>NC_042289.1:2890000-3222500 GCF_901000725.2 Takifugu rubripes
AACAAGGAAAAAACCAGTCTGGAGGTGTCTGTGGAACAGCCTTCCAACTCCTCGACGCCCTTCGCCTCCTCGGCCAAGGTCAAACCAGAAGGGTCAGTCCAGCCAACAGGAAGTGAGGCCAAGAGCTTGAGTACAGGGCAGGAACAGACTGACAGAGTGGATGGCTGCCAAGCATCTGATGCCCAAGCCAGGCTGGTGCAGGCCGAGGTCCACGCTTCTCTGGAAAATGGTGTAAAGGAACCTTCAAGTTCTTCACCTTCTTCAGAGGAGAAAGGAGCAGACTCTGATAGAAGAGAGGAGGAGGAGGAGGAGGAGGACGGCTCAAGAAAGGATGATTACTCAGAGGGTGATCTTATAGATATTAGTGCATACAGCGGGGTTGGGGAGGATTCAGGGGACAGCCAGTTAGACGATGAGGAGGATGAGGAAGATGAGGAGGTTTACCAGCCAGAAACCAGCTGCTGTGAGATCCCGGGCCTCCCAGAGGAAGAGGAGCCACCACCAGCCAATCGCAAGATACGCTTCAGCACCGCCCCGATCACAGTGAGTTATTGTCAGGTTCTATGGCCCATCCAGCCAATCTGAGTCTCGTTTTGAGTCCAGATCCAGCAGTGACACAAATGACCCGTCTTTTTTGTTGCTAAATTATCCATTTCCTGTAAACTTTAGTGTCATTTTATTCATATAACAATGGAAACTTCAGTAGATTGCGTTAGAAAAAGAAAACGCAACATGTTGCATTCGCCTCAGATGGATGATAAACATAAACAACTGCGATTTCCTGCCGATTAGAGCTGTCCTGTAGTGCTGCAGCTATCGGAACTCGATCAAAGATAGGAGCCTCTTTCCTCTACCGCAGAGTGCTGCGCTGCTGCACAGCCCTAGAGCAGCGCTCTGCTGGCGTCTGTGAAAGGCAGCTGTGCACAAACGTGTCACGACACGCCACCGTCAAGACATCGTATGTTCCGCCAGTCAGTAGCCCAGACCGGGAACACCACTGTGGTGTCAATTGCAAAGGTGACGGCGCTGCCCCACAAACTGGTGACGCCCTGTTCAGTCACATGACAACAACGTTCCCTGTTCTGTGGAAGTGGTGTAATTCGCTCTCTTTGAGTTTTTTTCATATTTAGGGAGGTGTTTTTTGGCTGTGAGCTGGCTGCCTGGACATGTAGGGTGGCAATTCACTCAGCCAGGAGTGTACAAACCTGCTCTAGCACTCCTCATGTTCAAGTTTTCATCGCCCACTAGACCATGGAAAAGTTACAAAGTAGCATTACTGTGTTGTTGGAACTGTTTTCCAAAGTTCTGAATGTGTTTGGTGTTTCTACAACCTGCTCTCATAGCTAGCTTGTTTGACTACTGGATTTGTCTTTGCTGAGCTATTGGAATGTAGCAGGGTGTGTTTGTTTTCCTTGAAAATGCTCGTGTGTACACACACACACACACACACACAAAGGTAGGAAAGCTGATTGATAAGGATCATAAAATGGAGCTTTGTCTGGAGGAAAAGACACTGGGTGTGTTGGGTTTCTGTCAGCTGCAAAGGTGAAGTTAAAAGTAGAGTTCATGGATGCCGCGGACCCCCTGAGTGGGCTCATTAACACTGAGCACAATGAAGAGGCCTGGGGATTGTATAGAAAAAGCTCGGAGCAGTTTGGGATTATATTCATCTCTGATGCAGATCCGTGAAACTTCAGGAAATCCTGAAAGAACGTCAGCCCCGATTCACCAAGGTCAGACCGCTAACCAGCTCTGACACCCCCTTAAGCATGAGTATCCCCCAGGCTCCATTAGTTAGCCTCTCTGGTTGTCGTCATGATTCCTGAGGACAAATTGGATTGATGACATGAAGAGCGAAGCTTAAAAGTTACCCAACAGGAAGGAAATGTGACTACAGGAAACAGAAACAATCACAAACTCCTCAGAGCGCGCGTGTGTGTGTGTGTGTGTGTGTGTGTGTGTGTGTGTGTGTGGCACTGAGAGAGAGAGAGAGAAGACTGTATCAAGTGCCTCCTAATTATGATGCCTCAGGCTGTCTCACTCTGTATGTTGTGCTAAAAATTAGCATATCTGCCAGACAGAGCAGCTAAGAGCCAGTGCCAAACTCGCACTGGGCACAAGCTTGTGGGCGCCATGGAAACGAAGCCCGGGCTGCTGGGCTCACACAGTTTGGGGTGGTGATGGACAGTAGAAAAAGGGAATGAAAAATGTAGGGATGTCACAGTTCTACTGAATCAACGACTAAATGTCAATGGTAAAAGAAACGCACACTGAGACGTAGCGCCACATACACGATGATAAAGGGACTCATTTCATTCAGCTTTTGTTCTTTTAACAGTAGGTGCGTATGGTTGTGGATATCAAAGCACTGTGATTGATCCATTCAAAAGAAACATGACAAATGTACACTTTCAACATTGGCCCGCCTGTTTTCCTGCTGTAAATAATAATAATAATAATTATATATGACTGATGTGCTTGGCGTCAGGTCAACGTCTCCAGCGTGTATTCCGTCTGTCTCTGTTTTCCTCTTCCTGTCCCTCTCTCCCCCCTCGTCTGCCTCTCTCGCCCTCCTCTATATGAGCCTGGTCCTGTTGACGGTTTCTTCCTGTTAAAAGGGAGTTTGTCTTTGCCATTGTTGCATGTTTCAATCTATCATTCTTTATTTATATAGCATCTTTTACAATCAAAATTGTTTCAAGGCACTTTCCAGAATCCCAGGGCCAAACTCCAAACAAGCAACAGTGGCAAGGAAAAACTCCCCTTTAACAGGAAGAAACCTTGAGTAGGACCAGGCTCATGTAGGGGGACCCTCCTGCTGATGGGGGGCTGGGTAAAGAGAGAGGAGAGGAGAGGAGAGGAGAGGAGAGGAGAGGAGAGGAGAGGAGAGGAGAGGAGAGGCATAGCTCATAGAGAATACATACAGAAATACATTATATTAAGTAAATTGTGCTGCGGGTGGAGTCAGGTTGAGTGGGTGAGCGGGGTCGGAGGTCAGTATGCAGCTCTGAAGGCGGTGTTTGGGGGTCAGGCTCTGGGTTTCCGTAATTCTTGATCGTAACAAATGTGCGTTCCACCTTTGGAAAGTTTTTTTTAATGCAAAAGTAGTTCTGTGACAACCAGCCGTGTGCCCTTGGACCCCCCCGTTTCTAGGTCTTCGCCACCTACTCCAATGAGGACTACGACCGCCGCAACGATGACATCGACCCCATGGCGGCCTCCGCTGAGTACGAGCTGGAGAAAAGGGTGGAGAAGCTGGACCTCTTTCCCGTGGAGCTGGAGAAAGGTATCCATACACTCCTGCGCCCTCACACACTCCATGTTAGCGACCGAGCGCCGCGCGGTCACGCTTGTTACGTAACTCCACTCACTCATTCAATAACTGGGAGGGTGCTATTCACGGACCTCCGCTGTCTGCTAGCATCTCCTTTATCCCCTAATGGGCTTAATCTTAGGCGTGGATTAGCCTCATTAGCTGGACGTCATTCTAGATGGGGCGGAATGGAACTCTAGAGCCGCGAGTATGTAAACACATGATTACGTCATAGATTTTGATTATTAGAAATAACAATTATTAACTTCCTAAAAAACCCGAGCTGTTTATAGTCTGTGGGGGCAGATCTAACAGGGTGTTCTCTGTGTTTTCCAGACAGTGATGGTCTTGGTATCAGTATAATCGGGATGGGAGCTGGAGCCGACATGGGTCTGGAGAAACTGGGGATCTTTGTTAAGACCGTCACTGAGGGTGGAGCAGCGCAGAGGGATGGAAGGTGCCGCCTCCTGCCTCGCGTCTCACGCCCCGTCTTTGATCGCTTCCATTTATTTGAGCGCCAAAAGCGGCATGATGGAGCGACACGCTGTCTTTCTTTCTTGGACGCAGGATCCAGGTCAACGATCTGATCGTGGAGGTCGACGGAACAAGCCTCGTCGGCGTGACTCAGAGCTTCGCGGCGTCGGTCCTGCGCAACACCAGCGGCAGCGTCAGGTCTGACACACACGGGTTTTTTCCTCCATTTGCGCGTGTGTGTGTGTGTGTGTTCGGGTTTGTAGCCTTTACTGATCTAATCTGCCAATTCACTGCGTATGGTGTGTGTGTGTGTTGTAGATTCATAATTGGTCGGGAGAAGCCTGGGGAGCAGAGCGAGGTGGCTCAGCTCATCCAGCAGACCCTGGAACAGGAGCGGTGGCAGCGGGAGATGATGGAGCAGAGATACAAGCAGTACATGGACGACGATGAGGAGGTACTAGCACACTCGGAGCGGGCGCCGCAGCACCGCCGTCTTCTGGAGTTTAATCATCGAGATGCTGTCGCCGCCGGTGTTGCTGCGTGAACTGCACCCACGAGTCAGCTTCGGCGTTTTTGCCTGCAGACGGGTGAATACGCGACCGATGAAGAGCAAGAGATGAGCCCGGTGTTCCCCAACTCCATCGAGGTGTTTGACCTGGCGGAGAACCAGGACATGCTGTCTCCCGTAGAGCTGGACCCCGAGAAACTGGCGCACAAGTTCAAGGAGGTTCGTGCGGGTCGGATCATTTCAGACATTTCAGCGGGCGGTCGGGCTCAAGGATTTTGTCTCTTCTTAAAGCTCCAGATCAAACACGCGGTGACCCAGGCGGAGATCCAGCTGCTGAAGAGGAAGGTGAGGCCGCGGCTTCTCCTATGAAACGCTGTTTTCCTCGGATGCTTCTGGCCCAAAACTGACTTAACGCTGCCTCCTCTTCCTCTTCCTCCTCCTCCTCCTCCTGCCACACCACCACCCACGTCACCTCTAGCTGGCGCACGCGGAGCAGGACAAGCTGCGTTGGCGGATGGAGCGCGCTCAGCTGGAGCAAAGCATTCGAGACAGCAAAGAGAGGATGGAGAAACTGGAAGGCTACTGGATGGAAGCGCAGTCGCTGTGTAAGGTAAGAAGAGGAGCGGGAGGAGGAAAGAGCACTAAATGTGGACTCCAGTCATCATTAACCCGCTGAACTGACACGTGGCTTCGTGACGTTATGCCCGGGCTCGCAGGCGGTGGACGAACACCTGAAGGAAACCCAGGCCCAGTACCAAACTCTGGAGAGGAAATACATCAAAGCCAAGAGGCTGGTGAAGGAATACCAGCAGAAGTGAGAAGGCAGAATCCCAGAAAGTTCCAAACAGAAACAAGACTATGACTTTAACACGCACATGTGTGTGTGTGTGTGTGTGTGTGTGTGTGTGTGTGTGTGTGTAGGGAGATCGAGCACCTGAAGGTGGAGACGGCTCAGCGCCGAGAGCAGGAGCAGATTGAAGCGACACACAGAGAGGAAACGGACAACCTGCAGGAAAAGGTCAGCGAGGGTCTTTGTGAGCGTTGTTCTGCTCCAGCAGAGTGGAGCAGGTCCAGTTACCCACTGACAGGGTTCTGCTGGCCCCTGCAGCGCTGCACGTCAGCAGCTTCTGATCGGTTAACGGCCCTCACACTTCCTGTTTGTGGGTTGTGGTCTAGAACAATGTGCAACACTCTCCAGCGCAACACTCTCCAATACTGTCATCAAAATGTATAGATTACCCATCAGCCACTGGGAAGGAAGCCAGCAAGCATTTCAGTCCGTCTCAGGAAACGTGCGTGAGCGCGGTACCGTTAGCAGCGTCGCGTGCGAGAGCAGCACCGTACGTTGGCAGACTTGTCGATACAGATGATCCGTTTTAAGTTTTTTTAATCCCCTGAAACCCTGGAATTTGCAGCCGCGGCAGGAAATTGGATCATCAGTTCAAAAAAACAATTGGCGTATGAGAAATATGACGTTGGCTGTTGCACAGCAGTGAAAAATAAGAACTTTGAGTTGATTCTACACATCTACACACAGGAACTTCCCTTTTTTTAAATAAAGGGAGACCCGTGAGTCTATTCCTGTCTTATCTTCTGCGGCTAATCCCTGTCTGGGTCACTGGCACAGCTCTGAGCGGAGGATACGAGACACTCAGCACCTGACTGGAGGTGTAAAAACGGTCCTCTTTCCTCACCTGCACACAGGTGCCGGTGTTGCGTCATCACTGGTGCTCCAGGCCCTCTTCGGTCCACTTCCTTCAAAGCGCGTGTTTATCTCTGCCGCAGATCACGGACCTCGAGACCAAAGTGGACGCCCTGAAGAGCCCCAAATCTTCGTAGACTGCTGCTACTTCCTGCTTCCTGTCTGTGACAGGAAGCGGAGCCCCTCAGCCGTTACCCTCCACCAGACTGTGAGAGAAGCCATCCCATCTGCCATCCAGAACCCTGCACTCCCCACGACGCTCCCGGCGTGTCTTCCCAGCAGGTAACACGACCACCAACCCCCCCCCCCCCCCGGTACCGTCATCTCATCAGAGGTCTGTCACAAAGTGCTTTCCAGACGGCAGGTGGGGGCCGGAGCGTCCATCGTTGAACTTCCTCATTTGTGTTTCGTGGGCTGGACGAAAACCCACCCTGTGAATTTCATGTCATAAAACGTGCAGAAGAAGAGGGCTGATGGCGGCAGACCTCCCACCTCCATCTGCAGCTTCTTTCTGTGGAACTCGAGTGGCGAGTCGGGCGGGCGGCTGCGGCGTGCTGCGTGTACATACTCCATCCTTGTGTTAGAAAAGGCTTCAGTCAGGGCCTGATGGGAGCGTGACGCCCGAACCATAAAGTCTCGCCGCCTCTCGGCCCTTTCCTTTCATCGCTGATGGTCAACAGGGTGTGAATCCTTTCAATTCTGGTGTTTACAGATTCTTCCTGACAGACATGTGCATCTCTGAAAAGCTAACCCAGGGTCTTCTCTATTAAAAAGGACACGTTAGCGTGAATCAGCGAGCATTCGGAGGCTCCTTCGTGCCCTTTCTGCGTGGTTTGATGAGCTCAGGCTACACAGAGAAGTGGGAATATTTTGTTTTTAAGCATTGATCTCTTGAGCTTTTGGCTGTTTTACACGTTTCCTAGGCGTAGATCTGCTCTGCAAATTATCTGATTAGCTTGTTAGGTAGACACACTAGCTTAAATTAAAAAAAAAAGCATCACTTAATATTGAATTAATGTTTTATTGTTAATGTAAATACTCAAAAAAGGATTTATATGGAGACTTTGATTAACAGCTGTGGTTAAAGTCCCTGTTGTGCAAAGTCAAGAATAATAGCAGGCGGTATGGAAGCAAATAATGGCCATAACACTCGCTTTGATTTTTTTAAACTTACTTTTTTAGACTGTTCTGCAAAGTTCCTGACATAAAATTTTAAAAAAAAACAGGCACTTGGATGTGTACAGTCAAAGCTTTTTAGAATTTGTCATTTGGCTGTCCTTTTTTGAGCTGTTTTTATCCTAAAAGATTCCATCTGGAAATAGTTTTTCCTCATCATGGGACTGGTCTGGTGGATTCCCTCAGGCTGCCTTGTTTCAGTGGTTTCATTAACGTGCTTGTTAATTATTATTTAAGTTTCAAGCGTCATTAAAAAACAGAAAAGCCTAAAACTGGATGGCCTTTATTTGCTACCTGCTCCTGTAGCAGAGGGCATCATGGGTAATTATGTTAGCCTCTTTCTTTTAGCTTACTGACTTTTTAAATGCTAAAAATGCAGGAAATATCTTAATTTGTATGTGTTTTTTTGACCTTTCTGTCAGTATTTGTCCTTCCTGATAACAAGGCTTCACGAATGAAACACCTGCGTCTCTGCCTGAGTGTGTGTGTGTGTGTGTGCATGTGCGTTACTCTGATCTCATGGGTGGAGGGGCAGATCAAGTGTTAATAGCCCCTTTTCATGTACCCAAGAACAACTGGAGATGTTTTTGTTTTGTAGATTGTATTTTTGTGGACGTGCGCTTTGAACGCTCAGTGGCGATGAGGTCGGCCGTTGACGCCACGACAGGAAACCGGTGCTCAGTCAGGCCATCAACAGGCTAAATGTGTGTGTCGCTGCTCAATTGTTGCCATTGTTGTGACTTCAGGTGTGTGTTCATCAGGATGCAGCTTGCTGGCGAGCTCACTCACTTTGAATGAAGAGAGGCGGGCCGTTCGGACGAGCGGCTTTTGTCGCCCCCGGCAACATCTGCGGCCGCGCGGCCAAAGTCACTCAGCGGTTTTTTGTTCATGCTGACGCCAGGCTTTTTCCTTCTCTCTTCTACTGAACAAATGATTCATTCGCCGTCACGTTCGCCCGCTGGCCAGCTAAAACAACGCTGTTGAGACAAACGTTACCACGGTAACAGCATTGAGTCAGCTGCAGCTTTAATGGCGCCAAATATTAAGCACGTAGTTGCATTGATATAAAGTTTGTTGTGTTTTTTTTTTTACATAAATGTTAACATGTTATACACTTATGGATTGTCGTGTTGCTAAATGACCACCAACATGTTTGGATTTTCTTAATTTAACACAGAATAGCGCCTCTGTGTGTTATTGCGCAGTAAATGTAAGAACTTTTTCTCTCCACCTTCTGTATGGACGGCTAACAGGTCACAGCTCACTGTGATGGAACACTACTGTACAGACGATCGGGGGGGACGCGTGGACGCCAGGACTCATGGCGTGAGATTGTCGTTGTTTTTGCAGTATCTTTACACTGTTAATAATAAAAGGAACCGGGTCTTTTTTATGGAATGGAAATCAGCCATAAACTGGAGGGGGTTTTTTTTGGACGTGTTTCTTCCAATGTGAGCTGTACACACACAGTTTGGTCAATAGATCAGCGTCACGCTAAAGCCTGCGCAAGGCGACCAGGTTGCCTTGTTGCAGCTTGTTTGTAGTATTTGGAGCAGACAGGGAGTTTCCTCTTCCTCCCCGAAGGCTTCCACGCGGTGCCAGGTGAGCAGCAGTCGGAACCAGCCGCGTTGTTCACCGAATGTCACCTTGGATCCGTCACGAACCGCTCTTACTTCATCTGTTCTGAAGGAACATTTGTCATCTGTCCATTTCACCACCTCTCTTACATGAGTCCCGTCTGTCCAGCCTGGTAGAAGACATAATCCCAGTTGTCACCGCAGTATATAATCCGTTGGACGGGTATTTTGACGAGACTGCTGAAATGAATGATACTGTTGCCTAAAGCACCCCCTAGTGGACAGTCGTGATATCAGAATTAGCTGAAAATATTCACGGTTGCTGGCTGTAGCTAACACATCATTGTTACACTGATTACCATGGCGGCATTTGATAACTGGGTATAGATTGTGATGCCTCTCTCCAGCATTTTCTACTTTTACCTTCCCCCACCCACGTGTCCCCCTCCTCACCCCACCGTCAATGGTGGCTCACGGTTAGAGGGTTTAGTGCCTTGCCTATCTAAACGCTAGCGGTACTGATAGTCGAGTGATGTTGAAGCACCAGAAATGTCTCCACGCTTGACTACGGGACCGTGTGGACTCCTGCTGGGCGTCCCAGACGTTCACCCTGCACGCCTGCATCCACTTGATTGTCTCCAACAACCTCTTCCTGTATCTCAGGGTGGAACTGTGACAGGATGACTTTCTCTCAGTCTCAGCAGTAGTGAAGCCTTCACCGGCCAGAGCAGATGGAGGTAGATCAGAAAGGTCCGGGCCCGGATGGGTGCCACCCTGTTCGTCTGACCCTGTACCCGTCTGTCAGTATTGAACAATCGGAATAAAGAAGTTTAAATAATCAAGATATCTTTCATTTCCTGGACTGTGGACAGATGTGTACCGTTCTTTCCAGAAATCAAGCGTTTGTTGTTGACAACGTGCACAAGGACCCAACCGACCATCCTCTGCTCCCCAGTTTAGCATATTTAAGCTGCACATATGAGCGATACAGTATTTTGAAATATTTGAAGTCGGGAACTTTTTGGAAATTAATCCATTGATATTTAAATGGAGCAAATAAATCCGACTCCGGCTGTTGGGTTGTGATTGTTCTAAAACGGGATGTCCAGACCTGGGGGGGCAGGCTGGCCTGACCTGGCTGAAATTGCGGGGTCAGGCGACCCCTGTTGTAAAACAATGGAAATAGCATAAATAAGGGAATTAGGGCCGTCATTTTCTTTTGACTATTTAAATTAGGTTATTTTAGGGTAAAAAACAAATGAAGTTCCCTCTAAAACAACTGACTCCAACATTCCCCCAGTATCTGTCCCACCGGACGTGATAACACTGTTAGCATGTTAACATCGTTGCTATGTGAGCATATAATACGGGACGCTATATAAAAGAAGGCAACTCGCGACACTTTGAGGTCACATTTATTCATCTCAAGTGCTGAAAATAAATACAAATTTCTTTTTCTTGGAACACATTTTTTAAAGTGACAAAGACCTGCTTCAGTCAAGTTCTGCTCCTCAAGAGATGACGAAGGTGAGCGTCAGCTTTGGAACTTTGCTTTTAAAAAAAAATGTTATTCAGGTAGACAGTGTTTAATTAGTCTCTCAAAACTATGTCGAGGAGTAACGACTCGCAACAGTCATCCACGTTGTAACCAGAGTGCGAACTGTCAACGTTGAAATGTGGGGCCGGAGGCAGTGGAGCGATGGCACACGATCCATGGATACGGAGAAAGCCACTGAGATTCTTCCTATGTCAATTCCAGTCGAGTTAAGAGCAATTTGACACCGCTTTGGCATCTGGATGCTATGGCAACCGCGTGGCTGTACGGCTAACTACATCAGTGGCAAATTCACACTTTCCAAAAAATAAAATAAAACAGCAGTGGATATTTAAAGTATGCTAATCTAATGAACTGAAGCTGTGTTTAGCTTTATTAGCCGCGTTATGTGCAGTACAAGGCACCGACTCTCATTCCAGTACCGTTAGTAGAGGAGATTTTACTGCAGGAGACAGTCAAGAAAGGTCGTTGTGAATGTCTGTTGATGTGGCAGCTGCAGATACAAAAACCTGAAGTGAGCCCTACAGGACCGGGTTGTTCAGCCATATTACGCTTGCCTTCATGTCCAGGGTGCTGGGAGGAGGAGGAGGAAATGGTTTAATGGCGTTCAGTGTTTGACTTCAATATTAGGACAGCTGATATTACGAGGTCATCTACAAATGTGTTAACAATCAACCGTTTGGTTCGGTTTTGGGGGACAGAAATTGTTGCCGCTTTAAACGCAGACTCGCTTTGGGCTCAGATGTCACGTTTTCCACAACCTTTTCGGTGATGCGTCAGAAATGGAGCGTTGCTAGAGGTGTGAAAAGGCAGGCGGCGCGAGAGCGGCGCCTCAGTCGTCCACGCCGATGTTGCGGAACAGGTAGGACATGGACTCGCCGTTGTGGATGCGGCGGATGGCCTCCGACAGGATCATGCTGATGTCCACCGTTTTGATCTTCGGACACTGCAGCTTCTGAATCTCGTGGGGGATCGTGTTGGTCACCACCACCTGGGCGGGGAGAAACGACGTGAGGGGGGCGTCAGAAACGGGAGACGGCGTGGAAGCGGGGGACCCACCTCGTCGATGGCCGACTCCTCGATGAATCGCGGGGCCTCGCAGGACAGGATGCCGTGCGTCGCCATGACGAAGATCTTGTAGGCTCCTCGTTCCTTCAGAGTCTCGGCCGCCGCTACGAAACTGTCCACGTCGTCGATGATGTCGTCCTAAGACCAAGACACTTGTGTCAGGACTAAAAAAGTCCTAATTAAGTTACCAAACCACTGACATTAACAACAATGTGTTCACTTATGCGGTAGCTTATGCTAATAATTAGCCCGACGCCTCCTTGATTGAGCCGTTCTCACCACTATGATGGCGATGCGTCCTCCGACGTCTCCAACCACGGTGATGGGAGGCTTCTCTTTCGGGATCAACACTGAAAACAGAAGAATCTTTAGCGCGGCGTGCGCTCATGGACAGGGTTTGGTTTTGGAGCGTGTGCTGTGCTCACGCGGTATCTCCATGCTGGGGTGGATGGCGCCGGTGGTCTTGACGGTGGGTGGGGAGTGACGGCCGTCCACCTGGTCCGACTCTGCGTCCTGAGCCTCGCCGTGGATCACAGCGATGCCCAGACGCAGGCGCTCGGCGAATGACTGGGCCCTGCACGGAAACAGAGAGAGCTCAACACGGTCCCTCGCATGAGGCGCCCTCTTGTGGTGGAACGGAGATAAGGCTCCTGGGCAGTGTCACGTGGTCCCTCAGATTCAGGCTGGTCTGTTGGGGGGCGAGGCATCCAAAGGAACCCAGGGTCCACTGTGTAGGGGCTGAGGGTCTCATCTGGGTACATCCCAGTAACTTCCTGGTCCATCCACGCTGGAGGATGTAGAAGGCAGCGGAACCCTTCAATCATCCGTCACATGAGCTCAGAGTGTGTGTGATGATGGATGGTGCTGTTGCTGCGAGGACAGGCCCCGCCCGCTCCCTCAGAAACCCCTCGGAGGCCGGTTCTGACAGTCTGGGCACCAGCATGCAAAAAAACCCCAAAAAAACCACGCCCCTGGAGGCAGCGCAGCAATGCTGCTCCTGTTCCCACAGGTTCCTTCCGCTCATCTTATCGAACTCTGCTGCTCTGATAGAATATTTTGACTCAAAGTCCATCTGCGCCGTCAAGGACTCTGGCGTCTGTGGCGTTTAACGGAATACGAGCCGACACAGATGCCTACGGCCACGTCACAGAGAAGGGAGGAGCGTTCCATTAGAGAGCACCTCAGGAAACAACTGGACTCCCACTGCGGTGTATAAAGTGCTCATTCGTGTTGCGCAACACTCTCGACTGAACTTCGCCTGCGATTTGAGACCTCACACGATTTAGGCAGAAGCTGACTGACAGCTGGAATCCTGACCTTTCACCTCAGCGCGGGTTTGTCAGCGATAACACGCGTGCGTGCTGCAGAATGCCGCTCACACGCTCCCTCACCTCTTGGCAGAAGCTGGGGATTTGGCCACGATCACAGCGTTCCTGTAGTCGGGGATCTGCATATTGACACGGGGCAAAGAAGAAAGCCATCAGTGGGATGTGTTCAGGTGAACCTCTGGAGATAAACAGCCGAGCCACAGCCTCATTGGACTGAATGTTGCTGACAAAACACAGATAAAATCATGTGTTTAGCCCAGGCACGTGTGTTCTTGTTGATATTAAATACTGATCACGCATGAGGCCACTATGTAACAGTCTGCCACCTAGTGGTCTACCGAGGAACTGATAGTTAAAAGCCGTGATCAGTTCCTGACTGTTGGACGGCTCAGAAGTCCGAGCTGTCATTTTTCTTTTAACTCTTTAACCCGAAACATCATATGCTGGTGACGTCTGCATTCATACACTCGACCCTGCTAAGGCTCAGCGGGCTTATTTAAGTCGCAGCATGTCAGCAGACAGCCCGTGTTTATGCAACAAAAGAGCCACGCGTGACGTGCTGGTCTTTGTCACATGACAAGACTCCAGGACAGAGTTTTAGAGTACCGAGGAGACAAAAGCCGAGACGGCTGATGGCCAAAGCCATTTTACCTCCTCCTGTATGTACTGCAGCAGGAACGGCGACGCCCTTAGATTGTCCACTGGAATATTGAAGAAGCCCTGAATCTCCTTCTGATGGAGGTCCATGGTGATCAGATGGGTGAGACCTGTCAAACGCCGGTTTGGCAGATTGGAGTCACATGCATGGTCCAAAAAAAAGCCCCCGGCCCATGTGACCTTGCAGCTCTCCACTCACCAGCTTTACACATCATGCAGGCGATGAGCTTGGAGACGATGGAGCCCCTCTTCCTCATCTTACACTGCTTGCTGTAGGGGAAGTAGGGGAGGACACCCGTGATGCTCTTGGCGCAGGAGGTCTTACACGCGTACACCGTGATCAGCATCTCCATGATGGTGGTGTTCACATCTCTGAGGGAGGGGGCAGAGATGAAGAACATGAAGGAGTCCGATTAGCTTCATGGAAGTGGTACGTCTGTGTGTGTTGTACCAACCTAATGAGGACCGCAGCGCACATCTACATAGCAAAATCAGGACATTTTTGGAAGTGAGGGCATTTAAGCTGGTGCTCACAAACACCAGCAGTTTAGGAGTTAGGACTTGGTTGTGAGGTTGGAATTGGGGTAAAGTGAGAGTTAGCTTGTGATGATGAGGATAAGTGGCATTAGATCAATGAGGGTCCTCACAAAGACACATGTACCAGCTGTGTGTGTGTGTGTAAGAAGCTGGGGAAAGTATTCTGTTTATGAAAGTCCTCACAAAGTGTGTGTAAGTGCGTCTTCCATCTTACTTGGACATCGTCTGGATCACAAAGACATCCTTGCCTCGTACAGATTCTTGGATCTGTACCCGCGTTTCTATGGAAACAGATAAGATGTGAGAGGCAGAGACAAAGCAGAAACCCCGCTCACACACACCCCGGCCTGGGAGCTTTCATTAGGTTGTTCTCACAACCCTTTGTTCCTCTCTCACACCGACACACCTCCCTGCTGCCTGCAGTCAGCATTCCAGCATTCCGGTTCATATTCCAAAGAATTTCCAGAGGACAATCAGCGGCTTGAAACCTGACGATTAGGGTTATGAACCTTTTCAAATGATTTGATGTTCCAGCTAAATCATCCTGCTCTGCTGGCAGCTGAGCTTTTTTGATTCTAATTCCAGCCGTCTGTCACCGCAGGCCAGGCTGATCCCGCCCGGGATCCATGCTGTATGCACGCCTACGCTCAATATTTGCCGACTGTTTTGTCTCGCTTGCGTCTGCAATGCCCGATAAAGCAACGGCAGCCATCTGGAAAGTCATCATGAGACCTGACAAGTCACATGGACGCTGCAGAAGATAAACAGCCGCAGCTGCAATTCCTTAAAGATGAGAAGCCTGGAGGCGACGCTCCCGTCTTCTTATATATAAACCGTTTAAACACAAAAGTGGAGTATTCTACAGGCCCGGGGGCGGGCTTTCTTACAGGAAATGAAGTAAAAAATAGCAATTTCAGGATGTGTATAGTTGTAGGATATAATTAGCACTGGTGTGTTACTTACAGTAATAGAGAAGTGCGGAGACATAAGTGCTGCATGTTCAGGGAAGTACAAATACCATTTGGCTTATTTCTTTAGTGTAAATGATCATCAGCGCATCCACAAGAGTGCCGTTATCTCTCACAGCTGAAATGATTTGGCCTGTTGCTTCATCCCCGGCTCTGACCACTGTTACGTAGCGCAGGCGCGGGAGTTCCTGGACTTTTAACTCTTAAAATCTTTAAATATCGGGTGCCTGGAAACAGTTTGTACTCAGCAGCAAACGTCTTATCAATGGCCTGTTTGTCCTGACATACGCGTAGGAAATAAACACGATGTCATCTTACCTCTGTTCGCCTCCTGGTCGACCTGCACCTTTCCGATCTCCACCCCTAACCGCCTGAGGAGATACGCAGCACAAACACGCTCACTGGCTGATGCATTAACTCAAGGAAACATTGAGCAGCCTTAATGCATAAGTAGCACAATAATGAGCAAACACACAATGCTAATTCAAAATAGTGGGTTTTTTTAATCATTGAAAGTGGAAAATAATGTTGTGTTTAAAGATGCTTTACATATTTGGAAAATAAGCCGGATACATAAACGCTAATATCCATTTTAACTGCCTGAGTTGTGCATAAGGAGCCAGTGAGTAAATAAGTAAATAAATATGCGCTTCGACTTCAAAGTTAAGGCATAAGTTTGTAGAATGTTCTTTGGATGAAAAAGAGGAATAAAACCACGTGCACATTTATGACCATTTCAATAAAAGCAGGGTTCAAATACTGTTCTGGTGCCTCTCAAACTGAGAATTGGGAAAACCAGACGAGTTCTAGCTTGGACTTTTAATCAAGCTTTGGCTCCTGTGCGTCCCAGACGTGTGGCCCCAGCACTCACTCTGCAATCCTTTTCCCCAGCTCACGGCTGGGGGGGTGCGAGTTGGCAGTGAAAACGACCAGGCCGCCCTTGGCGTCGTTCATGGCGCTAGATGTTCGGCCTCTGCTCTCCTCACACTCAGGCAGTGGATCCCTGGGTACCCACGCTGCACTGAGCCCTTCCTGCAGTTTAGAGGGGTGGGGGCACAGATTACTGCCTTTGAAATACAAAATAAAACTCATCTTTGGAAACACAATTACAGGATGAGGCGATGTACGTGTGCTGTAGATCGATGTACTGTATATCAAAGTGCCTGAATGCACCACGTCCTCCTTTGTGACACTAATGATGTTTGGTTGGTTGTTTTGTCTTAAATTCTGCTTTATTATTGAATTTGAAGCATCTCTGCAACATCTGGAAAATAAACACTTCATTGCATACATCCAAAACTAATTCATTATAGATATTTCCCAAAAGTTCCTGGTGAAGTACGAGGCTCGGTCTATACGTGTCTAGTAATAAAAGTACTCCAGATGCCTGCCTGCAGTGACAACTTGATTGACAGTGTTTGCTATATCCTGGTATTTGTTCACCAAATATTTAAGCTAATAATTCCAAATTGATCCAAACACTGGAAGAACAGCTTCGCTTTGTACTCAATACAACTGTTGACCAAAAGAAAGTTCCAAATTAAATTACCAGGAGGGGGCAAATGGGCAAATGCAATTTGAACTGAACAGTTGACTTGAGTAAAGGTATTTAGTATCCCACTGGTGTCCAATCTTGAGACAAATATATTAATTTTTTTTATTTTTTTTTAAATGGTAATAACGTCCTGCCTAAAGAGCATGAATAAAAACGGATTATGAACTTTCCCCAGGCCAAAAAAGAAAGTCGTGCAAACAAATAATTGACATCGAATTGCATAGTTCAACCTCTCACAGACGTATTTAAACGCCTTTCACTTTGCATGTGTGTGATGTGCACGTTGAGGATGGTAGCATGACTGAATGCATGCGCGCGCGCGCACACACACACACACACACACACACACACACATGCAAAGACTGAGCTGTAGCCTCAATCACATGCAACCACGTGAAATTTGAACATTTGCCACTTCCCGAGGAACATATGCGCAGCTCTTAAATACAGTCTGAGTTTACATAGACGACATATCTCTGGTCAAATCCTGTCTTTATATTCAGTTCATTAAAGCAGCCGCAACAATCATCGTCCAACTCCAAACCTACTCAACATTAGCTCATTCGTGTTGCTAAGCTAACAAAACACCACTGGGGTTTTGCGATTACGATGCGGCGCGGAGACGATCTACATGTGAAATAAACAGTGCGTTCAAAGCCTAATAAAGCAAATGAGGGCCAATTAATGCTGGCTAGTGTTAAATGTCGGGCTGTAGCGTCAGAAGACAGCGTTGGCTAACATGAAGGCAGCAGAACTAACGCGTAAAAATTAATCCTGCTCGCGTTCTGACGTTCACGCACCGGAAAGCTAAACATCTTTGTGCAGGAATTACAGAGCAGTTCGACAAAGGTTGCTGTAAAAAGAACAAAAACCCGCAGCAGCAATACTATTCCTTACCAGTTTGTGTGTTGAGTCCAGCAGCAAACTGCTACCAATAGTATAAGATTAAGATAATCGAGCCTCCAGCTCTTTAACCTGTTCCCAACACTCTGACTGCTGGCGGAGTCTAGTTTTGACAGACGTGCGGCGCGACGAATCGCAGAGCAGAATAGTAAAAAGGGGCGGTTCTTATTGAAGCTATGGGTTGTAAAACATCCTCTCAGATCCGCTCGTCTGCCCTCAACTAGATCATCCGATTACATTTCAATATTAAACACAACCAAACTCTTTTAGTCATATTAATCAACATGATCATATCCGCTTTTACACTGCGGGCGATGCTTCATAAAGATGTTTGATCTTCCTTTCTCTTAATAGCAAAGTACTGTTTTCCTCTCTCTCTCTCCCGCTTTCTCTCTCTCTCTCTCTCCCTCTATATGTATATGTATACATTATGTATGTGTGTGTGTGTGTGTGTATATATATATATATATATATATATATGCTTATAATATATGCTGTATATATGCTTATAAGGCTTATAACGTTCTAATCTTATTTGTATTTTGTTTATTCTATTTCTATACTTTGTAAATACAAAACCTACACTACAGCTATATTAATCCACGTTTAGACTGCTACTACAATTCAATTTCCCTACGGGGATGAATTAAGTAAATTCTGAATCTTGAATCTTGAATATATATTTATATATATGCCGTGGAAGCATGTAATATTTACCATGCACCACTTGGGGGCAGTGTCCGGTCGCGTTCATCCTATCAGTTTTTTCTTTTTAAAAAACGTCAATAACGTCAATAATGGCACAAGTGGATTATTATGTTCTGCACCAACTCTATATAGTATACAAGTTTTAAAATACGAATATCATTATATTGGTGAGCAGGTTTAACTTTAAATAAGACATGATGAAAATAGTCAGATTACATTTAATGAGCAAAACTGAAATATCATGAAGGGAGGATATTATATAACACATTTAATGGGGCAAGGCTGCAGCATTAACAGAGACAGATTTATAAATACTCTGTCATCACCATATGGGCTTTTACTCTTCAGTGTTCTTACATAACTCACTGGATATGTGGAGGAGGCAGAGAGCAGCATCCAAGTACTGCACACTGCCCACACACACACACACACACACACACACACACTCACACACACACGAAAGCAGAATTGTGTGAGGTTTTACAGAAAATAATGGGGGTAAAACTTCAGTTTGTGATGAAAATCCTCTGTATTCATCCACTACCACTTTTAATATCAACATCAAATACAATAACTGTCCTGTCTTGCATGCATTTCTGCTTATTTTCTAAAATGTTAAAAAAATCTAATCTTATTTGATAACCATAATACCTTTAATGACTTGACTTTGACGTTAACTCATCTTGAAGGAATCAAATGGTGAAAGGTACAAATGACATGAGGACAAATTCAAATGTTCATGTTCAAATTTTAAAAATGAAATTCAAAAAGTCCTTTAAAAAATGGGATGCTGATACAAATGCTGTTGGAGCCATAGTGTAAACAGTAAAGGGTTGAACTGGGGCCCTCACAAATCAGAACAAACATGTTTGCTTGTTTCTTTGATTTTCTTTGACGGTCTGCTTTTATCCAACACATTGTAAAGTATTCTTGATGCTGGTGTTTTGCCCGGCTACAATGATATCTTCAGAATGGTACAGGAGTGGACATGGTGCCAAATTTCCTCCAGATGATGGAGTCCCCATCACTGCTGTGTGGCAGAAAAGATAAAGGTTCTGTTTTATCTATAATATGTAAAGTACTTTTATGCTGTAGGTTGCTATTAAATAGTTTATGTAGTAGTGATGCAACAACAAGAAAAGCCTTATAGCTTCTATTTGTTTAAGAACGATGTCAATTGAAGAATTAAACACACATCAGCATCAGCAAAATACGTTTCCCTCATCCTTGAAGTGAAAATGAGTTTTACTTTACAGTAACATTCCACTAGATGGCGTCATTGAGAAGTCAATTATTTATCCAACCTACAATATTATGCAGTGGTAAAAGAGCAATAAAACCAGGTAAGGATATAATTATATGATGGGAGCCAGGATTCCAAGACACCGACCATTTTATACGGACAGGTGTCTTGAGCAATCTTCCCCTAAAAATAATATAAAATAGAAATAAAGATGGCGAGAGGAGGTTCAGTTGGAAGCGGAGTCGAGCGCAGATGAAAGGCGAAGGCGGGAGATCACCGCGAGCCTGATCCGCCCCCAAGTTGCAGCGCGAGCCATTTAGCGGCGCGAGATGGGCCAGCTGTAGAGCACGCGCGTGCGCGTGCGCGGCCCTCTCTCGCTCCCCCCGCCCCTCTCCACACGCGTACGCACGCGCGCGCGCGCGCGCGGAGAAAATCATTACCAAATACAGAGCTGAGCGCCGCACGCGGAGTGATGGCTGCAGCAGCGGCAACTCTCCTGGACGCTGTTTACGACGCAGACGGAGACACGGACGCGGCGCGCACCCGACCCTGAACGCATGTTCCCGAACGAGCCGCGTCTACGAGGGAGCCAGCGAGGCCATTCGCCGCTCCAGCCCCTGTGACGGCCGGCTCCTCCAGGCGCCGTGCGAGCCCCGCCACCGCTCACCTTTGTTGTGGAGCGCAGCGAGCCAACCGCACGCCGGACAAACACCGCGACGCCGCTGCTGGAATCCGGAGGGGGCCCAGTCTCCGCTGGTCCCGTCCCCTCCCCCGTGGAGCACCCGAGAGCATCCCCTCATCCCACCCGGTGCCTGTCTCTGTCATCCCCGTCATATGCCAGAGCTCTAGGGGAGTCTCATCTCGTCAGAGTCCAGGCCGGGAGGACGAGGAGGAGGAGGGGGAGGAGGCTGGTAGTCGCGGTAGAGACGCACCCTCCGCACGGTGAGGCTGGGCTGACGCGCCGCTCTGGCGGAGGATGCTGCGGGAGTAGAGCAGCTCAGAGCGGACGATGGGGAAAGACCAGGAACTGCTGCAGGCGGTGAAGACCGAGGACCTGCTCACCGTGCAGAAACTGCTGCAAAGGCCCCGACCAGGGAAAGCAAGTAAGTCTATTCTATTCTATTCTATTCTATTCTATTCTATTCTATTCTATTCTATTCTATTCTAGTCTATTCTATTCTATTCCTCATCCCATACAACAGTGCTACTCTTTGCCTTCAGTGAAAATGGTTATGATGATGATCATGTATATACTATGCGCGTGCGTGTGCGCCCGCACGCCCATTTGAAAAAGGCTGCGTGTGAATCGGGGTTAATTGTAATTATTGGTGTGATTGCAGAATTACAGCCCAGCCAGACACTGGCGTGAGTGCATTGCAGCAGGGATGGGGCTGTGGTGGGTGGGTGTGTGTGTGTGTGTGGAGGGGGGGCGATAGAGGATGCAGACGGACTTGGGAAGAGGGCTCTAATTGATCATTGCTGGGGGGAAAAAGTTGAGGTATTGAGGAGCAGAAGAGATCATGAAACATTAACGTTGTAGGTGCGACGCTTGGTTCACTGGTCCAAAGCGTCTGATGCTGTGTTGTGATACAGTAAGATTCCTAAGGACATATTTTCTGGCATTTCATTCAACATATTTTTCATTCAACTCACACAACTGTTAAATGGTGATGAGAAAAGTAAATATAGTCAACACATTGCATCCTATTCTATTAGACTATGCTGCATTTTACTAGTTTCTTTTCTGCAGGCCTCTCTACAGCACTCCCCCAGCCCACTCTGATGAGTGGGCACCACAGAGAGGAGGGAGCTGCAGATAGATAGATCTGGTGCTCTCCGTTCCACTGATACGTGTGGCGACGACAAAGAGACGCTGCCGCTCAACACTGTGTCGCCAAATACGTTTTGAAACCTTGAGGCTCAGATGGGCTAGGAAGAGTTCGATTTTTAAGAAAAAACACACCTCTACTTTTTAGATTTAGATAAGTCTTGTGGGATTGAATTCTCCGGTGATACAGGCACAATAAGTACAAATTAAAATGATCTTTTCATCATTATGAG
Organism: Takifugu rubripes; assembly: GCF_901000725.2. NCBI lineage: Eukaryota > Metazoa > Chordata > Actinopteri > Tetraodontiformes > Tetraodontidae > Takifugu > Takifugu rubripes. The sequence goes on from NC_042289.1 coordinate 2,911,334, forward strand.
ATCACTTTGGATCATGTATCACAATTTGCCCTCACAGGCTATCGATTGTCCGTACTGTGACATATCTTTGCTTCGGACAAAACAAACACAGAAGAGATGCCGTGTTTGATTTGAACCTTTGGCTTAATCACAGATGACAAAGTCCGTTGTGCAGCTTTCAGTCAAGTGCAGCGCGTGACCCCCAGATCAGTTTGTGAAATTAGTCTCTGTAGTGGACTGCAGCACAGGAGAGCCCTTCAGTCGAGAGATATATAAAAAGGTCCTCTGAAATGGACACAGTGGGAACACTCAGATAAACCGCTGAACCAAAAGAGCAGAGAGACCTTTAGGCAACAGCAAAGGTGCAGCAACAGTTCATACATGAGACACTGAGCTCAGAACAAATGGCAAAAATGTCAGATTAACACACACACACACACACATACACACACACACACACACACACACATGTTTGTAAGGTCTTTCAACACACCACCATTCATTTTAATAACTCTAATTTCAAGTAATTTACATAAAACATGTTAGTATCCTTCACATGTGCTTTTATCTGCTGATAAAATCTGTTGATTAGGATCAGTCACTTAGAGTGAGCTGTGACACCTATGACTTTGAGACGTTGCACGTGACGTGCTGGGCACAAATGATATGAGTTGGACTCAGGGTTGTTCATTTAGCAAAAAAAAACCAAAAACCAGACAGGCTGAAACAGCCAGTAATGACAGAGTGGAGCTGAGGGTCCCAGACAAACAGCAGGGGCGGTGGGTAACACCCGGCTGATGTAAACATAGATCTGTTTGTCATCTCACATTAAACACCAAGCTCATAGGACAGCTGTGTGAGTGTGTGTTTGTTTGTGTGTGTGTATTCGTAGGGCCCTTTCGGTTGGTCTTAAGTTTGCTTTTTTGAGGATCAGCTCGGTTTTAGATCCAAGGCTTCAGTTAACATTGGGGTTTCTCATAAATATAAAGATATTGTGTGTGTGTGTGTGTGTGTGTGTGTGTGTGTGTGTGTGTGTGTGTGTGTGTGTGTGCATATAAAGGTTCCGGAAAAGGCTTAGCCCTGCTGCAACTCATTTACTCCTACCTAGGCCAGACATACAGTCTACATATACGGGAATACACACACACACACACCTACACACACACACATACGCATACACACACACCAACACACACCTACACACACACACACAAAAACACACACACAAACACACACACACACACGCTCTGTCCTTAAGACACATCTGGCTCCATCTGGTTAGCCATCCTCAGTTTGCTGTCAATGTCCCTTCTGCACATGGCACTTGATGAGTGTGTGTGTATAGTGTGTGTGTATAGTGTGTGTGTGTGTAGAGTGTGTGTCTGGATTGTGCAGACCTTGAGCGTGACCTGAGGTTTGTGTTTGCTAATGGGCTGTTTCAGTGTTTGTGTGTCAAATACGTCCCTGTAATCACTATTGATGATTATTATTCTGACATTAAAGGGCGGATTGTGTGCGCGTGTGCGCGCATGCATGCATTTGTGTGTACCTGTGTGGATCGGTGAAATGATTGTGGAACCTGTGGCTCTCCCTTTAGCGCAATGAGAGGCTGACACCTCTCCATCTCTGCATGATGCCGTGTGCTTCCTTCCTCTTCCTGTCTTTGAACTGACCCTCATGTTGTATTGTAAGTCTGTTTTAAATTAAAGACAAGACTGCACGTACCAGCAGCCAGCAGGGTTGCAACAAGACAGCATAACAGGGCATGATTAAAGAAGGCTGACTTTATTTTTGGAAGTCTTGACTTATTTCAGAATTCCATGAAAAAGTGGCCTTTTAAAAATATCATAAACAAGGAAAAGACAACACTCGCTGTATCCAAAAGCAGACTCATTTACTCCCTAATACTCACTATATCGGGAGCACAGTCAAGTGGACTGTTTAGTGCCCTCACCACTAACCTAAAAACTATTTTGGATTTTAAGCTGCCGAGCTTTAAATGTCATAGAATCTTGTTGGTGCTGAATGAGTCATTTTTTAAAGAACTGCTAATTACAATACACAGAGTTTTTGTTTATTTGTTGATGTGTATAATGATTAACTTAATGATAAATGAATAATTCACGTCTAGCTTCTCACTTACCACCTTAAAGGATGATGGTTTGCACTACTGGTCACAATGCATTATGGGATACATTTAGCGCACACAATAGGGTACAGTGACAATCGCCCCACAAAATAGCGTGCACCCAGTTAGTGCACCATTCACGGAATCAGGACTGATTTTAATATTCCACAAGATGCAGTAGAAATAGCAGAAAATCAATATAGATTATGGATCTGGGAATGTTTACGTGATCGAAAAAGCCCAAGTCCCAAAAATCTGGTTTTAGTTTTCTGGTTATTGTGTATTGAAATATGGTGTATGGTTGATAATTGAGTTATCGCTAATGCAGTTATGTACTTTCATTAAACCATAAACACAACGATTATTCATCTATCGAAGAGTGAAGGCTGGCGAGACCTTTCATCCTTAAACCGGTCTGGTCAAAAATATTACGATATTGTGCAGCAGGGAGGAAAACATCAGTTTTATTGATCCCGAGCTGTGTCCAGAAAATGCATTTATGGAAGAGAGGAGCCAAAACATCATCGCTCACCTCTGTGTCGACCGCCCCTGCGATTGAATTATAGGGCTGAGTGACGAAGAGTGGAAGAGGCAGAAGTTTGACGATGATGGTGGCGGCAGCGATTGTCTGAAAACCACAGAGGAAGAAGCAATAACCAGCTGCTGCACGCTGCCTTTGTCCTCAACTGTCCTGGCAGTTTAACAAAAGAAGTGTGGAGTCATTCTCAGAAAAGATGAAAGTTAAAATACTGGAAAGGAGCGGAGAAGACAGAAAATAATAATATAATTATTACACAGATGGACTATAAACAACAGCACATGGAATACGGGATAAGTATAAGAAAGGATATAAAAAGCAGCATGAAAACTTTGGACCAGGGGCTTTAGAGCCTCATGGGGGTCTTTAGCGCCGCCCTAGTGGCTTCCTGGAGCTTTTTCAAAACTATGAAAATGGAAAAAGATGATATGAATATATTTTTTTGTTTTAATATAATTTATGTAGGAGTAAAAACATGAAAAATATTCTTCAAGTTTTCCAATGCTGTAAAAATGTGTATAATAAATATTTAATTTCAACATCTCTGTCAATGAAGACTTACGTCATAGCCCGCGACACACGTTTCTTTCAGCTCGGCGTGGCGCCGGACAGGTGGCTGTTGTGGCTGTGTCATGGGCCATGGATACCAAAGGGAAAAAGAGAAAGATAGCTGAGGAGAACAGAGGATTTAACAGCTCTCGGACGAATCATTTGGAAGTTAAACTTAAAGCGCCAGAGCTGCCACGTGGTGCCTCATTCTCTCCAGGATGCTGCAGGGAAAATAACATTTAATCATGAATGCTCATTATGGATTTGTAGCCTACTCATCATTTTGATAGTAGGCTAATATATCTACAGAATGTGTTGCCTTCATAATAAGGCTTTTAATTTTTTCCGGCTCCAGACAGATTAGTTTTTTGGTTTTTTTGGTCCAATATGACTCTTTCAACATTTTGGGTTGCCGACCCCTGATTTAGACGAAGGGAGGAAAGGTGTGAAAAGGGAATAGGGGAAATGAATGGAGATGCAGGAAGTTAGAATTAAAAGAAGAGGAAAAGAAAGATTAAAGAAAATGAGACAAAGTTATTTGTGTGAAAAAATAGAAAAGAGAAATGAGGGAAAATTAAATAATGCAGAAAGTGCAAAGGAAGTGAAAACAATGGAAATGAGATGGCGGGAAAACAGTAAGAGGAGGAACCTTGAAAGGTTAAAGAAAAAACATGATGGAAAGGAAATAGGGTGTTAACTGGGCACTCTGGGATGATAACACAGAAATTGTACAAAGCTTCTAGGTAGTAACACATTTCCACGGCAACGCCACTTACTCGTGTTTAACAGCATACAAGTGATAGACAAAAATATAAAATGAAAATAAAATAAAAGGGTCAGTTGCGAAGTCATAGACAAATACAAGCTCTTGTGCTCTGTTCTTTTGTACCATAAGTGTAGATTAAAGGATGGGGGGGCTGAAAGGTGAGTGGTTCAGCCTGAACACAAAGACCACCCATAAAATGAGAGGGCCGCTGGAAGAGGTGGGACCTTTAAGCACTAATGAACAAGGTAGAATTAACCTACTGGCTTATGCACGTACACTTACACGCATACCACAAGTGTACCCCCCCCCCCCCCCCCCCCCACACACACACACACACATTACACAGCTGGCACTGCCCACCCGTCACAGAGGGGTGTTGGAATTTACATTAACAGAGAGTGTGTGTGTGATGGAGGTCAGGGATTGGAGTCAGGGGCCACAATTTGTCGTGATTCCTCAGTCTGTCCTCTCTCTCTCTCTCTCTCTCTCTCTTTCTCTCTTTCTCTCTCTCACACACACACACACAAACACACACATGAAACAGAGTCCCACACGCAGCTCAGTGAAATCAGAGGTTTTGACTCGGCCTCGAAGGAAACAAGCGATCCACCTTTCGCCGCCTTCTTACATAACTAATAACTAATGCAGTTGCATGTGTAGGTGTGCGTCAGATGTGTTTAAGCCGCTGCAGTGCGCGCCTCTTCTTAACGACTGTATTCTCACTGCCGTTCCGCGAATGTCTGAGCTGCCAATAAAGAGAGGAAATAGCAAGGTTTTTTTCGAGGTAGCTGCTGAACTTAAACTAACAGGGTCCGGACAAGGTTTCACTGTACTCCCTGTCTGAATTTTCCACCCTACACAGTGAATACATTTAGTATTGCTGTTCCTGTTCAGCACCAGGGTTTGGGAGAGTATCACAATTTGCTATATGTTGATCCGTACGGCTCAATGATGCATTTTGTACCTTCGGTGTTACTTTTATTTTTTATTTTTTTACAGTATTGTCGGTTTAAAGTAATACATCTCACTTGGCTTACTTAAAAATTGTGCTAACCCTTTATGTAGCTCAACGTCAGAGGTCGTCAGGCTTTTATGCGGCTATGTGGTCATGTTTTATCTGATTTTAGTTAAATACTGTATAATTCATGTGTTTGGAGTTCACCATTATAATGAGGCATGTGCAGACACTGATACACTGCTCCCTTACACTCCTGTGAGGGTGCCTTGACTTCAGGAGGAACAGGAGCTTATTAATTTATGCTCAAACAGACCATTGTTTGTTTTTGTGGGGAACACGCCGACTGAAGGGGATGAATTTCCGCTTTGGGAACAAGCAGCTGTTGTAACTGTGACGGCGTCTCGGTGGTTTGATCCACCTTACAGCGTGCTCATGTGCTAACGTGAGGCAAATCCAATGAATGTGTGAACTTCTTCAGCATGCCCAGTCCAACCAGATCTCCCAGTCTATCCCAGTCTGAAAGTGCACCAAAAACATTTGATGTATACGATGATTTTTGGGGTGAGCTGAGAAGTCTTTTTATGCTACTGTTGTGGTCACATCAACATCTGGCATGGCCCATTAAAAAGGACCTGGCTGGTGTGGGTGTGCGAGCGTGCACTCTCCGTAGTCTCAGACTGACCGAAAGGACAGATGTTGAGCACAGAGTCGTGCAGCGGTTGGACAGATGTGTGATGTTGAACTGGAGCCCGAGCAGCTGCAGGGCTGTAAGTTGTACCACATAATGTCCCTGACCTCTGACAGTCAGACTGTCTGCTTTGTTTGTGGATGTGCTTAAAGCCATGTGCAAATCAGCTTTTGCACATCTGCAACTCTGCACCGCGTCTTAGAAAACGCCGCCTCTTAGGGCAGAACTCTCCCGCTCTGCATCACCACTGCAGTGTCGGAGCTAAGACAGCCTCCTCGTACGGAGCAACGCTGCAGCTGCCCAGCGGCAGAAACTGATGTCGTGGCTGATAAATCCTGGTGATGCTTGTGACATCACCACAGTCCATGGAGAACGTGAATGTGAGGTGACATTAGAGTGGTACAAATATGTACATATACTGTATGCCTATAGTACAGGAAAATGATGGGGAATAAATATCAGTTAATCAATCATATGATGTAGTTTGGCTGTGGCACGGCTACAAACGCGCCACTGTAATTGATTAAATTCACAAAAAGGCACAAGTTTAAGGTAAATGGGAATAAAAATGTAAAGATGGCAGGGAACTTGCTTTATTTTGCTTGCAAAGATGTTAAATTGCCGGAGAAGGTGAAGACGGGCTATGCATTAGCCAAGAAATTCCATTGAGCAAATTGAGCTTAAGTTCAAATGTGCAACAGTTGTTTGTGTAAAGTCAACAGGTGATTGGAAGAGACGTCCTGCACACCTCTCCAAAACAATAAATCTTGCGCTGACCATTTCTGACCCCTCCAGGCCCTGTTTCCTCATGTTCAGTTCCCAGGAGGCGAAAGCACAGACGGTGCTTTTTGCTGCCAGCGCTATTTAAACATTCATTCAAATATATTTATTGTAAAACTCATTAGGCAATGAAGCCATCGCAGCCTTTTCTCCCTTGCCGTCTCTTTGAATGGACTCATTTGAAGGCAGATATCTGGACTTGATTTATTTTCCAGCAGGTTTTATGGAAATCTGCACACAGGCGGATGGTTTGAGATGATCAGTGGCTGGAAGACTTTCAGACCATCTGAGTCCACTCCTGAGAGCAGCTGGGAAAACTTGGGGAGTGAGCATGAACCCCCTGTCTGCCAGAGAGAGAGAGAGCGCTAGAGAGATGAAGGCTGAATGGAAGCCACAGCAGGAACTTTGCCTCTTGTTTTCAGTGTGTCACAGTTCTGTATTTTTAAAGTGAAGCAGCTCTTTGTTCACCAGATACCACAAACCCGCGCTGAGACGTGATCCAGCGCAGTAAACGCACGTTGAAATATCTGCAGGCACAAACACAAGGAAAGAATAATGACCAAATATGTGCAATATCAATCAAACAAACTCAGCAGTGAGGCCTGCACAGCTAAGGTCTGCAAGCTGCTGGTCAGTAACACCTCACCCGCTCATGTCACTTGCAGTGATGATGGGTGTAATTAATCCAGGAAAAATCCAGGCCCATCCCAAAATTAGACTACGAAACACGAAGCAATCGCTTCTGGTTTTGCAGATTTCCTCTGATTAAAGGCTGATTTCCAAAGATCAGAGGATGTGGTGATAAATAAGCAGGGAGGATCTTTTTCTCTCTCCAAAAAGGGCTGAAAAGATTGCCCAGTGTGCTCCTTGAAGCCAAGTTTGGTACATTTGCATTGATAGTGCGCCCGCATGCATCATAAATTCCTGAAGGGCCCACAGTTTGCTCTGCCTCCATCTCGGTTTCATTTCATATCTCCGTTTGCTCCTCTTGACCACCCCCCATCCCTCCCGCCCGTTCCGCTGCCTGTGCTTGCCCAATGAATCAGTCTGGCTGGCACGGGGCTGCGTACAGGGAGTGGTGATGGCGATTACTCATGTCGAACCGGGCCGAGATCAGGGCGTCCCGAACTGTCAGGAAGAGAGGAAAGCTTCACACCAGCACGAGCTGCTGAATCCACAAGGAGCCCAGAAATGCTTCCTTATTGCACGTTTACCTGAACATCTTTACACTTTCTAAATGCAAACTAATGCATCAATGCGTCTTTCTGTTTGATTTCTTATTAAAGAGAAAGATTGAAACATAATAACATATGAATGATAAACAGAAATAGCAGAAGTAGCAGTGAAAAGAAAAATGATGCAGACTTCACACTTCTGTTTGAAAGACAACTTGAAATTAGTCTCAAACAGCACTTATTTTTCTGGGTGTCCAGTCAAGCTAGCGCGCATGTTTCTGGACTGTGTCCAACTGGACGGATGGAGCTGGAATCTGCATTTCTCCATGATAATAAAATATTTCCTTAAAGTGATATAAGTCATGTTGTTGCTCTGTGGATGTATTAACAACACACTTTTGCAGGAGAATACAGAATAATAAGGAATATTGATTAGTTCTTCGTATGTTTCTGTTTGAAAACAATGCTTCCTAAAAATAATGCCGCAACACAACCTAAACGTAAAATAATACAACAGACAATTCTTGGTTTTTAATAAGTCTACGGCTTGACCTGGTGAGGTGAGGACCTGACTGATTTTTGCCATACCTGATGCCAAAATTGAGCCCGTAGGTAACTAAAGGAGTACAGCATGTGTTTATATTTATAGTATATCTGCATGTTCGCTGAGCTCGCCTCCTGGGATCCATTAGGTGAGGAGATGTGTGTTGCGCTGGACTAACAAGAGGCTTGTCGGGCAGCGCCTCAGCCAATGGTGGCGAAGCGCTGGTGTCACTGAGCAGCGTGCACCGTGGTTTGTTTGCCCTGGCTCATGGGCTGCCTGTATGCAGCTGTTCAACACATGCAAAACATGTGTCCTTGGCTCTGTGTGTGTGTGTGTGTGTGTGTGTGAGAGAGAGAGAGAGAGAGAGAGAGAGAGAGAGAGACACTATTGCCAACCCTGCCATGGCTCCTCTCACATTTATTTTCCTCCACTCCTCCTATCTTATCTTTCTTCTCTCTCCCGCTCTCTTTCTTTTTATGGAGCCATCACCGTGGCAACAAGCAGGAAGCTCTGGGCCAGGAAATTTCTAGATCGCCGACTTGTTCCTGTTCAGCACCAGGGAGTCCAGATGGTTCACCCTTAACCTGGATGTGTGCATTTGTGTAATGTAACATGGGATTACGCTATAATCTGACAGCTGGGATTAGACCCACTGGCCTACTGGCAATTACACATTCAGAGGTTTATACTTTGTTTCTCTTTTCCCCTTCCTTCTTATCCCCCAGTTTCACTCTTTTAATGTAATTCTCAGGCTTATTAATTTAATTTACTGGACTCCCATTCTCTTGTTATTCCTTCCCACTTTCCCCCTCGTTCCACTCCCATCCCTTTATCCCTCCCTCCCCCATCACCCCTCTTTCATGTCTGCCTTAATCATCATGTCCTTTTATATCCCTTCTTCTTGTTCCACCTTATTTGCCAGCTCCACTTTCACTCTCATCTTTCTCTTCCTTGTGTCTTTCTCCCCTCCTCCCTTCTCACCCTGTCACCCTGGTGGGGGATCCCAGGCCCCTTTACATGCAAGTATGGTTGCACAGTGAAGTGCCAGCACACATGGGGGATGGTGCTGGGTTGGTTTGGAGTTTTGTCTTCTTCCTGGTTTGCATTCATCACAGTGAGGTTAATCTCAGTTTAGGCTTGAAGGTGATGAAGGATGCTGTCTGCCTAGGTCAAGATGTGACAAGAGCATCGTTAATATCACTTAAAAGAAGATAAAAATGCCCAATTATCAATATTCTGCTTGTTCAAACAAAGCTATTTTTATGAAGTCATATTTATGGTGAGATCTACTCTAAAGGGGATGAATGGAATTCCGCATGCCCTGTTGGGATCTGTGGGCTCCACTAAGGCCTCTGCGTTAATTATTTATTATTACAGTCAACCCCCAGATTCTTCTGTCTTCTGTAAGTCAGTGTTGGAACATATGGGTAGCAGAACATGATAGTGTCTCACATCTGTGCTATGTCATCTGAGAAACATTTGGCTTGAGTCTTTTTGATGAAACCATCTTTATCAAAGTTTCTGTTGTTCAGGGAATCAGTCAAATTGGCTCCAGGGAGAGCTGGAGAAGAAAGGCTGTAGCTGCAGACACAGGTACAATAACACCATTCTTCTCTGTGTAACTCTAGCACACACACGGCAGGGTCACACAGGCAGGCACACACGCACACACACACACACACGAGGTACATCTGCTAAAGCAGCATCAGCATGCTTTCTGCCGTGTGACGATGGTCACACATCCTTTTTTCCTGTCAGAGAAAAAGTCCAAAGCTTCCCATTGGCTGGTTTAGATCAGACACACAAACAGAGAAAAGGAAAGACAGATGGACGGACAGACAGGGGGGGGGGGGGGGGGGGGGGGTTCAATGTGCTTCTGGTTTCAAAGATCTTTGTTTGCTGTTTTAATTCATGATATATCAGTTTAAAAGACTAGTTCCCTCTTTGACCAGGACCATGGTCTCATCTTTAGAGCTCAGGTCCACAAAGTCCTTCTGAAGGTAGCAGTCTTTAAAAGGTCAGTATAGCCACCTCAGGGTTCCCACTTCTGGCCCACATCTCCCTCTGCCTGTGTGGGTTGTGTCTGGTTTCCTCCTACAGTCCAAAAACATGTACAGTAGACTGAGTGGAGTCTCCAAAGTGTCTCTGGGGTGTGTGAGTGAATGCTGTGCATCCTTTGGTGGACTGGTGATCAGCCCTGGCTGTATTTCTGCCTGGCACCCTGGTGACTGCTGTGATTGGACTCGGGGATGTATTTACGATTACAACCCAAAAATAGGGCAACAGATTATTCAGGTATTCATTCATTTCTTTGCTGATGATTCTGTCATCTCTCACACTGCATCCATTCCTGCTGGGTTTCACATTATTTCCTGGCTCATCTACCTGTAATCCTTTAAGGTCTCGTGGGACACCTCTCATCAGAAGCGAAAATATGGAACAAGAGTCAGTTTCTTTCAACGGATCAGTTGACTTTAATGGATGAGTGTGACCTGGATAAATAAGAACCTGGACACATAGTTCTGCAGCTTCTTCTAAATAAAATAAAACAAGAGCAAAAACTTGCTCTTTTCACCTGTCAGCGATGATTAAAACAAGACTGTTTAATCGAACTCACTACTTTGGAAGTGGTTCATGTCTCATGTCAATAGAATCTATTATTGAAGAAAAGTCACCCCCTTTGCATGCTCAGTTTTTTACTCCTGCTGGACCACTTGATGTATAATCTCTTCTGAGGCTTAATCTATAGCAGTAAATTAAAGGGCTGCTGCTGACTCTGCATGATCTTGGCTCATTGCAACCCTCACTGGACTTCATACATCCCCCCCCCCCCCCACTGTCCGTAATTACATAATTAAATTATTAACATGCAAAATTGCACAAAACACTTTCCTTTAGAAGAGCTATTTAGGTCTTAATTGATGAGACTTAAACTCTTAAACTCAAGTCGAAACACACAAATCTAAAAAATGCTAAATCCTTTTTAAGCTGTCGTATGGTAACATCAAAAAATGTGTGAACATGATTATACAGACACTCAGAAGCAGAATATTACAGGTAACACGACGTGTTGAGTGTAAATGAATAATGCAAGAGGCTATGTGCATTACTCCTGGACTTCTGGATCAGATTCAGATGAGGGAGGCTTGGTGGTTCACTGTCAGTGGGATCGGCTTCCTGTGATTGTAAATCTATCCCTCTGTGTGTTTGTAGTGTGTGTGTGTGTGTGTGTGGGCCTGTGTGTGTGAAGGCAATAAGATGGATCTGGGGATCAGGGTGTGACATTGAACTTTCAAATAGCGCGTCAAACTTTTTTTGGGTCACGTTAGAGATGTCCGGTTTTATCGGATTCTTTTTTTTTTTGGTTTTAATTCAAAAACTTTATTTTTAAAATCCAAACCTGCTGCTGTTCCATTGCAATATCTCCACCAGGAGTGAGTTAGATTAATCAATAGCGAAGCTGCCAAATTAAGATGCCGTGCCTGATAAAGTCATAATTGCTTCAAAGTTCCGGGGTTTTACTTGCATGGACCAAAGCAACATTTGATGTAAAGTTTAGAATGTTTGGATATTTACAGCCTGCCAAATTTGTTTTAATTTTAGCTCAGCATGTGATCCCATCTCCACAAACTCATCCTGCTTTCTCAAAACTCTCTGCGCTCCTCCGTGCTAACCTCATTTGTGGAAGAGGTTGACTTTTTAGGCCTCCTTCTGATATTTTTAGACGGTGACACCATTCACAGGGGTCCCAGTTCCGACTGCGGCAGCAGCCTTCAGAGCCTAATTATGAGCGATTGTCAGCGATGGTGGCGGATGGTGGTGAAGAGAGTCAGAGCAGTGAGGGGGGTGCTAATCAAATTTTAACAACTGTGGATGCTCACATTCTGACACTCTCCAGTCTCCACTGAAGTGGTGTTTTCATCTAATGTATTATAGCTTTTAAAATCAGCTGAAGCAACACTGCTTTCTTCCCCCTCGTCTCTCCTGTCTACTGTGTTTATATTCATTTGGCTTTCCTCTTTACCTCCATTTCTTTCACCCAATCTACATCCTCCCATCTGTGTGCTTGTTATGCAGAAGCCAGACAGAAATAGATTTTACCAGTAGTCAACTGGAGTAAGTATGTGTGCGTCTGTGCACGCACGTGCCCTCCCTCGTTCAGTTTCCAGTTAGGAACCTGACATTTTCAATCTGGAGAAGGAGGCACCATCTTGCAGATCAAAAGCCTCCTAAACTTGGCCTCCTGCTGCTCCCTCGCTCCCACTCCCACATTTCCTGCTCATCTTTAGAGCAGCCTTCAGATATCTACACAGCCATCATTCATTAGTATATTTGTATTGGCCACAAATTAAATTGTCTTTCTGGACAAAGTAACTTTTCAGATGCCTGTCCAATACTGGGATGCAGGTTATGATGCTAAACACACTGTGTTGAGACAGCTGGAGCCCGAGCAGAGGCCATTCTGCTGTACTAAATGACAGCTTCATTTGCAGTTTGATGGCAGCAACACTCGATAGCAGCGATGACTCTAAATATGGTGAAGCTTTAATAATGTGTGGTTTAGCTGCCACTTATGTATCACCCTATGCTTATGTATCACACTATGCTTTTATTTATGCATTTGAATTTATCATAAATTGCGTGTCCTTATCAGATTTGCTAGCGCTCCTTGGAAAACGTCGATCTTCCCAGTTGCACTGTTGGCTTCATTAAATTTTAACCACCCGCTCAACTGAGTAGGTGATCTTTTAGTTTAATGACAAACTATATGAATAATTTCACATTTGCAAAGTCATCTTTTGTGAGGTAGCAGCTCGACAAACACGGAGACACAGAAGCAGACTGACGCACACACAGAGAGGAAATGAACAGTGTTCTTTAAGGCTTCAAAAAATCCTACTAAGGTACTGTTTTGATGTTTTACAGGACACTGCATGAAATATTTGATGGACAAACACTGTATATTTCATGGGACATTGAGTCAAACAGATGGAAAATGTATTATGTTGAGATTGTAATTGTAATTTAAAATAGCCCAGCCTACTAACTTTGATCACGTACAGTGAAGACTCAAAAATATTTATCAGTTATTTTTAATGATGACTTATTTATGTGTCCATTTACATTAAAAAAACAGATAAAACAGATTTACTGATGAAAGAAAATATTGTTGAAGAGCTTAAGAATAGCAGACTGCTTAAATTGCATTGCTAATGGGATTACCTAAATCAAAGGGGATGAGCTGTGTAAAGTTATGATGCTTTATTTGAAATTACTTTGAATTTTTCTATGTAAAAAAGCTGACTTTGTTTCACCATTTCCTTTGCATCAGTTCCTCTCTCCAGTCACAGACCTCCTACGCCTGTTTGCACATTTCACCACAGCTTTGTGGACATATATTAGCCGCTGGCTGGGTTAGCCAAAGATGATGCATGTCAACCTGCTGCAACATTGGTGACTGATGTCACTCTCTCATCAGTGGTTTGTAATGGTGACGGTTTAACTGGGTTCTTACCACTGGATAAAAGCCAAGTTTTAAAAATTTAACATGAGCCTCGGCCTCTGAAATCCACAGCTACTGCATCAACTAATAGATTTGCTCACATGCTGGACGTGTTTTTGTCTAGAACAAGGTGCATTGTTTCAGAAATAAATGAGATCTTTGAATGAACCTGCCACCATATGGCCTGATAAATGTTTCCTCTGAGAAAATCAGGACCAGCTTAGGGCTTATTAAATATTTAGTCATACATACGATATGGGTTTGTGTTTTTGAGGACGTGCCAGTGCCAGGCCGTGTTTTCTTTATTGGCGCACCAAGTTCAGTTTGTTGTGTATGTGTTTGTGTGTGCTGAGGGGAGAGAGGAGTCGCTATCTGAGAGCTGGCTGTTGTCCCAGAGCCATTTTTCAGCCTGAAAGCTGCAGATAACAAAGCGGCGCTCGGAAAAGGGGAGTGGGCCGACGTTGAAGGAGGGGAGCCGAAACATCGGCTGAGGGAAGACATGGGCAGATAATGAGAGGAAGGTAAAGAAGCTGAGAAGGAAGACAGGAACAGAGGAAGGGAGGATTAGCGAAGAAGCGAGAGAGTGGAGTCGAAGTGGAAGCAGTAGGAGGAGCAGTGCTGGTGCACATTATTAGTCATGCCCAGGGAGGTCGCTCGCCACAGGGGGAGACTTTTACTGACGGCCCCCGGCTCCTGAAGGCCTCCTGGAACCTCACAGAATGCAGGCGTGGATTCATCTGCTGTATGGAGGTCAATGCAGATCTGGGACAGTTTGGTGTTGTAAACATAGCTGATATTTGAGCAGAGCGTAAACACCTGCCATACATAAACACTTCTCAATCACAATGTTTTTGTCAGACGTTATATATCAGTAATAAAACTCAATAGGCACATATCTGTAGGGCTCGAGACCTTCAAGCTGCAGTCCTCATTAAAATGCTTGATACATATAAAGAGGAGAATGTTTCAAAAATAATGTGGACAAAAAAGATAACTTCATTTATCAGGCAAAAATATTTCCGTGTTCTAAGGTGTCACACATAAATAGTAATCATTTGAAATCAACACATCATTCTGTCACAGATTTTAGATGTTGTCCAGAACCTTGATATTAACATTTATCAATTAAAATGTGTCATATATGTTTAAAACGTCATAGCTTCCCTGAGTTCTTCATATTTTCTTCCTTATGCTTTATTGATATCTCGGCCTCAGATGCGGGTAGAGCCGGGACCAAAGTTTTATCGGATCCTGTTCAATAAGAATAATGTTGTTTAAAGGCACTTTATTTAAAGATTGCTGCTCAAACAACCATGTTATTAGCAAAAGAAATAAACTTATAAACTGTAGTTGTGTAATAATTTCTCTTCTGTAAGGAGAACACTAACTACAGAACACACACACACACACACACACACACACACACACACACACACACCTTGTCCCAGTTTATTAACCCTCAGGGTTAACTAGATTTTTGTAGGTGATGTCATTAGAATCTCATTCCATACCTGTTTCCCTTCACACATGGCCTCATATCCTCCTTTACACACTCTAAATGTGGCAGTTTGTTGTGTGATAATGCTTTTCTACAATAAAAACGGTCAATATGACGAGAAGATGTGTTAATAAGAGATGAGCAACAGAGTAGAGGGGACCGATTATTCACCCGTCCTCTAAACATATTTGGTGTATTTCCTTCACCTTCTGATTGCATCTGGTTGCACTTCCATCCTCTCAGTCTTCACCAGGTCTCTCCATCATGTGCACTGCTGTGATTTCAGGTAGAAGGAGATCACTCACATCTGCTTTAGGGCCTCTCCTCCTCCATTCAGCAGCTTTTACCTGGGTCTCATGCTGCTTCACTAGAAACACTTGATGTCTTTAATTACATCCAACACGACAGGATTAATTTATGAATCACAAGATGTTTGAGGTAATCCACTTTCTTGTAGAAAATAAAATATTTGGTGCCAACGAGCCCTTGAAGGGTTTGGAATTTGGAAAAGTTAAACCCTGAAGCTTACTAACGTGTCATAATATGGAAATTAACCTGATTTACAGAGGTAAATTCAGCATGTCTGTTATATCCCACCACTGGCAGCAGCTCCCTGCGGCTGTTTGGCCTTTTCCTCGAGCCTTCCTTCCTTCCTTCCTTTTCGCCTTGTTGTTTCCTGTGAATTAGCTCTGTTTTTGTGGGATGAGGTCATTGTCTGGTCACTATAATAATCACCTTGTTTCCCAGACTTCTGTTCATGAGCGGAGGTCACCAGGACAATTACTGTGTTCCACAAAACACAGGCTTTACACCTAAACTGGACCCAACCCAGAGAAAATGTTGCGACCGCTCATACATGTATTTTACAGCAGAAAACACTGTCTGTGTATACCCTGCCTCGTCTCTGCGCTGCTCTCCTGAACACCTGATGTTTCAGTAGGAATTTGGAGTTTGGATTTTATTGCATTCAGCTCCTTCAGCGACAACAGAGCCGCTTAATCCGACAATAATGAGATCCGCTCAAGTCTGAGCTGCAGTACCAGAGCCTCCAAAGTTTACTCCGTCTGTCTTATCATTGTTCAGCCAGATTTGTTTCACATAGACATGGAGTAAAGGAATGTAACCCTACAGGTACAGTTACTGAAGTACGGTGATTTAGTACAGCTTAAATACATTTATAAGAAGAGTGGCGTGGTGCAGGGAGGAAGTCATGTGACACCGCTCCTCATAATTAGTGTGTATGCAGTGTTTAAGCTAACCAAATTACCTATTGATGCATGCAGTATCATTTTACCAGGACACGTCTATCACTGGCTCTCTTCCCTCATACTCTGGCCTCCCAAATATAAGCCTTTTTATAATTTTTTTATAATAATATCTTTTACTTAATGCACATGCATTTTTATGATGCATCTGGTAGAGAAATCCACTGTGAAGGAGACACAGTTTCCACTGCTCTGTCCTTCCACGTCCTTCTGTTTCCAAGACACATGATCTTTTCCCTCCTCTGTATGTACAGCAGCACATACTGTATGTATGTATTACCTCAGTTCTCATTCTGTAGATCAGACAACGTGACTGTATTTTTAAAGGGATTAAACATCTCTTTGCTACAGAGTCCAGCCTGTGATTCCACACATGCATCCGCCATTATGATGTGCCAAAACAAACATGTGATATTTCTTATTTGACCTAGAACGCTCACGGAATAATGATATCGTTTGACTCAGTGGCACTTTACAGCTCTCATCCATGTATCTGTCGGGGGTTTGGGTGTTACTGCTGGGGTTGTCTGACCACTGCGATGAGAAGCCAACGGCAGTCTTGTCGGTTTTTTCATGCCTGTGTTAGCGTTATACTTGGGTGATGTTAAACAGGTCAGACAGTGCAGATAAGAGAGGGAATCACATGTTCCTTCCTCCAGCAAAGTCCCATTTTACATTCAAATGTTGCCAAGTTAATAGAATTCCAGCAGCTTGCTTTTGAATGTTCTGAAATGCAGAAAGGTCACAAGAATAATTGTGCCTCTGGGGAATTTGACCGGCTGTATCAGGGCTTTTGAAAGCTTTTCATGACACGTTTACTGTAAAAGTGTTACGTTGGATATTATTTGCTTGTTACACATCTTAATAACCTCACATCGCACCGTTCACTTGTGCATTTAATATAATGCACGTTAATCAGCATTCCTTTGAAAACACTAGTGTTGATTATTATCAGCACTAAAATGCAAATATAATTAAAATTGTTGGATCCTTATTTTAGCTCATTTATCTTTGCACACTAGACAACAGTGTGTCTATGTCTATGGAATCTATGAAAATAAAAAGACCCAATAATATATGCGTGTGTGTGTGTGTATATATATATATACAGTATATATATACTTTTTGTGTAGGATATCCTGCACATTTCAGGAGGTCTTCTGTGAGAACTATTCCATTAAACACACAGCATAGGCACTTGTTGTCCACAGAACTGAGCTCAGCTTAGTCTCAGCCATTTTATTTCCACGACACACTGTATAAAGATTTAAGCACACTAAGATTGAATTTGCTATAAAAAGTAATGACAGCAGCATTTCCTGGAAGCCCTTTTTTTGTCCTGCTTGGAGATACTCGTGGAAGGCGCTGCTTCTGTTCTACATTGCCTCCAAATGCGTCCCATGAATCTAGCCTATAATGGCTTTTACCCATCAAACGGATTCAATCTGGCTGTAGGTCAGACATTGAGCTCCATTATCCTGTCCCTGCTGGTGACAGTAATTGTGTTGAATGTGTCTCACAGCCATTTGCTCTTTGCATATATGCTCATGTTTGTGTGCACATGCTTTATCATATGGGCAAGCATCCCCCATCTACTGTAACATTATATTATGAAAGGGTTGACCTCCGTCTGAGGCTGCACCTACCTCAGATATATACGTTCCTTCCCTGTCCTTATGAATGATTGACTAAATAGTACACGATCACCCTGCGCCGGCACAGATTTACTGTTATTTCATTGACTCTCTTACACAGTTAGGATTCGGGGTTAGGCACAACATGCCAAAGTGCAAGAGCGCATCTGCACTAATGCAGAACCTAAAATCCATAGCTGGCATCAACTTACATCTCCTGTCACATATTTGAACTGTGTTCTTTGGGATGAGCCGCACTTGTTGAACCTCAGTGGATGGTAGAATACTCCAAGGTAGTTTTCTCTGTCAACTGGACTGGGTTTCTTCTCTTGAAGACGTTTCGCCTTCTATCCAGAAGGCTTCTTCAGTTCTGGCTTCAGAACTGAAGAAGCCTTCTGGATAGAAGGCGAAACGTCTTCAAGAGAAGAAACCCAGTCCAGTTGACAGAGAAAACTACCTTGGATACAATGACCTGGATGACTGAGAATTTACACAGACATGGTAGAATACTAATTAGGTGGTTAAGCTGCTTCACCTTTTGTTAGATCAGGCTTTGTTTAAGGTCAAAAGAAACTGCAATAAAAGAACAAGTCAAATGAAAAGGCAGGTTAGAAGGAAGGTAGAGAATAATAGTTCAACCATGAGTTGGTAGAAATCATAGACAACAAAGATTCTGTTGGAAAAGAGTTGGGGAAAAGGCAAAAAAGAAAATCCCAAGCCTGCATGGAGGCTGCTTTGCTGTCTGTGTCTTAAACATTTCAAAGTGACTTTAACTTCGATCTTGCTTTGCATTTCTACAAAGATCTGCCTCACATAGAATCTGACTATCAAAAGGAAAGCAGATCTAGTCATGCTGCATTTCTGTCTGACTTCTGAGCTCCGGTCTTTAAAACTCAGCGTCATGGTAACTGTAGGTTCTCTCTGAAACTTATCTGGAAGCTTGATTGTGGCACACTGCTACACAGCTGCTCTGTTATGGAGCAAGTCATGTTTAAGATATGCTCCTGTACTTAGGAGACAGACATGTATAAAATGTTCCCTAACATCATGGAAGCCTTTCTATCATCCCATTTCCGGCTGACGTGTTCAGGCTGTGCCCTGACTGCACCCAGCTTTCTGTTGGCTTCGGCTCAAGCAGACCTTGCTACGTTTCAGGACACTGCTGAAAATGATTCTTAATGTCTGCATCCTGGATCTTGCTGTTCAAATGCTGCACACTCATTCACTCATGAGTCACCTTATGTGAAGTAATGTCTGAAGACTACTGTGAAAAAAGACTCTAAAATAATGTGATAGCCTGCATTCATTACAGCTCTGTATTCACTACATCGGTGGCAACTAGAATGATATTATTAGATACGCAGTGTTTAATGTATCTGAATAATCTGCAGATTTGAGGGATAAATCATGCTGCTGCGGCGATCTGACCATGGACGCGAAGAGCGTTTTAATGTCGCAGGATAAAGGCATGTAAGCACATTCTGAGTGTAGTTTGCCTAGTTTTGACGAAGACATTTGAGGAGCGTAGGAGAAACGCGATATCTCCTAGCCCTCCTCCACTCCTGTCTATCCCTAAGCCCCGATCACCAAGGTCAATAAGATGCTCCATTTGACCTCCCAGCTTTGCTTTGTTTTTAACTCGTCTCCATGGTGCTGCCTCACAGTGTGTCTCAGAGATGAGAAGATCTGCCCCCAACCTGACTGGCTTCAATGGGCTCTTCTGCTGGAATCATGTTGGTTATGTAATAAACAGTTGTTTCAGCACAAGCAGAGTCAAGGGGTTCTTTTGTAGCCATGGAGATTGCCTCCATAGTAAGCTGTATGTGTGTGAGGGAGAGCACAGGAGTTAGAGTTTCACTGGGGGTATAAATAGCAGATTATAATGGAAACAAACCTATTCTGGTAAAAGCCCACAGAAGAGTGTGCACACACCCACACACATGCACACATCACTGCACCACTCACATGCCTTCTGTTGACCTTATCCTGTGATATGATGATACATGAGAAACTAGTAAAAAAAAAAAGGTAGCACACACAAATACTAAGAACTGCAAAATAAAAGTAGTCTACTTATTTTACTGTTAATACTACTAGCTTCTACCTGTAGTAGTAATTTATGTTTTAATAGTATAATAGAAGGATTCATGTTGGATATACTAGTAGTCATTTTGTAATATTCATGAGACTGATGGGAATGTTGTGTCTGCAAATTAAAGTTTGTAGGGATTCTTCATTTTTTTTCGTCCATCATTATTTGTATAGTATCTCTGTGACACCCGACACATTCTTATTGGCCATGTTTGTGGTCGCGGTGCTACTATTTATTCGCTGCTTGTTTTCAAAGGTTCTGTGGAGTCAAGTTCCACCTCTTTGTTTTTATGCTTCCGTTAGTTTGGGTCGTCGTAAAATCCTCAATGAATTTGAAGCTCATTAAACTGGCATGTTCATGCTCAAGACACGCTGCACTGATTGGTCCGTCTCATAAAGCCTTCCATTATCAGTGCTTCCTGTTTTACCTGTGACTCTAACTCCTCATTCATCCTTCTTCTCAGTTCTGTATCTGTTTAGAAAGTCTCTCCTTCCTAATTCAATCACCCAACTTCCTGTTTTCCTGGCAGTGTGGTTGTATCTATGTGTAAGTGCGTGTGTGTAAGTGTGTGTGTTTTGTATGTGTGTGTTTGTGTGCACAGCAGATCACAAGAACATCAACATACTGCGGTTTCTATCAGATTTGGACTATTATTTGGACAAAAGGAAGGTTATGCTATAATTTGACATTAATATTATAATTTTTAATAAGAAATAGATCATTTAAGATATAACCTTGTAACAATCAGATATTTTTTAGCTCTGAATTCCTTCCTTCAAAAGGAAATCTTAATAGTAACAGAAATATTTATAGTATTTGTTGACACTGGATCTGAAAATCCCAGTAAGAACCCCCCCCCCCCCCCTTATGCTTTTGCTGACAGAGAATAGCAGCATGATGCCTTAGCATCAAACCGCAGTGTAATTACAGATTATAATCTGTTTTATTGCAATTAAGAGATTTAATGAGACATACCATCTGAAAGGTCTGCAGGGAGGTTAGAAGCAGGGTGCGTAGTATTGAAGGGTGGTAAATATTGACCACATTTATAATGTATATTAATAATACTTTTCCAGTCAGTTTTAACCAATGAAAGTCCGTGTTCACCCATTCACGTTCACACACCAGGCTCAGCAGAGGAAATGACATCACACATATGTGTTGACCAAAGACCCAGCTGCAGGGGGACTTCAGGGTGTAGGGTGTCCAACATGGAGACCATGGGGGCCTTGGATTAAACCCAGAATTAGAAAAAGAAGATAAGTGAGTACAAGTCAATAGGATCAGAGATAATGGTCAGTTGACTTCATTAGTGGGAGTCTGTGTGTATGGGTGGGTGTGTGTGTGTGTGTGTGTGTGTGTGTGTGTGTGTGTGTGTGTGTAGAGGGAAATTAATTCTGCCCCTCTGAATTTATCTGGCAGATTTGTCTTTCATCAGTCACCATCTGGGTTCTGCACACGTGCGTATTTGCCCGTGCGCGCTGCACCACATATAGTTGCCGCTTGGTTACATGTGTGCGGTTTCCTCGTGTCTCCTGTTGTACGTTGCTTTGTGTCCATCACATGACATCTCTCAGTCTGACAGCATGCAATTATGGACTGTTGCGCTCCCATAATGCAGCTGTCAGTCAGAGAGCTCCGCCTGTGGCGGTGGCACATCCAGGGGTCCACTGGATAGCAGGATGGAGACAGAGAGACTGTGATGGCTCCAGCCCCTTTTGTTGTCATCGGATGCTCCTGAAGCCTTTTGGAATGACTTAATTAGTCTCCGAATCAGAACCAGATTTCATATGCTCATGTTTTGTTTTACAAAATGAGCTGTGACTTTAATTATTGCATTATTGTTGTGTTGTTAACCTGCCACTGTCGAGACTAAAGGTCAGGGATGATCAAGCTTGCAGCCTGATTCCCGTTTTCTTACACATCAGTTTTCCATAAAACATATTTGGCTTTTCAGCCTCATTGCAGCAATCCGAACTATCCCTGTTATTTTCTCAACATGCTGTAAACCTGAACCTGTTTTGAATATTGTATGAATTTTACCACATTTTTATATTTTT
This sequence comes from Takifugu rubripes, assembly GCF_901000725.2. Classification (NCBI taxonomy): domain Eukaryota; kingdom Metazoa; phylum Chordata; class Actinopteri; order Tetraodontiformes; family Tetraodontidae; genus Takifugu; species Takifugu rubripes. The sequence continues at coordinate 2,933,491 of NC_042289.1, forward strand.
CCTGTGCTTTATTAGGGTTTAGTCCTGGACCTGAGGGCTTAATGACGTGTGTGGGTTGGCAGGACAACAACAAACTCATATCTTGTAGCTTATTGACAAAAGGCGGATACAGTGAACTCAATTTCTTTCCTATTGTTGTTTCTAAATTGATTTATTGGTGCCCTGGAAATGATTTCAGAAGAAACAGTGTAAAACAGAATCATCTGTTCCTGCCCACCAAATTAAAGCACAGACTGAGTTTATGTCTCGTGGTACTTTCCCATTTTTCTCCTTCGCTTCCTTTCTTCACTTGTTGACTGATGAAATGAAAAACTGCAGCGGTCCACATCAGACTGACACGCAGCTCAGCCAGCAGTGACCTGCAATGGGTGATATGTGTACTCACTGTTAGGACAAATGTCCTTTTTCCAAAAGGAAAAAGCAAAACAAACACATGTAAAACACTTTTAATTGACAGTTTAAAGGCGTTGCCTGTCAACCGCTGCTGTGCTTGATAACTGAGCTCTGTGCACAACGGTCCTCCGAGAAAGAGCAGCTCGATACGCAGCAGGAAGTTTCTAACAGTCCACAAATCAATACACAATAATGGAAATCAGCTGTTAAAAAAGAAGCGTTTAACTGAAACCCACAAATAACCCTCAGTGAGACTCCCCCCATTAGGAGCCCTGCTGTTCACCCACACTCTCCCGGTGGTTTATATGAAGGCCTTACTGGTTTATTGTCTGCTTACAGCTGGACCGCCTCCAACGTTAATGGCCTTGTAGTTTGTTGTACAGTGTGCACAGCTCACTGATTAATGAGAGTGGCTCGGTGGTGATTGGGAGGTGTTACAATACGCAATTAGTGTGGTTTCGGCCGGTGTGGGTTGGCAGTGACGCTTATGCAGATGAACAGGTGTTGAAGTAAAGTAACAGCTGTATTTCGCTGCTTTTAGTTCTGGCTAATCTGCGGAGGAGCGCAGGTAGATCACCTGAGTGGAGGAATAGACAGAGGCAGATGTTGTTGTTTTTAACACACTGCAGAAATAAATATGTCAACCACTTTATCTTATTAATGCAACTTGCATGTTATGTTCCAAATGGAATACCTATGCTTCTACCTCTGTAGAGTAAGTTAGAAGATGCCTGTTGCTTAGCAACCTCCTCCGTATCACCCACTGCTCCTTTATTATTTGCAAGCTTGTGCATGTGTGTGTGTTGGAATGGAAGCAGAGCACTAAAGGCAAAACGGCCCATCAATATAACTTGATCTGCCAAAACTGACCCGTACACGTACGTGTGTTTTATTGTACACCCGCAATATTCCTTTCACCAGTAAACCTTTTTTTTTTTTTTTGGAAATGAGGACATTTTGGCTGGTCCTCACAAGTTTCCAAGGCTGTTTGGTTGTAAGGTTGAGGTAAGGTGTCCTCCCAGAGACAAAAGTACAAATGTGTGTATGAATACTCATATTTATGTTCATCTGTAAGTATTTAATGTTGTTAGAGGTGCACAACGAACAGGTGTTATAGTAAAGTAAGCTGTATTTCGCTGCTTTTAGTTAAGGCCAATCTGCTGAGGAGCACAGGTAGATCACCTGAGTGGAGGAATTGACAGAAGCAGATGTTTTTTAAGTGTTTTCTATCCAGAGTTCTTTGGTTGAAACAAATAAACCATAGCTGGAGATTTCTGATAAAAGTCAAACATGTGACCCAAATAGTGCTAAAGTTTTTAAAGCTAAAGTTTTGCTAATGCCTACAGTGAAGAATAAGACATGAACATGAGGGTCATATTTCTTTTATTGGGAAAAGCAAAAACTAATGTCATAGATGCTCTTTTTCAAAAATCACAATTCATAATATATCGAAGGAATTCAAATCATCTTTTTGGCCGTATCTTGCAGCTTTCCTGAAGAGCATCATTATCTTTTATAAGATAACAAATTTGAGCCAACTTCAATCAATCCCTGCCAATGGAGTTTTTTTTGCATTTAACATTTTTAAAAATGGATGCTTTCAATTATACAACTTCAAACTGAGTTTGCTTTGATTTTGCTCCTGGCTTGCCAAATAAAAAGTCTTTGTTCAGTACAGATGGAGCTTGACTGACAGCTCTTTCACTGTCCTACTTTGTGGCGCTCATTAGAGCCGGAGAAAACACACGGCTTTCACCACTCTTATTGGCTTCTGTGGCTACAAATAAGTCCTGACGTTCCACCAAAGATGCGCCCAAATCTGCCGATGCAATGCGTACAGCTCAGTGCGTCGTTGCAGCTCCCGTGTTGAAAACGGCACACGTGATACCGCGACGTGTCCGGCCTCATGCCTCCGCGCTGCGCAGCAACGACCTCTTTCTATCAGAGCCGAGCGCTGGTTGGATGGAAACAGCAACAGATGTGAGACTAAGTCCAGAAAAACCACCAATTCCCACTGTTACACCATTCCTGGCTGGGCAGGCTCAGTACTGGCAGGACACTGAGTTCCAGTGAAGCCGCACATTTGATCAGTCAACCCACTTTTGAGGCGTCTTTGCATGTTTTATGGGGTCTGCTCGAATCTGCTCTCTGAAACACATGTGCAAAAGCTACAGAAGGGCCGAACACACGTGTGCTCATTTGACCTCAGCATGGTTGTGTGTGAAACGGTTGTGCGTTAGCAGACTGGGAGAGGTTTGGCAGGCGGATTAGTCGTGTGGATCAAGATCAGAGTTCAAATTGGGACGCGGCTCTAGTGTCATCTCAGTTCATCTGTCCACACACGCACACCTTGACATGCAAACACATGCACATTTTAGCCTCAATAGGTGCTAAATATTTAATGAAGGACATTAAATCATGTGCTTGTCTCCCCAGAAAGCGCGTCTTCATGATGCAGCACTTCAGTGTGGATGTGTGGTTGGACAGTTTACTGTCTGGCAGGCAGGAGATGATGTTGGCAGAGCTCCCGCGTTTACCCACTCTCTCCTTATATGATGTCTCTTACAGCGATTCTGCCCTTATTTGATGGCGTGACCCTGTCCTTTTATGAACAGGAGAGGTTGCAGAGTCCAAGCCAAAACAAGTGTGCAGCCCACGCAGATGAGCACACAGGTCTAAAATGAAGAGATGACTCCAACTCTAAAAACTTGCCTTGTTTATGAAACGATCAGCTGGGAACAGAACAGTGTCGGGTAATTAATGTTTCCTTTGATTTGCACCAACTCTCAGGGACCAGTGATTATAAAGATGGATGATGTGTCTCAGTGGCATCAAGTAATCATTAAAATCTCATTGAGCGGAATTATGAACAATCCATTAGTTTGATCAGCGCCACAAAGCCAGTAGCAACCATCTCTGAGTGAGTACTAACAGTGTAGAGGCTGTCAGTGGGGAAGTTAAGAACTTGGGATAGGTGGGGAACGCTCAACACAATCTACATTCAGCAGATTAAAAAAAATACACCCAGGACAACAAAACCCAAATATTTGATTCCAAGCGAACTGGAATTAGCTGTTTCATTTTACTGTGATGAATGTTTGTGCGTTTTTTTTAATCAAAAAGCTGGGAACAGTTCAAAAGGCAACCTCGTTTTTTGGTACCCGCGCGTGTTTGGGCTAAACCCTGCAGAGGCTCATCACCGGCACGCAAAGATTGGAACAAACGGATGCAGGAAGTTGTCGTGCTTTTGTTCTTTGCTCATGCTTTGTCACATTCCTATGAGGTAATGCTGCCTCTCTTTGGATGTCCTGGATAGTCTGTTAGCATTCACACTGGAAGTGAACTGAACCAGGGTTCACTTAGAAGTAACCTCTGACCCAAGGTTTCAAGTGGCCCAACGTTGTTTCAGATGAGCTGTCACACTTACCTCAACAAAGTGGACTCCTCCTCCACTACTTATTTGTATTTTCTTGTTCTTTCTTACACTTTAATTGTGTGTTTTTTAATTGTGTGTGTTGCCCTGTTGTGGCATTTGGCCCCTAATAATGCAGTACTTGAAGGCAGAGCCTGCGTTAAGATCCGTTTGTTATAAATCAGTAAAACAGAAAGAAAAAACATCACCTTCAGTGAAGCCACTGAGCTGCAAGTAAAGACAGAATAAGAATGGCGATAGAAAGAAAGAAAGGTTGCAGAGGTGAAGGAAATACACAGAGGAGAGGAGAAAGCAGCAGATCGATCAGGGCTGCAAAAACAGGTTAGAGAGCTCCAGAGTCCGCTGTTTTTTCCATCCTCACTGCCAAGCACTCGGAAAGATAGCATTTTCCCCCATTCTTCTTTTACTTTTTGTGCTGAAAATACATTCCATGTGAGACAGCAAAATTAACAAATGTCTTAAAAAACACAACAGACTGAGCTTTCCTCAGGATAAATATTATATAACAAAAGCAGTAATGTTCCTGCTCCTCCCATGGGAATAAAATAATTTTAGCCTTGAGTATAAAACAGATTCAGCAGACTGTAAATAAACTCGACGAACCAAGAACATCTAGTCTGTGCTGCCATCGAAATCTTGGACTAAGCAGCACCTGTCCGTGCACAGGCTGCAAGCTTGATCATCCCTGACCTTTAGTCTCGACAGTGGCAGGTTAACAACACAACAATAATGCAATAATTAAAGTCACAGCTCATTTTGTAAAGCTCCATAGCCCGTAACTATGATGTCACTGTTTGTTATGACTTGTTGTTATGTTGCTGTGCAGCTTCCTCCTCCCCACACACACATTCTGCAACACAACGGACAGAGGCAGAAGCAATAGAAACACAGAGAATTTATCATCGAAATGACCGAATAAGCCGGGGTGTGTGTGGTGTCTGTGCGGGTTTAGATTACTCTACACACCATTTTACAATATTAGTGAGGACTGTGGTTTTACTGTGGTACATTTGTCCAAATCTGAAGTTTCTAGTAGGTCATTATTTAGATGAAAAAAGGTTTATAATTGCATTGAAGTTTGATCAGGTAAAGCTGTTTATCTTTGGTTTGGATGTGTGGCTTTTCCATCCATAACATAGTTGCTTGTGACCAGAGGTCAAGTGTAATGGCCTGATGGTCTTTAAGTGCCCCCCCCCCCCCCCCCCCCCACACACACACACACACACACTTCGCTCTCAATAATGCTGACACCTGGAAACCCTCCAGCTTCTCTTCACATAATGATTTGTGTGTTTAGAGGATCAATAAATAAATACTGCGATTTTACTTTCGAGTCACTGTTGCACACACTCAAGCATGATGGATCTCTTGTTTTAGCTTCACCATTAAAGAGTGACAGAACATACCAGAGTTTTTTCCATTTTAAAAAAAAATTATGTTAAGCAAACATTTTATGAACCACATCACAGTAGCTCAAAAATGGTGCTTATTCTACCTGAGGAAAAGTTCATCTTTTATAACATTTTCTAGTTGTTGGGCATTTTAGGGAATTGTGCCGGCCATTTGCTGCTTTGGCTATGAAAGTTTAAGTTACTTATGACTGCAGAACTTCTTTCATGCTCCACTTTGCTTGTGTTTCAGAGCTCCTTGGTTCTGCAAAGAAAGTGAATGTCAACTTCCAGGATACAGACGGGTGAGTGGCCCTGCATTACTCCTTCCTCCTCCTTACATAATGCACATCTATTGCCACAGTTGTGGGCTGTTTCTTTTAACTCTCCCTCTTTCATTCAGCAGCCATTCAAATAAAAGCTGCACCCCTGGTTGTTTGCGTGTACGCAGCATTAAAAGCCTGAGGATTAACTCTCCCGCTATTCAGCTTTGCATGCATGACACACGGAGCAATGATGCCATTCAAAGCCGTGCACATACGTATTGTTTGCCTATGGCTGCACTTGTTCCAGAGTTACTATTTTTAGTCAGAAACTGCAGTCCAGAGTGCTACTGTCTCGGTTTAAAACAGGTATGATCAGTACGTAAAATGAAGTGTCACGGCCTCACCAGCTGCTTTTCACTGTATGAGAAGGACCGACGCTGTGAAGGGTCAGAAACCCTGCAGGGAAGTTTGTCGGTCATAAGGAGAGGAGGGCACGGGCCAGACAGGCTCATGGCGTAGAGAGAGCTGCAGTCGTTTAATGGGAAACCTGGATCAATGAAAGATAAAAGGCTAAAAACATTTGTAATTGAACCGGAGAGAGTCGTCTTATAAAGTTGTGGGAAGAGGACGGTCATTCATGTAGAGGCTTCAACAGTGAACTGTGAATGAATTACTGGACGTTTTCCAGGTGCTGATTGCAGCTCTCGCTTATATTTAATGAGCCTTGTTGCACGTTGTCGCAGAAAAGGGTTCCTCTGACCACGACGCTGGCGTCCTTTTGAGTCCTTGCCATTAATTCGTACATCAAAATGCACTGTTTGGGTCAGTTTGTGTTCAGAGAGAGATCAAAAGTCACCCTTGCTGCACTACTTTGCCATTCTAAATGGATCTAATTAGCAGGCTTCGTGTTTTTGACTGGTTGCCCCCCCCTCCCACACACACATTAGAAAGTGCCTGATGCTAATGCAGCTGGCTGTGCGTGACTGGCTTACACAGATGAAGCTGATGATAGCAATGCATTCATTTACATTTTGTCTATTAATGAGCGCACATGGCTAATGAGCCTGCAGTGCTGGTTTTAGATCATTTTGCTCGTGTTTGTGGGGATTTGGAGAAACTTGATGAACTTCCTCTTAATTGGGATTTTTTGTTTTGACGCGGTCTGTGCCGGTGTACTCGTGTCTGCAGTTCTCCATCGTTAAAGATAAGCAGAGCTATCTACCTGCTCCTCTGACACAATTTAACACTCATATGGTCACATTTTATCTTAAGCTTAAAGGGTTGATGGTTTCTTACTGTTCGTTTTTGACCTTTATGACAGCTAAATCCATTTTCGCCTGCATCGGCAGACTTTCGGGGCCCACACGGATATCAAATGCTGAGAATTGAGATCTGGGAACTCTAAAATGACTGACAGTTTGTTTTTTTACGGGTTTTACAGCCCAGGGGTGAACAGTCATGAATCACAGAGGAACAAGTGCGGAAAAAATTGATTATCTCAGAGCTGAGCCGCAGCACAAGACGATGTTGAAAACCAGCATCTTCTGATGCTGCTGTGCACCCAAACCCTCTGCCACTGTGTGTGACCCCTGCTAACAATGCTGTCTGCCTAACCTTCAGCCATGGGGACAGATGGGAGCAGCATCAGGACCACCTTTGCACAGATCTGCTGCAGTTTCCTCCACTAAACACTCAGATGCGCTGCAAATATAAAGCGCTCCTCTCCCACCAATCCATCCTCCACATGTTGTCCTTCCCACACACTCACACAAGGCTTGTTAGCACAAATAGCTAATGAGCCAATCAAACAATACAATCTACTTCAGCATGTAGATGTGGTCAAGACAACTTGATGAAGTTCAAACCAAACATCAGAATGGGAAAGAAATGGGACATAAGGGCCTCCGAATGTAGCGTGGTTGTTGATGCCAGAGGGACTGGTCTGAGTATTTCAGAAACGGCTGATCTACTGGGATTGTCATACACCAACATCTCTAGGATTTACAGAGAAGGGCCTGAACAAGAGGAAATATCCAGCGAGCAGCAGTCGTGTGGAGGAAAATGTTCATGTGCAAGGTCAGAGGAGAATGGGCAGACTGGATTGAGATGACAGTACCGGTAATTTCAATAGCCACTCGTTACAACCAAGGAATGCAGAATAGCATCAGCGAGCAAAGAAGACAGAACCCGTCAAGATCTGAAGAAGTTGTTCAGCACACCACCGACCACGTCAGGCGCCACTCCTGTCAGCTTAGGACAAGACACACTTCATACAGGCCCACCAAAATGGACAATATGGCGGTGGTAGCTCAGAAGTGGAGGGTTCTTGGTTCAAACCCAATGCATACAAAACATGGAAGGTGTTGTTGTAGTAGGAGAAGGTGTCAGAACACTGCCGAGGTATCCTTGAGCAAGGTGCCGAACCCAAAAATATGTTCACATCAGGCCCCGCGATGAACTGGCGACTCATCCAGGGGTGGACCCTGCCTTCACCCTTACGTGCACCCGAAAGGGACAAGGTGGTCAAGAAGACAATACAATAAAGATTAGAAGAACACGGCCTAGTCTGACGAGTCCTGATTTCAGCTGACAAATTAAGATGTTTGCGCCAGAATTTGGCATAAACAAAGTGAAAGCATGGATTTGTCCTGCCTTATTTCAATGGTTTAGGCTAGTAGCGGTTGTGTAATGTGCGGGGGATGTTATCTTGGCACACTTTGGGGCCCCTTAGTACCAACTGACCATTTATATACCCCAGTATTGTTGCTGATCATGTCCATCCCTTTATGACCACACTGTACCATCTTCTGATGGGTGCTTCCAAAGAAAAAAGTCAGTTCTGAAATCAAAATGGGTCCAACCTTTTACTAGCAGGGTGTACCTGATAATGTGGCCAGGGAGTGTATTTTTGCATCATAGTGTGCTTTATAATAGTGAAGCTATTTTCACTAATGACTCGGTAATAACTCATTGTCTGTTATGCACCACTGATTCTTTATGGTCTTGGGAGGGGTGGGGGATGGGGGGTTGGAGTGTATTCCAGTGATCACCTGGAGGAAACCCACACAGACACAAGGAGAACATGCTCATTCCTGGAAAAATCTGGAATTAACCATAGAACCTTCTTACTCTGAGAAGACAGTGTTGACCAGCACATTGATCTTTGTTCTGGCCTGAGCGCAGTATTGTATATTAGGTCCAGATAAACCTGACCTCGAGCTGCTGAGCCGCGTTTGAGTCCCATCCCAAATCAGTAGTTTTGTTCTTCCAGTAGGGGCACACGTACCCAGAAGGCATGCAGCTAAGATGAGGTCATAGCGAAGGAAACGGAGGAAGAGGAAGGATGGAGCAGTGCTGGGGAGGAGTGAGCTCATCAAAGGGCTGAGGTGGGAAGAAAAGAGCGAGGGGAAGATGTGCAGAACAAGATGTATGGAGAGGAGACAGCTGGATTTGTGAAAGAGAAGTGGGGTATAAATATTACATGGAGGGAGTCACTACTGGGTAAAAGCAAGGGCTTCCCTTCCCTCCTCCCACATCCTCATGCAGGCAGACCCCTGACACACACACACACACACACACAGCTGTGAGCTAAGGATGTGAAACAATCCCTGTTAAACCCTTAGAGGAAAGTGAAAGTATGAGATGGATCTGTTTAGCCTTCGTTAGCCTTCACAACAAACACTTTACTGCGCATCCACCATTATTCAGTGGTTATTTTTATGATCATAGAGCCTAGAGGAATGCTACAGGAATGTTCTGGTTGGATCAAAGCCATGAAAAATGAAATGTAGCTTCTTTTTTGACTAATATTTGTCCAACATTTGTTGTGGCTTTACTGAAAGGATTTGCTGCTTTTTCTTGCTCTAATGTCCCACCAGAGCTCTGTGATGGACTACATTTTCATAATGAGCGAATTTATCATAAATCTTTCAGTGATATGTTCTGTACGGGACTGCTTTCAAAATGGGTGTGATCATTTTTCTTGCAGACAGACAAAATGCCAAAAAAACAAGTCCATTTGAATTATTGGAGCATGCTGCCACAAGCTCTGTTGTGCTGATTGTTGGTTAGTAAGATGGTCTGAAGGGGACATTTGGTTTCAAAAATAATTGACACATTCATTTCATTCACAACTTATTTTAAAAAGAGATTTCCACCAAATGTGGATATTGCAGTTTAAATCTGTCAGCAGGAACAGTCATTTGGAACAAAAATATATTGTTTAGCTTTGACATAAGCTGTTTTCAGTACTAATTGCTTCTGTCTGATTAGCCTCTATCATGACTGCACGGAGGAGACGCAGGGCACATTAAGCCTCATGGTTAAATCCACCATTTGATGCTCTTTCGATTGTTCGTCTGGACCTGCGGGCCACCGTAGTTCTACAGGTCACCAGTCTCAGATCACCTGCTGTGACACCAGACACATGTCTGTGTCGATGTGAAATCACTTCATCTCCCATCAAACCACTGGTGGTTTTAATCCTCTGCTATTAAATACATTTGTTCTGCTAAGCTTTGCCATTATGACTGACCTCAAAGAGTTAAGTCTAGTTTTATATGCTTTTTTTTAATTTTTACTAAATGCTTTTTAAAAAAATCAAAAATGAAGCCTTAAAAATGTATAATATACAAAACCTAATGGTGTGTGTGTGTGTGTGTGTGTGTGTGTGTGTGTGTGTGTGTGTGTGTGTGTGTGTGTAGGTTCTCTCCGCTGCATCATGCTGCGCTCAATGGAAATCTGGAACTCATCACTCTGCTGTTGGAGTCACAGGCTGCTGTCGACATCAGGGACCAGAAAGGTTGGGGACCAACGCACAGATACTCTTTCTTTCATTTCCGGAGAAAAGAGCCTCACATGCCCTGAACCTAAGTCCAAGTCTAACCTTATAGCCAAGCATCAACCCTCAAAGAGACCACTGAAGCTGTGAAAAATGTCCTCACTTTGGTGTCAAAACTGTGTAATTTGGTCCTCCCTCTATAGCATCTGGGAGCACACACGGTCCCAGACAGACGTCGCATTAGTCGGGGTTTGATTGTGTCCATGCTGTGTTGCAGGGATGCGGCCGCTGCACTACGCAGCCTGGCAAGGGAAGGCAGAGCCAATGAAGATGCTGCTAAAATCGGGTTCCTCCGTCAATGGCCAGTCAGACGAGGGGCAGATCCCCCTCCACCTGGCGGCGCAGCACGGCCACTACGACGTAGTAAGTGACGCCTGGAATGCACTCTTCCATTAGTGCCACGTCTTCTGTTGTGCTCAACATATTGCACCATGAGTTACAACTTATATACAACAATAGACACTCGCAGAACCACTCAGTCACTGCTGCTATTAATGCCATTTGTTCTGTTTGATTCTGTTTCGGGAGCGTTTTTATCTGATTAGCCCTGAATGAGCGGTCGGACTCTAATGGGTTAATAACCCACAGCTCCCTCCATCCGTGTGGAGGTGTTAGAATGACTTGATGATGAGGACGTAACGGTCAGGCTGAGAGTCGGCACAACATCAGCTCCATTCCACTGAAAACATGTGAGCTGTGGGACTTATTATTGTCTCAACGTTGCCCACGTTTGTATATCTCAACGTTACGGCGCCCACAACAATCACACGCCCAAAGTGCTTTTCAGGTAATGTGGTAGAGTGTAAGTGTAAGGAAAAGGGAAGGAAGGAAGGAAAAGTGAAGGAAAATGAAGACTTTTTTCCCCCCAGCGGCATCATTTGTCTCCGGGTTTGAAACACTGCAGTGCTGCTGCAGAGCAACGGCACTGAAACGGAGCAGATTCACCGGAGCAGACGGCTTTTCCCCGGAGGAGAGCCGTGCCCGGCGTCTGCAGAGACCCAGAAACTGCTGCACCTCTTTGATTCCAGCCATGATTTATCCAGGCTACCAAACTGGCCTCTAACCCTCAAGTGCACTGACTCCAGACGTGTATAATTTAATGAATTTAACATATTCTCTTAGTTTGTTTTCATCTGATGGTGAAGGTTTAATTGCAAATAGGAACTGAACAGAATAAAGTTGTTCTTAACTTTGAGTCTGTGAAAATAAATCTGTTTTTGGCCAAACAGAGAGAGAAATTCTTGAGTCCTGCTGTTGCTGGCAGCCCCTTGTTTTTCAAATGACAGTAAAAGGGATGATTCAGGAACTCCACCCAGAGATTCTGAGTTTCTGCCCTTGCACCAGAGTTCCTGCAGCCTCGTAAAGACATTTTCCACACAGTATAAAGTGTAAACGCCACCTAATTTGAAAAGAAACGCTGAGAAATTGTGTAGCAGAGTTACAGTTTCATTTCCAGTGGTCTGTGCAGAATAATATCTGATTATATCTGCTGCTCTGATGAACAGCAGAGTGGGCTTTAAAGAGGGCGATAATAACCAGTGTTGGTCTTTAGAAATGATACCAGATGTCATGTCCCTCTTCTTCCTAAATGAAAACAGACCATCTTCTTTTACTGGTGGAAAGTGTTAGCATTTAGCAACAAAACAGTAGGAGAAGAGAGCTGCGGCTGTCTTTACTGCGCTGCAATCGCAGTAATTTGCCAGGAAACTCTGTAAACCTCCATTAAAGATTGCCAACAGCTTGATAAAACACTCCTGTCTAGCTGGTTGGATAAATCTGGATTGTGTCGGAAGCAGCTCTGATACGTTCTCTCATTTTCATCACAACAGGTTCATCACATGAACACACGTTTTATCAACAGGTGACCTCAGTTCATAAAACTCATATAAGCTGTAATGTGGCTCCGTTCTCCTCCTGTGAGTCAGGCTAATTGGGCTGCTTTTAGTTTCACAAAGAGGCTAATGCGGCTGGGAGGGAGAGTTAGCTGGACGGGTTCTAATCTCACCATCGTTTCTCTTTTTAACATCTGCTCTTTCTTCTCTTTTGTGTATCTGTGTCTCCAGTCCGAGATGCTGCTGCAGCACCAGTCCAACCCATGCATTGTAGATAATGCAGGGAAGACCCCTCTGGACCTGGCCTGTGAGTTCGGCAGGGTCGGGGTAAGTACCTTTCAAAACCACACTTTGGTCCTTAACGCTCAGGTCCCATTTATTGCTCAAATATCTTCTTTTTTTTGGTTTGGCTGTTCAGATGACATGTTTAAATGGGGCCTGTCTGCAGACAGCCATGTGAAGAGCTCACGCTCATTTGAACATTAACGACATCACAAAGAAAACGTTGTTTGTGGAAGCGGCCATGGCGGCCGCCGTTGAAACTAGTCCCTGCGGTCTAGTTTTGAAAACAGCAAGTGGCGGCAGCCAGCGTATCTGTGAGCGGGTGTTGCTTAAAATGAGGATTATGAGCGATTATGATAAAACCCTTCAAGTTTGGCTTGCACCGAAGGGTCACCCCAGATGCTAATTACGTCTAAGACTGTGTTATCTGTCCACTGGCCAGCTCCATCATCACCGTATTCCATGTTTATCGTCATCACGGTGACTCCCGTTCCCGCTCCGACTTTTGTCAGCGGTGGGCAATTATGACGCGTGTCACTCCAGAAAGACGTCAAAGTCCCATTAAATGCAATCCAGCTGTTCAGACCACGGTCTGGCGCACGGTCGTGATTCAGCGCCACATCTGGAAGTGGCCTGCACCGGATTTGAAAATGTCAGATTCATTGTGACTTGTGCTATTCACACACTCTCTCTCTCTGTCTCTGTCTGTCTCTGTCTCTCTCTGTCTCTCTCTGTCTCTCTCTGTCTCTCTCTCTCTCTCTCTCTCTGTCTCTCTGTCTCTCTGTCTCTCTCTCTTCAGGTGGTGCAGCTGTTGTTGTCCAGCAACATGTGCGCTGCTTTGCTGGAGCCGAAAAAAGGAGACACCACCGACCCCAATGGGACGTCTCCTCTCCACCTGGCCGCCAAGAATGGACACATCGACATTATTCGGTAGACTCTTCCAGACACAGGCGCACACATAAACCTGTGTACTTTGCCTCTGCATTAGCAGATAATGTGAAAGAAAGATACGAAGCCTATTAAGATAACTAAGAATAAATTACGAGTGTTGAGTCAGCATAATCTCATCTCGTTGGTTTGTTTTTCATCTAAATTTCCCCTCAGCACAATAAGATACAGAATAATTGTCTGTTTTTGCATTCATATGGTCATATCTGTATCCAGGGGTCAGCAGGGACTGACAGATCTGAGAGTTAGCATTAGCCATAGTGAAGCACCATGTTGCCCAGCTGTCCCTGACACAGGGAAATTTCATTGTTGAGGGAAATTGAATACGGTAATGAACGGACTTGTGTCCGCTCACAATGTGGGAAAGTGTGAGTGCCTGTGCGTGCTATTGATCCATCCCATGACGGCTGTGGCGAAGCATCGCATCTTTAAAGCACGATACATGTGTGATATGTGTATTATATAAATGGTTCTTGAATAAAGCTGCTCTTATCGTGATTAGTTCTGAAAAATAACTTTGTTAATCAACATCATGTTAGCAACAAAGCAACCTTATTTCACCGGAACATATTGCACCATTAAATCTTGTGTAGCTGCAGCTGGTTTAACGCACCTGCGTCCCACTCCTGCGTCTCCTCTGCAGCCTGTTTTTGCTCACTGTCTCTTCCCTCTGATCTGCCGGCAGACTGCTGATCCAGGCAGGTATAGACATCAACAGACAGACCAAAGCCGGCACTGCCCTGCACGAGGCTGCCCTCTGCGGAAAGACTGACGTAGTGAGACTCCTGTTGGAAGTGAGTGGAAGTGAAGTTTTCCAGCGTTGCTAACAGGAGTTCACTTAGGGGACAGTTTCAATGTTACTGGGAACTTTCCAGCTTTAAGCTTTTAAAAGCTTCAAAGCTCAAACTACCTGTAAATTTAATGGCGTTTTCCGTTATTGTAAAATGTTACAGGTGTGACAGTAACACCGTAACACAGTAAGAGAGGAGGGGGCTTTAGCTAAAGTCAGACAGTGGGGGACAGAAAACATGGAGACACACTGTCTTCTGTGAGGAATGACTGGACCTGGAGAGATGTTTTCCACTTCAGAAGGAGGAAACATCTGGCAAATGCAACATTAATGCTAAAACGTCGAATCATTTAAGAACACAAATGCCGATCTTTGTTTCTCGGTTATCACGGGCACATTGGTGTATTTTTATATATCTGATGATATTTGATGGGACTTTACAGTAGCAATTTTTAATTGAAATCTACATTACAGATCTTTATGGTATGTATACATGCTAGTGTACAAAATGCTATAAGAGGCAGGTCAATAACACATCAAATAAAAAAAATAAATGTCTCCCTTTGATTCGTTCTTAGGTTTTTAGGCTTAATTCGGGTTTTGGTAGATTTTATTTTGGATTTAAAATTAAAAAAACTCAAGGTTGGCTTTTACTGGAAATGTATCACAGATTTTGTTTAAAAAACAACTTTATTTCCTGCCAGGATTTTTAGTTCACAGGTTCCAAATGTGAAAGTACCACCGGGTTGTTTATTTCTGCCCCTGTTTTCTCTTCTCAGAGTGGCATCAACGCAGCAGTGAGGAACACCTACAGCCAGACTGCCCTGGACATCGTTTACCAGTTCACGGCTACACAGGCCAGCCGAGAGATCAAGCAGCTACTGAGGGGTAGGAAGCAAGCAAGCAAGGAAGGAAGCAAGGATTCATAATCCAGTTGTAGCTTGGCTCTAAGGAGGAGCTACATTAGCCGTTTAAACTCTTTCACTGAAATGATATGTACACAGCAGACATTAAAGTGAGTCTGTGATGCTTGTGAAGCCCAGGAACGATGACTGGGCTTCAGCCTTCACAGCACAGATCTGAACATTTAAACCGAGACTTTCATTCATGCCGCAGTCTGATTTACCGCCTGTTCTTGTCCGTCAGATGCTTCAGCAGCTCTGCAGGTTCGAGCCCTTAAAGATTATTGCAACAACTACGACCTGACCAGCCTCAACATCAAAGCAGGAGACGTGATTACGGTAAAACACAGCTGGAACCACGCCACCATAGAGATACACACTCATACACACTCTTCATAAATAGCTTGAACATCGGTAGAGTCACAGCTGGACACAACTGGATTCAACTTTACTTCGATACTCTTTCAAAGGGGGCCTGAAATGAAATAATAGATTCTCTCAGAGCTTTGCTGATGGAGCCGTGGTCCAGTGGGTTTTCCTCTCAAATAATGTGAATTGGCCACAGCACCTTAGCTGACTGTTGAAATTATTCTTATACATTCAAAGTATTCACACAAACATGTTACCCTGCTGTGTTGCAATCCGCCCACCACTCATGAATAGAAATGAGGGTGTCAAGAGCTTCTGGGCTCAGCCATTAAGTCCAGAAAGTGAATATACACAAGCCTGCACTGTTCCAAACGCTGGCTCGCATCTTCAGGTTTGCATTGGAGTCCGTGAAGCTCTGAACAATGATTATTGCAACATAAACAACACTTTTTTTTAATTTGAAATACATTTTCCTGTGAAAATAAATTCAACTTAACGGTATGCAAACGTCCAGGTTTTAGAGCAGCATCCCGACGGACGCTGGAAGGGCTGTATCCATGACAACCGGACAGGAAACGACCGCGTGGGCTACTTCCCTTCCACCATGGTGGAGGTCATCAGCAAGCGAACAGGTATGTGTGTGTATGTGTGTGTGTGTGTGTGTGTGTGTGTGTGTGCGCTAAGTTCTCTTTGAGCTGCAGCAATCAGTTGTTTCAACGATTAGTGCATTTAAAAATCAAATCAAATCGACAGCTTATTGT
Organism: Takifugu rubripes; assembly: GCF_901000725.2. Taxonomy (NCBI): domain Eukaryota; kingdom Metazoa; phylum Chordata; class Actinopteri; order Tetraodontiformes; family Tetraodontidae; genus Takifugu; species Takifugu rubripes. The sequence goes on from NC_042289.1 coordinate 2,949,695, forward strand.
GTCGCCGTCTGGATAAAGACAAAACAGCGTCTCAGACAGTTTGATGTAGCTTTACTTTGCCAAATGATGTTTGACATTTTAATAAAGCAGAGTGTAATTTAAAGACCCAATAAAAATCCCTCACATCCGGATTGGATAACCGAGCTCGAGCAAATCTCACAGCTCGAGCTGTATTTTACTGACTTAACTAGACGTGAAAGGAGCTTTAAGTGTGACTTTAATGTGATATTTAATTCACTGTTCCTTAAGTTTAAATGAGAAGATAGAGAATTATCACCAAAGCAAAGTTAAAGGCTGGTGATGGGGTGATATTTGACAGGGACAGGGGTAGGCTGATAAACTCTAGCTCGTTATCTCCATCCCTTCGCAGGTAAGTTGAGCGGCGACTGTACTGACTTTGCCACCACTCTGTCCATTCCACACCGCACTTCTGAACCTCTCTGCTGAGATCTCCACCGCACCTTCTCATCCATCCCATCCTCCCAGACGGTCATTGACACGATCACAAAGAGGCTCAGATGTTTTATCCGTGTCTTTTGGTGTCTGTCCGATTTAGTAGCTCTGTCTGTCCACCCGTCTGCCTGTATTGATTACCGTCTGGCTCTGGATATCTGTCCCTGTCTTTATGATCTGAACTGCTCTCCACATTATCTCGGCCTCTTCTCTCCGATATAACCCATATTTTGCTGTCGTTATTTCCTCCCCGATTGCTTGTTTATATTCTGTATAACCCGTACGGGAGGCAAGCAAAGTGCTGATGGGGCTTCTGCTGTTACCCAAAGGTTAGCGCCGAGCAGCTGTGGGTACAGTCCAAAACAGCTGGACCTCCAGCGGCAGCAGCTGTTAGCTCTTCTTTGCTTACCTTTCCTGCCCCGTTAGGATGTTATACATGTACCGTGCCTCACATCCACAACACCCCAGTCCTCCCCTTTCCTCCAACAGAGTGTACGTGCTTTTGTGTTGAGCAGTAATAACAACTGCTGTGGGTTTTATTCACTCCCAATCATTATTTATTTATTTTTACTGAATGGATAAACAGACTTGTAGGCAAAGGGTGATTTTTCAGCGTAATTACATATAATGATACTTTATTAATCCACCCTCTAGTTCTTTATACCTCACCAGGCTCATGGCGTCTATAATGGCTTAATATTGTTCACCTACTGACTTTTAAACACATCTACGTCAGTGAAATGCCGTACTGGAGTAGTTTGGGATTTGATTCAGTTGTGGCAAAGTCCATTTCGGTCATCTGCTAGCACATTAGCGTCTGCTTGAAAAGTGATAAGTTCTCTATTCCTGCAATCTGTATGGTCATCCAACAGCATTGCAGCCAGTTTAATTTGACCAAAGTTAGAAAAAAGCAGCAGTGTTATTGCTTTGGTCTTTTTTACAGCGCATATAAGCTCGCTGCGAATCACTGCAACATTTCGTCTTTTAGTTTTTAAGCACGAGTTCTTAACATTGGGCCCATTTATATGACCATAAAAATCCATAAACTGGGAGTAATCAGATTATTGTAATGGAGGATCTGACACATTTACATGCACTTATAGACAATAATCTGAGACAATAATCAGGTTTACATGTTCCAACACGCCAACAGCTACGGGGTTAGCTTTAGCTGTCCACATGTGGCAACTGAGGGGCTCCGCATTGATGCTGCCCTTCATCTGTACTCCATGTTTGTTGTCTTTCATCCTCCCTTCACATTGTGACCACTTTACTTGTGTTTTCTAGATCTAAAAAATCCCATTAGCAGCTATATGTTTAAGCAGACATCGGGGGAATCTTGGTAGTTTGATCCAATTTCTTAATCAGATAACTGTGTCTCTGATAAAGCATAATACTGTTTAAACTTTACATGATCAGTTCCATAACTTGATAACTTCAGAAAATGGATAATGATCAGATTTTTATGGTCATTTAAACGGGTCGGCTGGCTGTCAAGTCGTCCATTCAAATCCTAAATAAATATATTGTTAGTTGTTGTGATTTGTAGTGTAATGCGTGGATTTTATGTCTAAATAATAAGAATTCTTATGACTTTTGAGTTCATTCTCTCTAATACTTCCCTGTCCACTGCGCTCCTCTGCATTCCTCCATATGTTTGCCCTCTTCTTCTCTTTGTTCTTATAGATTTTAATTTCCTGTCTAATTTTGTAACACCAGTCTTTTTCAGTTTTTAATTTTTCTTTCTTTTTTCTTGCGTGTAATTCTCTGTTTTGTTGTTTGTTTGTTTGTTTGTTTCCGTGACGATGGTTCACTGTTGGCTGGTTGTGTGCGCGTGTGCTTGTCGTCACGATGGGTGTTATTTAGGTTTGGCCAGCACAGTCATTTGCACTCAACAGTTTCAAAAGATACCGCTGGTTCCTCCGGCAACGGTTGCCCCTGCCAACGCGGTAGTCAACGGCAACGACACCACGTTCCATCAGATCCATATCCTGCCTCCACCGCCTCCTCCTCCACCACATTCCCATCAGCCACTTCTTCCACTTTTCACTTCCTTTGGCTATAACAAGTCGCCCGTGACAACCCCACAGGGAGACACACCCACTGGCCCAGGTACACGCCCCTTTATTATTGTTATTATTATTATTATTCTAATTATTATTAATAAAACTTCAAGTGATGCTTTCTTTTTGCGTGTTTCCAAGCAGTAATCTAAATGTCTAAAAGTATATACTGAATGTTTAAGAAGGCATCCATTGAAGTTTTGTGGTATGCATCATTTTTATGTGTGTTTTGTTCGTGCTCGTTTTATTTTTCCTGTTTTTGTTGCTGTCACCTCCATCATCACTAAGCAACAGCTTTACAGCCCTAATAGCTAATATTCCAATGAAAAAGAAACATTTTCATCAAAACCTCCATAATAGAACTTCATAATAGACTTTTGGAGGTTGTTACTATATCTATTGATTCATCTATTAGCAACCACACTTTAAGCACCATGTTCACACTCTTCAACACTTTTGTAGCATAACTGTAGCCTGCCTCTTCATTTGTATTATTTTATTTCCAGTTCTTGTCATTCTCTAATGAGCCCTGTTTTGATTTGATCAATAGTCAACCATAAAACCGTCCCCTTCACTATGGATGGTTTACTCCAGGATTTACTTATACGTCTGTTTCAGGCTACGTTAGGTGGGAAGAACCTCATCACTTCCCCACAAACGTCTGTTCAGTTGAGATGCTGTGTTTCTCAGCTTAGTGTCTTGTTTCATACTTTGATTCCGTTTCCTCCTTTTTTGGATATTATTTATTTGAGTTTTCGGTCTATTGCTTTGATATAACTGTCCCGACGACACGCGCGCCCCTGCCAGCTGTGTGAAAACACACCCACGCACCTCATAGACAACACGCTCCTCATCACACCGTGCGTGTGCCACTGTGCTCGTCTGTAACGTCATCTTTAACGCCACCTTTATCCACCCTGTTCTCACGGCTGTCTGTGTGTCAGCTTGTATGTTGTAAACAGGAACCTAATTAAAGAACTGTGGTTTCACCACCGTTATAAGAAGTATGATTTTTAATTTACAGATTAGATTGTTGCCTTTCTGAGTATAGCCATATACTGTGTCTACTGTAACACTTATTCATGTTGTACAAACCGTCTGTCGGCACAATTGTTGCCCGTGAGTTATTGAGAATGATGCAGATTACACGCAGACCTCTGCGAGTACCTAAAAATCAACATTTGTGTAAGAAGAGTGAATGTGTTGTGAGGAAATGTCACCGGATGGCAGGTAAGTTCCTCACTGCCGATACCTGCCGGATCATAAATCCCCTCACACGTAAACTGTGGAGGACGTTTCGCTGACTAAAGGGTTTGTGGTCACTCGAAAGGAAGCATATGTGTGATTTTCTGGAGCCGTCAAGCTCCAGAGTTACATCAATTAGAGATCCTTTTAGGGCTGTTATGGTGGTTTAAAACACTCTCCAAATGCACGACACCAGCTCCATTCTGACAGCGTACATATATAATCACACATGTACTGCATTATATATGTCTGTGTATATACATTTTTGGCATATATGTGTATATACACAAATATACATGTTATGGGTTTATATACATGTTCTCATATTTATCTATATATGCTGTATTTTTTCTGTGTGTGTGTGTTTTTGTGTATGTGAGTGTGTGCTGTCCTGTGTGCAAATGGTGCTGTGGAGCGAAAGGGTGCGAACCTGAAACGTATGCATTAATATGATACCTCACTAGAGCTCTTCTCTAAAGTTTGCGCTCTTTTGATTCAATGGATGAGTATTTGATTCTGGAGTCTTTCCATTAATCAATGAATAGTTTCATTCGTGTGAAATTTTCTTAAATCGTAACACACCGTCTGATTCTAAACACTATAGATTAGAGCATAGAAAGAGGCTGACCACCCAAAATTCTCCTCGGCTTTCATGGGTAAAAACCGGACCAAATCAATTCAGTTAAATTGGACCAAATAATGTGCTAAATAATCAAGAGCAGGCTCGGAGGGCTAGTTAGCGTTAGTTAGCGTCTAACAGTGGTGTTCTGTGTTGAAGGTTGTCGTGGCACAGAGGCAAGTCCTCACTGCTCTCCTACCCCGTCCTGTGGGCCCCATGGAGGCTCCAATGAAGAGATCTGGGTACTGCGCAAGCCTGTGGCAGGTAATAAAGCCAGCTGCGCTGAGCCCTTAATCCCCGACGCTTTAAAGTTGGACAAGGGTTCAAACAGTATCTGACACCTTTTCAAACAAAGACAGTGGTGATGGGTTTTATTTTACCTTGATGCTGCCTTTGAAGTGTCCCTAACGGAGGATTTGTCCACTGGCATTTGGAGGATCTCAGATACTCTTTGGGCTTCTTGTGCTCTGGTTTCTCATGTCTTGCTTATCTCATCGTAAGCTGAGTTGAGCCCAGTGACCGTGTGTAGGACTGCAGCATCTGCATCCTTCTGCAGCTGTTGTATGTACGTGGATGCTTTGGTGTGGGAGCGAGACCAAGACAGTTCAGGACAGATAGAGAGGAGGAGCGTTTAGTGTGTGTGTGTATGTGTGTGTGTCTGAAAGCAGAACGTTTGCTGTTAACTGCACTCTGTTGCTCAGTTGTCCACCATCCTGTCCGTCCCTCCGCCCAGTCACATGCTGCCCAGTGCATTTGAGTGGAGAGTCAGACCTGCTAGTGCATTTCTTTGAAAATCGACTAAAAGATCTGTTGGTGTATGTCTTCACGTGTGGGTTTGACTGTCACTGTCCATCTTGCTGTTGCATGTTTGCATTCGTATGCATAAAACCTATACATGTTGCCTGGATGGGTCTATGTGTGTGTGTGTTTGTGCGCGCGCGTGTGTGTGTGTGTGTGTTTTGCAGGTGGAGACCGCAGCAGCCTCGGTAGCTCCAGCAGTGTGAACAGCGTGAGGTCTTCAGGCAGCGGCCAGAGTGCCGCCAGTGCCCCACACATACTGCACGCACAGGCTGAGGGAGTCAAGGTGAGACACACACACACACACACACACACACACACACACACACAGTATATTCAGAAAAACCTCTAATGGCCAGTAGGAAGAAGCTCCGCCTGAGCCTCTCAGTTTTGGCCAACCTAATTTAAGCAGTAGGACCCCAGTCTCCCCCCAGACGGATCTCTAATGATCCTGGTGGCTCTTGCACCTCCTGGGGGAGAGATGTCAGGTGTGGGCCAGTGCAATGTTCTGCAGCCTTCAGCACTCTCTGGAGTCAGCTGACCTCATTCATTGGGTAAATAATGTTGCTGACCCTGGACCTGACTAACCACTGCGACCCCAGGTCACAGCCGCCCCCACAGGCTGGTTCAGTCGCCACTAAGCATGACGGCGGCATCATTTCAGCTGCCTCTCTTCCTACCCTGATGCACCCATCACCCTGGGACAAGGAACCTGGACCACCCCCCACTAATTTTCCAGTTTTTGATTATGCATCGGACCATTCTTAACTCAATTTGAGTAGTTTTTTAGATGTTTTCTCATCTTGATGTTTTCTCAACTTCTCAACCAGACTAACACCACCACTGGATGTATTGTTTAATATGGTTGTTCAAGGAATGAGAAGCTACTTTCTGCATCAGTGGGGCTTAATTCAATTGTTGCCAACTGACAGATAATGGCCCATGCAGTAATTATCCAATAGGAGGCGCTCACCTGGTTGTTTGGGGGTGTTTGGGCCAGAGAGTGTAGATTCTCATTTATCTCATTTATCATAAAGCACCTGGACCAGAGTCAACAGGACTGTTCAGGTCAGAACTGAAGAAGCTTTTGGTTGAGAGGCAAAATGTCTTCTGGTTGCTTTCAACCGTCTAGTTGAACTGGAGCCAAATTCCAAAACGTCAACGATCCAGCCAGGAGTCAAGCCTGGAATCTTCTGATCCGTAGTCAGACACGTTCTGCATTGATTGGGGTCAGCATAGATAACTTTAGCCTACAATAATGATGCACTTTATCTCAAATAGAGCATCAGAATTTTCTATTTCTTCTATTGAACAAAACTCTTACTTTAAAAAGCTGCATTTTAATATAATATTAGCACACATCACAGAGGCGACCTGGCCTCTCTGGTAAGTCCAGAGCTGATGTCCACCAGTGTTATGTTTAATAGCATTTCCAACACTTTAGTTCTTCTCTGTTGTTGCATTAGCATCTAGCACATCACCTTAAATTCCACTAAAACATAAAAATAAATCTTTAAAGTTGGAACTGCATTGTGTTTTGTTATGTTATTGAAGCTTTTTTTAGTTTAACTTCTCACCCATTTGTATTTCCTGGTGTTCTCCCGATTATTTGAGCTGAAGGCTGAATATAACAAGAAAATAAATAAAAACACCTTGTTGATTTGCAGCTTTTAGCCACCGTCTTGTCCCAGTCTGCCAAAGCCAAGGAGCATCTCCTGGAGCAGACCAAATCTATGGACCAGCCTGCAGGTAAGACAGCGACCCCAGCAGAGGGCCATCATTCTTCCATCCGGAAGCTTCATTTACCCGGACCAGACTCTTATAAGTGTTGAGAAAAAGAGCAAATAGCATCATTGAGCCACAAAAACAAGAATTATAGTCAAATTTTCATTGTAATTTAAGACAATTCTTCAATGTCTAGCGGGGTAAAAATGCTATAGTCAAAAAAACATCACTTTAAGTAAGTTTAGTTTACTCGTGGTTTGTCATAATAACCAGGTCAACTTTACCTCCACATTTACTCCTGATGTGGAAACACAAACATTACCAAACATTCCAAGATCTCCGATTATTGGAGTATACATAGATGGTAAGAAGAAGCGTTCATGCCACAGCAGTCCTGCCTGTTTGGTTATGTAACTGGAACAACTGCTGGGCCTGGTGTCTGTCTGCAGCCAGGCTGCTCTTCATCACGTCGTGAGTGCAGGGACTGACAATTAGTTAAGGGGGAGGTGGAAATCTGGGAATATCTTCTTGTGACAGTGAATGGCTTTCCATTGTTTTCTTATTTAAGTATTAATAATAATAGTTCCAATATTATTGATAATGCTTGCAATATATTAGCAATACTTTTACAGTGTATTTCACGTATTTGTTCAGTCTCTCCAAAAGAGTGGTTAAGACAGAGATGATTCTGACCAATCAGATGTTTTGCTATGGTTGCATCCTTGGCCAAGGTTAGCTTAGGGTACCAGATCTATTTAGGGTCTCAGAGCTGGAGGCAGCATGATTTGTAAAGGTGTAGGATCATGATCAGCTGGTCTGTAAATAGATAACTCTCACTTTAAAGTGCTGAGTGTTTGGCTGGTTCCACAGACAGATGGCCAAGGCAGGAGATGTAGGAGGAAATGTAGAGGGTTGTGATTGGTTAGGAGGCTTTGTCATTTCACAGAAAGTGAGAATCTGGCTGGTACCGAAGCAGATTGGCTGGATCGTTCTAACAAGCGCTTCTATGGATCCGCTGCAAGTTTACAGCCTCAAACTGACCAATGGTCTCGCTCCTCACAGGCTCCAATAGTTCCTCCCGGACATCCAGCCAGTCAGGATGTCCACTCCACGAGGCGCCTCCTTACGAAGCCACGGCAGCCAGGAAGGGGGAGGGCTCAGGCGAGGGGAAGGTAGGACAGTCCCACACTCCCACAGCGTCAGTCCTCTCTCCCTTTTCCCAAACATGCAGACAGTAGCATCCAACTGCAGCATGAGGATCGCGGTGTAGTTCAGCAGTCACCTTAAACACACGCCTCTCACACGCAAACATATATCGACACACACACGTCAAGATGTCCCAGCGGTTTCTGTCCCAGCTGGCCTCGTCTGTGCTGCGCATGCTGGGATGCAGCCACGACCCGGTAAGTGTGTGAATGAAGGATCTGCCAACTGGATGGATGTGTGTGTGTGTGTGTGCGTGCGTGCGTGTGTGAGAGAGAATCATGCCCTTCTGGTTTCACTGCTACATGCTATCCATCATTCTGTCCTTACTTTTATTTGCAGCTTATCTTCTTGCATCCCAGCAGTTTTCTTTGCAAAGATAATTGTGTTAAAGCTGATGGTGTATAGGTGAGCCTCAGGCTAGCTCAGCTCTAAATAAGACAGCAGTGTGTGTGTGTGTGTGTGTTTGTTGGCAGGTACCCAGCAGTTTGCATATTGTGGGCTGTCTTGATGCTGGAATCTGAAATTGCACCTTGTTGGCTGTTATTTACTGTGTGATTTGCCATAATGTATTTCAAGCTTGATGAACCGCGGAAAATATTGAAGTAGCAGGTGGTCGTGGTGCGTTTATGTGTGTTGTGCCGTGTGCGCGCACGCGGGTGTGCACTGTCATGTAAGCCATGTTCATAAGCCATCTGTCAGCTAGACTCAAGATTCCTCAACAGTTCTGGAGGGTGGAGGAGGAGGAGACGTGCAGAATAGACGGAGATGAAAGGCGCCGTGTGGAAGTCGTTTGTTTCTGCTGCCCCAGGTCGGCATTTAGAGAAAGAGAAAAGTTTAGCCCCAATTTACTGCATTTAAGGCTAAAATATGAAGCATATTAAGTGCTGTATTATAGTTGTATGAAGTGTCAACATTGCTGCGATGGCATAACAGGAGAAACTTCAAGAAAGCTTTTTTCTGCATAAACAGACAGTTAATTTAAGCATAATCTCATTTTTGGCAGGGATTATGGGTTAACGTGCACTAAGACTAGAATGTGAGCTATCAAACGGACAAGATGAAACCAGTATCCAGGTGCAGAATTCAAGTCATTGGTGAAAGCCAGCGGTGTGTGTTTGTGTGTTTTCTGAGGGTGAGTGTTCAGAAGGTCCACATTCAGTCATTTCAGGTGGGGGAAGAGTTGACTGCGTTGCTGTGGCGTTAATAAAGCTGTGACGGCAGCTCAAGTCTGGACTGCTGAGACGCAAGCGGCTCTTGCAGAAGCGACACAAAGACAGTGACACCATTGCCACCTTTTTTTTCTCCTGTAGAGCTCAGAGGCCGTTGTCCAATGGCTGAGCGACTTTCAGCTGCAGGTCTACGCTCCTAACTTCCTGGGCGCTGGTTATGACCTGCCCACCATTAGCCGAATGACCCCAGAGGTAAGGCAAACTGAACCCTGACCCCAAAACCCCAAAGGTTACAGGCACCTCCAAGAAACCCTGTCGGAGCCCTCACGACTTTGATTTGTGCTGTCTGTGGTGTGCATGTCTACAGTAGATCACTTCCTTCCTAAACCCCCCCAAATGAGCACCCTTTCCATGTACCTTCGCTTCCTGCTGACCTCCTGTTCAGTTGACACTGAGTTCAGTTTGGAACACAAAATTGCAACACATTACAAAAAAGATTGTTGCAATTTTGCTAAGAGTGTGTTTTAATATTCAATGAAGCTCATTTGAAAATATTGAAAAATATTCAAAACTAGCAGGACGGACTGAAAACAGGACAAAATGATGACACTACTACAACTAATAGTTCTTCACATAAATATGCAAAAAAATCAACGAATTTCACAATGAAAGGATCCTTTTTAAACCATTAATTTGTGTCAGAGGTGGACTTATTGAGGCCCTGATGGTCTGTGAGGGTGCTTTGACACAAGCTGGGCTGTAGATGTCTCTGCAGAGGAATCCCGACTATCTTTTGCTGTAGGTTGAGGTGGTACTAAAAGACAGAAGTCCTTCATTTGAAAACAAACCTCCTTCCAGCACAAATGGCTTCATCGTCTTAAAAATGTTACCTTTGACAGCCCTACTTGTACTGTACTATAACATTATTAGGTTTTAGCCGCTGTGGACAGTCTCAAAAGCCCTAAACAAAAGATGAGACAGTATCTTTTGCTAAATCGAGAAAAAACAACATGCTTCTAAGCGCTGTGGAATGAGGAGGCTGTCACGTGAGCTGGACCCTCCTCTCAAACTGGGCAGCAGCTCAAGGACTGCTGTCATGTCCTGTGTTTGTAAGTGACGTGATTGTTGATTGGCTCCCTGCGCAGTTAAAGAGATGAAGCATTACTCTTTTACGTAACCGCCTCAAACGGTGAACTGGCACCACACCAGTGCGCGGAAATGCAGATCAAGCCGGTCAGAATTCAGTGGGATTAGAGACGGGATGTAAACGGGGGAAATTTCGCCTATAAAAAGACCCAACGGGAGAGGAAACCGAGCTGACGGAGCTTCCACCTGACTGCTGCTGCTCCTCTGCCACGCTCACCTACACAGAGCATCTCTACACACATGAATAGCTCCTGCGTGTGCTGGTGCTGTGCACGCAGGCCGCGTTGGGTTTTGCTGGATGCCATGACTTCAGGCCCCCTCTGTTGTGTGTTTGTGTCATATCTCCTTGTAACGGGTTGTGCAGCCAAGTTCCGATCGATCACAAGTGTGTGATGTTTGTGTGTAACTGCGTCTACTGAACTACTGAAGCACACAAATGCAAGCGTGCACAGAAACCAGCAGGATCGCTTCTACAACTGAATATTCTCAGTTTTATCCACACGTACGGCGGCCTCGAACAGAGCCGGTGTTTGTCAACGCTTGCTTTCCACCTCAGACATTCGCTTTGGCTTTCTTTTCTGGGACATTTACATTTCTGCTCTGTCTAAGTTTTCTTTTCTGTGTGTGATTGAGAGAGAGAGAGAGAGAGAGAGAGAGAGAGAGAGAGAAGATGCTGGCCTTATCCTGACATATCCTGTTGAAACTCAGCACTACAGCCTTTTACTTTTGTGTGTTTCTTATTTGTGTGAAGGATCTGACAGCAATCGGAATAACTAAACCAGGTCACAGGAAGAAGCTGACATCTGAGATCAATAAAGTTAGCGTCACTGAGTGGCTGCCCGAGCAGAAGCCTGTGAGTAAAGCACAGTAAACGCCGCTAAAAAGATTTCGATTTTAAAATCGGGATGTCGGTCAGTTTTTTTATGTTGTTTTTTTATGAAGATAAGATCAATTTTCTAGCTTTAATTAAGAAAGCAACAGTTGTTTGACTCAGTGTTTCTCGCTTGGCTAACTTCAGGCTCGCTGCCTCATTTGGCATTAAATTCTGTTTAAATCCAGAAAGGCGTTTGTTTTCCATCCTTTTATACTGTCAAACACTTTTCCACATCACAACAGCGGCGACACCAGTAAAAAGCCCACTCATAGGGGAACAGGAGAACACAACAGGTAGATGTGAAGCCGTGTTTGGCCCTCTGGTAAGCTGTAATGTTTCTGGTCTTCCTATAGGCCAATCTAGGAGAGTGGTTATCTGCAATTGGTCTAAGCCAATACCACCAGGTGTTGGTGCAGAACGGTTACGAAAATATCGAGTTCATCACCGATATTACATGGGAGGACCTTCAGGAGATAGGCATCACCAAACTTGGTAAGAAATCTAGATTTCCAGCATTCTGTTTGATTCAATGCCTTCACTCTGTATCGAATTTGTAGCTTGTAGTTAAAAATTATGTGATATTGTACAGTTATGTATAAATAGAGTGTAGTGATTTGTAGCGGGCCACGTTTTGCCTGATTTTCATTAGCATTAACATTACTGTCCTAGCTACTGTACGGTTTTAGTTAGAGCAACTGCAGTGCTAGCTCAGCGTAAGGATGATTACCATCGTTGGCTCAGGTTGGTGTAGTATAAAGTTTGACAGAGGCGAGATAGCTAGAAGAAACTCAGTTAGCACTCATTGTTTTCTCAGTGAGCTAACCTCAAAATGGCTGAATTTTTGGTCTTTGAACAATAGCAAAATTCTCATATAATGACGATCACAAAAATGATGCTATATTGTTTTTTTTTTAGCAGAGTATTTGATATTTCTTTTCCCCTATTTCTTTACTGTGAAGGCCACCAAAAGAAGCTCATGCTGGCAGTGAAGCGATTGGCTGAAATGCAGCGCAGTTCAGAGGGGCGCACCTCCCTCAAGAAGAAGCCCCCACCAATTACACAGCAGCAGGAAGTCATGTCAATGGATAGCCCACCTCCAGATGGTAAGATAACAGATTATGTAGTTCAACAATGTTCAAACTGAATTCATTGCTGGGCACTTAGGTAATCGATCCCACCACTTTTGAAGACGCGCACAGGTTGCGGATTTAATTGGTTCCTTCTCTTCCCACAGAGGTCATGTCTCCAAAGATGAGCACCTTCCAGGACAGTGAGTTGAGCTCTGAGCTGCAGAATGCCATGAGCCAACCAGGCCATGAGGTCAGCAAAGCACAGCGAGCTCGCAGCCTCAGCAAAGACCACGATGAGGTGATGACAGGAGGCGGCGGACCGCCGAAGAAGGAAGCACGGACTATGAGGCAGCAAAGCAGTCAGGGGAGCTCATCCTCCAACAGGGGTAGCGTCTCCTCTCAAGGCAAACGACACTCCCACTCCCATTCCCAGCCTGCACCACCTTACACGCCCCCTCACACTCCCACCAAGACCAGAACATCATCTTCTTCCTCAACCTCCTCCGCCCAGAGCATAGCTTCCCCGCAGAGCAAGCACAAGCCATCCCAGTTCAGCCAGGGGGAAAGACCTCAGTCGCCACGGTCCCACTCCAATCAGTCCCCGACGCATCGCGGCGCTCTGTGCGCCCAGCCTCAGCCCCAGCAGTTCTACCCACAGCATCAGCCCCATCCGCAGTCACAAGCCATGGAGGTCAAGGACAACCAGCAGTCCCAGGTTCCGCTCCTTTGCCTTCCACCAGAGGGGGAGATGTCCGAAGGAGAGGGAGCAGAGAGTTCAGGGCTCCAGAAGAAACGCGCCCACAGCCTCAACCGGTACGCCGTCTCCGACGGCGAGTGTGACGAGCCGGTCAGTGGAAGGAACGGAGGAGAAGCACCAGTGGCGGGAGGTCAGAGCTCCGCCGTCCCCAAAGCAGAAGGGGGCAAATACGCTACGGTAACCCACCGGGTCAGCCGCAGTCACTCCGTCCGCAACCAAGACAAAAATATAAGCCGTAACCAAACTCAGTCTTTTGCCCTACGTCAGAAGAAAAAAGGGCCGCCCCCTCCACCGCCAAAGCGCTCTAGTTCCGCCATCTCGTCTTCCAACTCCAACCTGGCCGACACCAACACGCAACCTCAAACACACGCCACCACGGGAGGGATGCTGGATGTGCCTTACCACCAACAGCGACGCGCCAGTGACCTCGGGGTCTCGGTGGAGACGGCTCCAGTGGAGACCAACAGCGTGGGCAGCGTGAGGAGCATCGCCGCAATGTTGGAGATGTCTTCGATAGGGGGCGGAGCCAAAGGCATAGCACTGCAAAAGAATTTCCTGCAGGTTAGAAAGGTTTGTTAGTCTGTCTGTAATGGGTCGGGAGGGCTGGTGGAAGTTTGGAACCACCTCCTGGAGGGGCGGCTCGTCCAGATCTTTGACCGTGTGTTTTTGTCTGTTACCAGGTGGGGAAATCTCGGGACGCCATTGGTTTGGACGGTGAAGTAGTGAACCGACGAAGGACCATTAGTGGTCCCGTCACTGAGCTGGTGGAGGCTGCCAGGCGGGAGCAGCCCACTCTATCTGCTCTGCCCCCACCCTCTGTCCAAACTGAAAGCCCTCCTGTAAAAAGCCCTCCTGTAAAAAGCCCTCCTGTAACCTCCTCCCCACCTCACCCTCCGTCCTCCCCCCACCCCAGCTCCGGGGGCAGTGGCAGTTCATCGGAGAACCTGCCATTTGCTGAGGAAGGAAGCCTGACCATTCGCCGCCAGGGTCGAGAAGAAGGACAGGTAGCTATCTCTATATATTTATGTTTATGTTTGTCTATATACCTATTGTGCTCTAATGTATCTGAAACCCATAGTCAGCTTCTCTGTTTCGTTTGCTTTATTCACGTTTGCATATATTTGTGTATGTTTTTTGACTGTTTGTGCAAAAATAACCCCTTATCATGAATGTATGAATTTTCCGTTAGTGTGTATTTTGTGCATGTCTGCAGGGCGATGGCGAGGGCCCGCAGGGAGACGGGGGCTACCCGCAGGAGGACATCTCCAGGCCCGAAACCAATCCCACCCTGAAACGACGGCCTCGGAGCAGCAAGTCCCAACACAACGGCTCGGATTTCACCCTGCAAGAGTCATCTACTGTCAAACGACGGCCCAAAAGCCGCGACAAGGAGCCCGACGGCTTTGCTGACCTGGCTACGGCTAACGGACAGCCAGCGGGGACCCCCCAGCCGAACACCACGCAGCCAGTGGCCTTCCAGAATGGCACGGCCACCATGAAACGTCGCCCGGCGCCTGACGCCGGCGTAACGGAGCAGCCCGAGCCACAACCACAACCTCAGCCTCAGTATCAAAGTCCGCCCCAAGTGACCGCTGCTCCTCGGAGGAACAGCGTGGAGCAGTCGGCTCCAGTCAACAATGACGGAGGTCCAGTCCGGAAACCAAAGCCTCCAGTGTCCCCCAAACCTATTGTGGCACAGATAAAGAGGCAGGGAGGTCCGCAGACTCCCCCACATCCTGCCGTGAACAGGAGTGTCCCCCTGCCGGGCCCTGGCACTCCCGGAAGCCCAGGTACTGACACTGAATGCTTCTGGAGGGGTTAAGATGCAGATGACTCCTTTTGCACATAATCGGATCCAAGTTTGTTCTAATTAAAGTTTCTTGTTTGTTCTCTGTTCCTCCATCTCTGCAGTGGAAGGAAAGAAGATACCCCCACCTGTCTCACCCAAGCCAGCCCCCCCACCCACAGCTCCCAAACCAGCCAAGCTTGTCCACTCCATGACCATCGCCTCCTGCCAGAGCACAAGCACGGCCCCAGCTCCAGTCAAGCAGCATTCTCTCATGGCCCGCCAAACCAGCTCACCTCCCGCTTTTCCCCCATCCAACATCCCAAGTCCACCCAACGCCAAGCCACTTAGTCCGTCTTCTCAGAGCCCCCACACCCCGCAGACACCAACTACGCCGCAGACGCCCCAGACACCGCAGACTCCTGCCACTCCCAGCCCTACTCCTCCACCTGTAAAACCCCCTCGCTCCTCCATTGGGGGGGTGTCCGTAGATATCGGGACATCGGGAGGCGGGGTCACGACGCCAGTGGCAACAGCCACCGACTTTAATGTGGATTTCCTGGTGCAGCAAAAGCTGGAGGAGACGAGCGCGTCACTGGCTGCTGCTCTGCAGGCTGTGGAGGACAAGATACTGCATCAAGAGGAGTAAGTAGCACAAATATTCTAGAAACCACGATGCACTTCTCACCGTCAGAGCTTCTGCTTTGGTTGCTGGACCCAACGCCAGCATGCTAACGTGCAGGCGGGGACGTTTCACCATTCAGGTGTCGGCTCAGCATGTCAGTTCATGGAGTCTGTTAGCGTACGACAACAGAAAAGGCCGATTGAGAGTCATGCCTTGGGTGTTTAGATGAGTGGGTGGGTCCATTGCATACATGGCTGTCAAATACAGGAAGTAGTTTGGAGTGTGTGTTCAGTGCTAAAACTTAACGGAAGCTTGTAGTGCTAATGTAGACGCAGAACAAATGAGACATTCGACTTCAAACAAAAGTAAACACTGAATCTAAACATCCACTTATCTAATTTAATCCTGATAACTATGTAAGATAGGCTACTACCCAGAAACAGTGGCAGACCTCAGGTACATGCCGAATCTTCTAGTGGCCACTCTTATGATACTTGGTAATGTTTCATTACTCTCCACAGTAAGGAGTTTCTTAGAGATATTTTTATTTATTATTGATAGTGATGATGATAATAACAATGATGGTATTAAACTTGTGTGTAGCAGGTTTCTTTTCAGCACTGTGGCCAAATTAACCAAGAGTCACAGTGTTTTAGATCCACGTATCCCTTCTTCCCTTAGTGGTGAAGACTTCATGAGCTTCTTCACTGATAAAGTTCTAGCTATCAGAGAGAAAGCTAACCAGGCCATCCCAACAACTGGACCATCACCAGATGTGCTGACTGTGGGAACATACAGGGTCTCCAACGAGCCCTTAAGCTCCTTCAGCCCTATATATTTTTCTGAGGCGTCATCGCTAATTCAGAAATCCAAGTCCACCACGTGTCTTTTAGATCCCATCCCAACACACCTGTTGAAGGATGTTTTACCATTGATAGGCAGTTCTATCCTGGACCAGATCAATGGTTCTTTAGTGACAGGTTATGGACCCCGGTCCTACAGTGATTAAACTGCTAGATCCCTGTCCAGGTACGGGAGGCTGACTCCATCTCTGCTTTCAAGATTAGACTTAAAACCTTCCTCTTCAAAAAAGCTTATTGTCACTAATTCTGTAGTTCCAGTTATTATCCTAGAAATAATTATCATACTTAAGGGGTCGCCTAAGTATTAGGTTAACATCTTAGTTATGCTGCTATAGGACGATACCTGTAGATGGATACAGAGAGGGGGGGAGGAGGGGGAGAAACTAGAGAATCTACACGAGAAAATGTGTTCATGACATCTATGATGTTCTATTGTTCCCTTGCGAACAAGCATCCATTCTGGTTGATGCTACTGCAGTCGTGGGCTGCAGAACCCATAAGTAACGAGGAAGTAAAAAACTATTTCGAGTATATGCTGGGTGAGCAACTTTGTTTAAAATGAGTGGGCGGCCATCTTGGTATCTTGGGGCCTGCCGGGGAGCAGCTGCTGCAAGTTTTATTGGACTACGCAGTAATACACAGAGTCGCCACTAGGTGGATCCGTTAGCAAATAATCCAAGTGTTTTCATTGTTCAGTGAAAATGGTTAATTTTCTGTCTTTTTGTGTGCTTTAGCTCTGTGGCTGAACAGAAGACCACAGTTAGCATCCTCGATGACATTGGCAGCATGTTTGACGACTTGGCCGACCAGCTAGACGCCATGTTGGAGTAACCATGGAAAGCCGTCACCGGGGCGATGCTGCAGTGGAAGCAAAAGGCACAATGGACAGCTCTCTCCTCTGAAGCGCCCATTGTGTTTCCATCCTTCCTTTTCTCTGTCGCGCTCTCCCTCCTCTCATCTGTCCTGTCCTCCATCTGTCCATCAGTCCATCCTGACGCTGAAATACCTCTTGTCTCCTCGTTTCTCTCATCCCGGCCACCAGTGCTGATGGCGCGGCAAGACAGACCCACGCGGCGGCAGACAGAGCCGAAGAAAGGAGACGCTTAATGAGAGTTTTTATGTGACAAACCAATCTACTGAGAAAAAGACAGTGATGTGAAGATGTACAACAAAATAGAGGCGACTGCAGTCACGTGGACGTTTTTCAGATTTTCCAATGGAAGCTAATATACATAAACTAATGCTGATTGAACAACCAACTGTGTAACAAATCATATGCTATGTGAACATTCTACGCATGGAGAGTTTATATCTATTGAAAAAGTCCTCCATTAGCACAGTAATACATATATAACATACAGATAACTATGGCTCTCTAGCTCTCTGGTTTGATGTCTTGGTTCAGTGTGGAATGGTGACCTCTGGTGTTGTGACAATGTAAATGATTTGGTGGACAGATTTTTATCCGTGACCAAAATGAGACAATTTAGCTCCTGAATTGAGTGTGTGTGTGTGTGTGTGTGAGAGAGAGAGAGAGAAACCGCAGTGTGTTGGATATATTATTTGTGAGCTGTTGATTTCAGGACCAAGTTCAGTTTGATGCAACACTACATTCCCATGATAAGGTACAGCCCACACACACACACACACACACACACACATACTCACACACTTAGGAGAAGCACAAACGCCCATGCAGCCAGATTGCACACAAACAGGAGGCTACATAGGATGGATAAGATGGCAGGGCTAAGGCTGAATGGCTTTGGAGTGTTTTGGAGAAGGGCTTCAGGATGACTTTTGGAAGACCATGGGTTAGCCAGGTTTGCTCTGTTGTCAGGATAGCTGTTCGAGGGAATAAAAGCAAAAAAAGAAACAAACAAACAACAAATGTCCAAATAATCACTTAAACAGATGAGATGCTTTTGACTGAAAATCCAGTTGTGATACATGAATTACAGACCTTTTTTAATGTGATTTGCTGAATTTGTACTCATTAATTGATATTTTTATAAGCCCCTCTAAATACAATTTGAATGATTTCAGCAAGATGTTTGAATTTGGTCACAAGCTCAACCGTAATCAGAGAATATTTACGTGAATCTGTTTTTAAAAGGATCCAGGTTTTCCATTGCAGCATGGGTCGTTTGTGGAATTGAATGGAGCGTGTGGAAACACGAGGCTTCACAAGCCCTCCGTGTTTCACACTGGCAAGTGTAAATGGAAGAAATGCTAACGTTAATACAGTCGCAACAGTTTAAAGCCAATTTCATTTTTAAAACAGATTTTCTTTCCAGGAAATGAAATTTCGAGTCAAAAACTTCCTGACGCCCACCCTCTTCCTATCTCCATCTATCTAGTCTGATTTCCTCAACACCCACCCCCATGTTGCCATGACAATCTACATCTCCACCTCGACGATGCATTGCCATGACAATGAGGTCATGGATGTAAAAGTGTGAAACAATTGCAGGATGCAGATGCAGACCTGCCCGGCTGGTTTGATGCGGTGCAACCAAACAGTAAAAAAAAAAAAGAATTCAGCACTTCCCATAATGCAACTCAGCATTTCCCATCATAAGACGCTTACTGCCTGGTGCATGTCTGCTACACCGTCCATCAGCTGTAACAGGTGTACCGTCGTCCAAACTCAGGCCGAGACAAACGCAGATGGCATCGCCATGGCATCATGTGGATGAATCCAGTGAAAATGACGGAGCGTCCCTTTAAGTTCCCTCAGCGAGGTGCAGGACTGATCCTCCCCGGCACCTCGTTCCCTTCAGAAGGTCCCATCGCAGCCTCACATCTATATACAAATGTGCAAATTCTGAGAATAGTTGTGGTATTTAAATTATGATCATATAGAGATTATATATATGGATACTTGCAAAAACAAAAAAAAGGAAATGTATTTATGATGTGTGTCATCCTGAAGACTATTTTTCAAAGTAAACAGATCTAATCTAAGTGTTGAATCACTTTGCTTCTCCGTGCTTGAAGTGGTCTGAGCTGAAGAATCCATGTCGGGTCATTTCCAGGAAGCATTTCTGTACGTGTGCGTCCAGGTGTGGCCATGTGTAAAGTAAAGCTGTCCATGTTGTTCTGTTTGATTATTATTATTATTATTATTATGGTTTTTTTTCTTATTTGAAAAAGCAATGTTCATCTGTTTTCTTTGAAACATGTGCCTTGCTTTGTGATTTTGGTCTGACTACAGTACAATAGATGGGTATGTATAATATCTGGGGATCTGTCTCTTGTTCTGTTTGCTTTATTATTTTATCATTAAAACGGTTTGCTACTTCCCCATCAGCAATGACGCGCGACGAATGGACAATTCTTTTAGCATTTTGTAGCTTGTCATGATGTGCAGCACCAGGCAAAATCATGGGCTGGTCATTTGAGCTTTAATGTGATGAAAGATGCGTTTACACATGACAAAAACAAGACTATATAACTATCTGAGGGATTGTTGGGTGCACAGAAATTGTATCAATTTCTTTCCCAAAGGCGCCGTCTAGTGGCCAATTCTGATATTGAAGGGGATTGGTGGGATCTTTCTGTCACTGCAGATGTTGGAGCAGCTGGTTACAGATCAGGGAGGCGTAGGATTGACCAGTAGGTGATGTTAGACAAATTTATCGGGATTTCCACTCACTTTCACGGTTACCGTTGGTCCAATTGCGTGGCAATTATGACAAGTTTAATGAGGAAGTAATTAGATACTGTTCAACATCCCATAATGAAACTTAAACTTTCACTTCATTTTTAGATGCAATCCGACTCCTCAGTGGAGCCCTGACTATTTATAAAGGACTGACTCTCTCCACAATCTTGGTTCAATAGACCAGATAATCTTGTCTCTGGGCCAAAGATTCCTTTGTTTTTAGAAGCTTGTGTCTGATCACTGCCATAAAAGTCCGATCGGTTATGATTGACCTTCTTAGAGTGATCACTGGGTAACATCTCTTATTAAGACCCTTGCCCAGATAGTCCGGTTCAGTCGGACGTTCACAGAGCTCCTGGGAATCATTAGATCTTTGGGTCCGCTTCAGTCTGAGCTCTGGAGGCCGTTCTGTAGATCTCGTGGTTTTTCCTCTGGTTAACTGAAACCCTAAATGTCTCACTAAAACATGAACAAATTATTGAATTACCACAAATGGACACCGCCCCTTCTGCAGAAACACCTCAAAGCTGATTAAGAAAAATAAAAGGTCCCTGGAGCTAAAGTTTGTCCTAACGCTGCAAATTAAAATATGAAAAAGTGGACCTGACTGCTGTGCGCGTGCGTGGCTGCAGTGAGTGGCTCACCGAGCCATCTGCACTGAATAAAATGTTTCATACCAGCTCTTGGGGACGCAGCCTGTGTACAAGCGCCGATATTTCCTGCTGCTCCACCAGGGGGCAGCACTCGACCCGCGTTTCCTCCTCTGGCTGCGTCACTCACACCAGCACATACTGTATTTTTATCTCAATAAAACTGCATATTAGCGGGAAATCCCCCCCTCTCCTCCCCCGGAAAAAACAAACACAATGCTCATAAGGTGCTGGAAAAAGAACACGTCACATTTCATTTCATTTATGTAGAAATGAAATCAAATATTGATCATATCTCTATCATATCAATATTAAACACCAGCACTTTCAGCTATATCCGGAACCCCTGAGGATTTTAAAACAACACATGTTGTGTTATTCCATTTCATTTTAATGTGTAGGTGCAGACAAAGTTTCACTGTTGTGCTAAATCACATCGTGGGCTCGTAAAGTGTACAACAGCTTTATTGATCAACGATCAAACTCAGGCTTACATGATTATACAAGGATACAAAAAAATATATATATAATCACTGAACATGTGAGTGAAGACACTTCATCTCTTCCCCTCTCAGTGTGGGGCGGCGTGGGCAGGTCGGTGTTGAAATGAAGGCAAAATAGATCTGAACAACCGTAGAAACACAACTGAGTCCATGTTTGGAAATCGAGATATAAACTAGCCCCCCCCCCCCCCACCCCTGGGTCGTTTATTACTTAAAACCCAATATGGGTTTTGAAATAGAATAAAACCAGGAGTTTGGTTTAAAAAATGGATTTAAGATGATTTTCATAATCCAGAATGGCTCAAACACTGCAGTATTTAAGCCATTACCATTAAATCATGCTAATTATTGGATGTTTTTGATGAAGATAACCTCATAGCCCCCTTCTGGTTCTAGAGCGGTACTGCATTGAGATCACATTTGTGTCAATTTCAAGCATAAACCTGAAAACATTTCAATAACCAATGCCCCCCTCCCCCCCTTCGGCTGAATGGCACTTTTTCTGTTTAGAGTTTAGACGTTAATTACACCAGAACGTTTGCAACACAATTAAGTCCACCAAGTGTTAAGGTCATGAAACAACAATCAGTATTAATGTGGGGTTACTTAGCTTCATTCTAGCAAGTTTAGATGAGAAATCAGAGAGGAAACTTCTCATCCATAGATATGGCACTCACGACATGATACACACGTGCACGTGGTGTCTTCCTCCCTCCAGGTCACGTGCGCTGGGTGAGCCAGACACAGCTGGTATTTACACAACTATACAACTGCAAGGTGGGCTCTGAACACAGACCTCTCATGGCAACGCCATCGGCTGTGAACGTGGTGGAGGAGGCAGCTCTCACAGAGGGGAACCGTCTCGGTGGAAACACACGAGGCCACGCTCTGGAAGACATTGGGTCTTCCGAGTGTGGACCTGGGGAACTCTTTCTGGCTGGGTTCGTAATCGGGACAACACACAGTTGAACGCTACTCTGGCACCACAAAGAGCCTCAACAATGAAGTTATTAAAAGACCTGTTTCTGGTTGAACCGTCACACTGTCTAATCTGATCATTTTAACGGATGTTAAGATGAGACGCTTCTGATCTTCTGCAGCGTCCCAGGGAAAGTCCGGCATTTTCCTCCCGGAGCGTCTCCAGCAGCGTGAAATTCAAACCAGAGTGATCTGTGTGTAGTTACTAGTGTGTCTGTGTGAATATGCAGCAGCTTATTAGTGGGTAATTGTTATTTCTGGCTTCACTCCAACTGGACCCACGGCTACACAACTGTCCTGTCGCTCGGTCTGGCTCCGCCTGGGAATCTTTCAGTTTGGTGACTGGAGAGGGCGTCACGCCCGCATGTGAGGAGCCTTGTGAGCGACGTAGAGAAACCATTCCTCCTGTATCGAGTCCTCCGGTGGGGGTCAGACACACCCCGGAGCGAATCCCCAAAAAGTCAAGTGCTGGGCTCAGCCAGCTGTCACACCACAGCAAGTAAAACACACTCCGAAATCCGGAGCTGCTCCCATTCCAGATGTGTGATCGAAGCGTTTGTTTGGTTGCTTGGGCAAAAATGCTGCAACGATAAACACAACCTCTACAGTGTTGAAGCTGAGCCCACAGCAGTGTGTGTGTGACACGTAGGTGTGTGTCCACAGCTACGTATGAATACGGTGGAACCCGACCAGACTCATGTGGAGCTGTCCGGCGCATCAGGGACCGTCTCCTTCACAGCTTCTCCACAGCTGAGCACAAACTACTATATTTGCTTCTGTCTTTGTTCTGCTATATTCTGATATAAGAGGAGTGATACATGCGGAGAGCTCGAGCTAACGTCTGCTACCGTTCCTCCATAAGCAGGTTCCGAAATGGCAGGTGTCTCCATGGAAACCGGTCCATCTGGGCCTCTTCCTTCTCTGGTTATAGTGATGCCAGTGCAACTGTAAGGCAGCTTGTATCTTTTCTTTTGTTTTCCCCCCCCCACATAAAACACTGGCGACGACATCTCCAAGAAATTTGACCTCCGAGTGGAGCCTCTGGAACTCAGATCCAGGCGTTTGAAGAGTTCAAGCAAAAATTGTCCGATGCAAGCGTGTCGGTTACATAACAGTTTTTTAAAAAATGGAAAGGTTTCCGTCGTAGCATGTTTACAGCCGACTTAATTCCATTGGAGCAAAATGCCGTCTTAGCACGTCCACACCTGAGAGAAGCACAGAGAGAAGATCCCTTTAATACAAGACCTTAGAGGAGAATTATGCATGTGGAGAAAGAGGACATGAGGTTAGCTGGTGGGAGAGAAGAGGATGCAGAGGGTGGGGGGAGATGGAGAGACTCAATTTGCTGTGGGGGCTCCAGAAGATCCAAACGTACCGTATTTTCACGACTATGAGGCGCACCTAAAAGCCTAGAATTTTCTAAAAAATCTACGGTGCGCCTTTTAAACCGGGAGCGCCTTTTGTATGGATTACGGTATATTTTAATATTGGTTAATCGCGGCTACCGTAGTCAGTAGGCGTGGCCGAGGCAACAGCAGTAAATTCAGTCCCAAACCATTTCTGTCTGTAAAGACCCCAAAATGGCTCCTTGCAAGAGACGCGCTTACGACGCAGAGTTCAAACTGAAGGCTATAAGTCACGCAGTTGAACACGGAAATAGAGCAGCGGCAAGAGAATTTAACGTGAACGAATCAATGGTGCGGAAGTGGAGGAAGCAACAAGACGACCTGCGCCAGGTAAAGAAGACTCAACGGAGCTTCCGAGGAAACAAAGCAAGAAGTGGATTAACAAAGGAACTCCAGCCGCTAGATATTGGTGTCAACGGGGCATTCGAAGCTAGACTGCGAACTGCGTGGGAGCGGTGGATGACGGAAGGCGAACACACGTTCACCAAGACGGGGAGACGGCGCCGAGCATCATACGCCACTATCTGCCAGTGGATCGTAAATGCCTGGGCATCGACCGTGGTCCGAGCTTTCAGGAAGGCAGGGATTGTCACTGAAATGCCAGACAACACCAGCGACACCGACCCTGATGACGACTTTGACGAGACGGAGCCGGCCATGTTGGACGCCGTATTCACACAACTGTTCAATTCGGACACCGAAGAAGAAGAATTCGAGGGATTCCTGGATGAGGAATGAACTGATAAAGTGAGCTTTACGTGTTTCATTGTGTGTTTACAACTGAACAAGGCTGGTCATACTGTGAATATGGACATTACCGTTTGAACAACGTTGTTATATTGCTATTGTTATATTGCTATTGTTATATTGCTATTGTTATATTGCTATTGCTATCGCTTTGCACTACTTCGAGAGTTCGAGTTACCGTATATTGTGTTTGCACTAACGTTTGATTTACCGCAACGGTACTACGTGATAAAAATGTTGCACTATCCACTTGTGATAAAAATGTTGCACTGCCTGTTATAACTCGCTGTTATTAAACGAACTGTGTTACGCGAAAACACTACGTCACTCGGGAAAAATAATAAAACAGCTGTTTATTCGTTTTGGGAGTGAATAGAGTTGTGAGAACGCCGGTTTGTATTCTATTACCGGTAATAAAGTTTGACTGACTTATCTGGCCGTTTTATTGACATTCCTTTTAGCGCAGCTCGATTAGTGAACGCGTCATGAAACCACAGGCACTACGCAGTTTCTATGCTATGCGCCTTCTAACACGGTGCGCTCTGTGTATGAAAATATTTCTAAAATAGGCTGTTAATTGAAGGTGCGCCCTATAATACGGCGCGCCTTATGGTTGTGAAAATACGGTAGAAGAAGTAGTCCTGAACATGTCCAGAAGGAGGAAGCAGGATACAGTCGTGTTGTGTTGTACCTTCACGGTGCTGTCGACAGCTCCGGAGAAGAGGCGTCCTCTGGAGACGGCCAGAGCTGTCACGCTCCCCTGATGCCTGAGCAGCGTCTGTGTACAGATCATGTTGTCCATGCTCCACACCTAGACAACACAAACACGTGGGAGAGCCAAATATCAACACTTCTGACAAATAAATAGAAACACTGAATTGAATCCACTCTGGTGACATAAATCAGTCCTCTTCCATTGCCACAACGTGACTTAGACACAGAGCATATATGACTTTGACCTCAGGTTGCCGTTAGCAGCACAAATAACCTTTCTCACCAACATTTCCAGGAACTATTAGTACCAAGAATTACTGTGGCTAAAAAGAAGAATTGATAATCTGTGTGGTTGATGGTGCACAGGACAGCAGTAGCATCTTAACACGCAGGTTCTCATTTACCCACCAGTGAGTCAGCGCTTCCTGTTTGCAACCAAATGCTAAATTAAAAACGGTGGGTGTGCCACCGAGCAGCTCTCCCCAGAATAGAAAATTCCATCTATTCTAAGCTCCTACCCCACAAAGCATCATAATTTCCGGTGTAAGTCGCTACATGCCTCAGGCCCTGCTGCAAGTATAGCGGTGCGGCTTATTTATGTTTCCCCCCGCTCATGAGCGTCATGCCACCAAAACACATCAGACAGGGAAGAGAACAAATTACAGAACAGGACACAGTGGGCCAATCAAATGATTCGGATCCTTAATTTGGCGCTTTAGACACACAACGCACGCCCTCATCGTGGAATATAAAGGAAGGAATTCATTTGATGGAGCTTTGAAGTTAAATGTGATCAAGCTGGCTGTGACAGAAGGAACAAGAGCTGCTGCGAGTAAGCCTGGCAAAACCTTCCGCAGATTCATTCCAGCAAAGAGGAGAATTCAACTAGATGGGCCAGTTATTATTATGTAATATATGTGAACAGGGGTCCCGTTCATCTCTGCTTCAATGCTGTGTGGTACTGAGCTAGACACCTGTGGACACCACCTTAAATAAGTAAAAATCTGATTAGTAACTACTGTAATTACTGGTGCATCTTATACGCTGGGAATTACGGCACTTTTTCATTAATAGTCTGTTGTAGGGGGAGAGTTTTTCCCAATTCATCTTGGTGAAAACATGTTGAGGTTTTTCCTAAATCTCAGGTAAATGATAAAAACACAGAACATTATCTGCAGCCTCACAACAGCAAACACTCACCCTCAACGAGCGATCGTACGACGCGCTGAACACTTTCGTCTGGTCGGGAGTGGAGATGACAGCCAGGGCGTAGACGGTTCCCACGTGACCCGTCAGAGTCCGCACCTGCTCTTTCGACTCTATGTCCCACACCTGATAACAACACACGAACGCATCATGGCCATTACATCACTGACAAAGATCACTGAGGGTTGAAAGGAGCAGAATCAACAGGAAGGGAAAGGCAGAGGAAATACTGATACTGATGCTTGTGGGTATTTCCCTTACATGGATGAGGTTTTCATAAGTGCCGCAGACGATGTGGTGGTTGGTGACAGCGATGGAGTAGACGCTGCCCCCACTGGTCTGCAGGACGTGAACACACTCCAGAGAGCGGATGTCCCAGATCTGATAAACACACAAAGCAGGAGTGAGACAGGAGGATGTGGGAGAAAGGGTTTCTGGGTAAAAAAATAAAAATAAAAATGGGGGAATACACAAATGCTGGAGATTAGGAGTATTTTTGGGAAGGATAAAGGCAAATACATGTTCAGCAATGGAGAAAAGAAGTTGCAGAGGCGTGTTGTCGCCATAGCAACAGAATCATCACCATTGTGATCTGGGAGCATTACACGGTGAGCAGGAATGCAGTCAGGAGGTGCACGATTACTTCAGTAATCAGCTCGCCATCTCCCAGGCCCAGATATTTATGTCAGAGTTCTGGAATTGGATTTCACTGATCATCACTCATTGTAGCAGGTTTAAAACGGGCCGTGAGAATCCAAACACAATCACATGATTTGATTATGTGACTGTGGAAGGAAACATCTGAGGGCGGAGCCTCAATCAGGAGACTGTATGGATCCAGCCAACAAGGGCTCATCTTCATGGTTTGTGTGCAAATACAGTATCACTAGTCAGTTCTTCACTAAAGGATGTTCCTGCACTACTCACTAACAAGACAAGACTGGAGTAGCCAGAAAAATAACTGATGTAAAGACTGATTTTATTTCAATGAAAGAAGACAGTTTAGTCAAGTAATTGAGCCTATTAAATGTATTAAAATAAACTAAAACCATGTTTGGTCTCTTTCTCTCCACTGTGATTCCTCTGTGCCACTATTCAATTAACAAATTGTTGGACGGGATGTTTTTCATTGAAAGTTGGCAGCATTTTGGATGGAAATCTGAAACCGCTCCAGTCACCAAATGCTGTTTTTCAGTAGCTCCGTGAAAAGGATTGCAGAGCATTTTATCTCTCTTTTCATCTCTCCTTTCTTCAGACAGCTCTCACTCTCCAAACACTTTTTCCAGCCCTCCTCTTCATCCCTCTGCAGTGTCCCTGAGGTATTCATTAGCGTCCTTGGCTGGCACAACATCGAACCACACAAACGTCCGGACTTGCAACCGTGAATGATGACAATCAAACGGACACGTTGCCTTTTATCCAGCAAGGACACAAATTACCCACCAGTGCACACACGGCCTTCACTGCACACAAGCTACACACACTGTCTCACAGCCACAGCCAGAATCCTACAACTAAACCAACTAATTAACACCCAGGCCGTGTTCAGGGGGTGACGGCCCAGAGCTCACGCTGATGCTCGTAGTAGCTAAAGAGCGCGCACTGGCCGGCTCTCTCACAGCGGGACAGTCGTTTACTAAAAACTTACTAAGAAAACTGTTTGGTGATCATTCCCACAACCACAACTATTATTTTTTCCTCAGTTCTCACATGAGTTTCATTTCCCTCCACCTCCAAAATGCCAAATATTAGCACATCTGGCCAAATGCAAAGAAAACAACAAACAAACAACAGTTGTGAATTCATGTCTGATGTGAACTCCAAAAGGTCCAAAATCCACTAACCTGTCATAAAGAGATTAGCTCAGATTGGACTCAGCTCTGGTTTTAACCACAGTACACTGCTCGTTTATGGAATTATCAAGTAACTGATAATATGAAGGCGGACCAAAGAAGCAACAAAGCAACCTACATCACCCCCACAACCACTGATGCCAAAAATAGCCTCAGCTAAATCAGCAGCAGTCCAATTCCTTAGCCTGACTTTATCTACCATTGTTTCGTCAGTACAGTGACCAACAGTCTGCACCTATTCAAAGCTTTACATTACAAAAGCTACAGACCAAGACTAGAAACAAATATCCAACTGATTGTTCTTATAGGACAGACACAAAGAAGACATACACTTGCAAACGTGCTGTTGGTACCTCCTGTCTTGTTTCAAATATAAATGAAAAACAATCAAATGAATTTAAACCGTGTATCTTTAATAGTGGGTTAACTGCTTCAACTTACCTTTATGGTCTGGTAGGAGCCACTGTACAGGTGGTTCTGAGAGGCTACCAGGGCTCGAACCCAGTGATTCAGTCCAGTAAGCTCCTTTTTCAGCTTCAGCTCTGTACCCACAATGTCCCACACCTACAAATGCACATGAACACCCAGATTATATATCCAAAGTGATTTAAAAAAAAAAAAAAAACCTTTTTAAGTCTAAATAAATTCAGGACAGGCAGAGAGAATATAACTTTTCGGAAACTTGGTATTGCCGTTTCACAAATGATGATAAATGATTTCGTTGTGTTTTTATTCTGTCAGGTTGTGGGAAAACGCACACATTTTGGAGGAAAGGTTTATGATGTGACTAGGCTGTAAGAGCAAGACGAGTGGAGTCGGATTAGGCAGGAAAGTCCCTGTGCAGGGATAAGAGCATGTGCGGTATGGCCCACAATAAGCTTTTTTTCTTCCTTCTTACTTTGCTTTTCTTACATGTATCCATGGTAACAAGGAGACAGCAACACTTCTCCTCCTCTCTCCAGAGAGCCACATATCAAATTAAAGTCAGCCAGCAGATCAGCAGTCGTCAACACCCTCTTAAAGGAGTCAAATGTGCGATGAATACAGCAGAGTGAATGTTTAAGAACAAATGGGCACTCTTTAAGTTGTTTTTTTAAACTAAGGTGTGAGTTTGGGTTTTTTGCTGATTACTGTTTCATCTTTAAGCTGTAAAAAAAATGCTGTCTGCATTAGAAACACAATGTAACACAGATACACACGAGATACACAGCACATCCATAACTGCACCTTGATGGCCTTCAGGGAGCCACTGAACAGCATGTTGTGGGATGAGACCAGTGTGCATACTGGGTTGTCATGGGCACGGATGGTATTGACTTTCTGCAGGGTTTGGATGTCCCACACCTTTACGAAGGACAGAGCAGCGAGACATGAATGCCTTTCAAGGAACAGAAGTTTATGCTTGAAGGAGTAAAAGTCTGGAAGTTACTGACAATGATGGTGCAGTCTGCAGATCCACTGTACAGCTTGTTTCTGTGAAGACAAATCAGGGTTTTGTTCTGATTAGATACACGAGCAGTGCTGTATTACACACTATACCTATTGTTATTGCGTATATTTGCAGCTTACCCCTGGATACACAAAGCCAACACGATGCCATCATGACCTTCCAGAGTTTTCTGACATTTGTAGGTGGTGCAGGTGTCCCACACCTGAGGAAAAACAAAAAATTTGAGAAATTTAGTACTTATTTGTGTTTGGGAGTATTTAGGTCTATACCCTAGAAGGTTTCTGATTTGTGTTGAAGTTACTTTGATAGTCTTATCTGAGGACCCAGAGAAGAGCAGGTCCCCAGTGGAGTAGACACAGAGGCACCAAACAGGACCCTGGTGGCCAACAAATGTCCCCTTACACTTGAAGATCTGCTGTGGGTCGTATGCTACACACAGGTATAAGGTACACACAAGTATAAGCAGGGGGGCTTCAGTAGAAACGTAAGCAGTCGAGTATAAACAAGCTTGAAGGGACATTTAAAGGGGATGGGGGGGAAGAGTCAAATAGTTGCTGTTAGAATTAGTCATTTTAAAATTGACATCACTCTAAACTTGATGTTCAGTGTTGCTAAAAGAAAAGAAGACTAGATGACAGGAGGACATACGGATAGATACTCACAGCCCAAGATTCCCATGTTCAGCCTGGCGTTGATATGGGACAACTCATCCTGCAGAAGCAGAGAAGAAAGGTTTTGTGCATGGACGTATGAGATGAATTTAAATGAAAACTCCACGTGTGCACCTACACTGATGTCTGAGGTTTGGCTCCACATTTGAACATAAACTTACATTAAGCATGGATGCATCTCTGCGGAATTCCATTAGGTCCTCACTCAGTTTACTCTGGTTCTCATCCAGCATATCTAAAAAAATAAATAAATTCTTACAGACGGTTTGGAAAACATGCTCAAAATGAGGTAAATAAAGCTGTCTTATATGATGAATACAAATGAGTTCCCTCTATAGATTTTCCAGAGAAAGTAAAATGTACAAGTGTAAGAAATTAAACAGCATTTGTTTGTTTGATAATGACCTCTGACGTCTTGACCTTACCAAATTTCAGCTCCAGGTTCTTCTCCAGCTGATCCAGCTTCTCAGATAACTTGCCCAACATGGAGCGCAGGAAACCGATGTCCTGGTCCTTCTGGGCCAAAGTCAGCTGCATCTCATGGAACCTGAAGCAGATCAAAGTTCCAAAGTAAAATCATTTGGAAGCCTCATTTAAATACATTGTTTTTGTTCTTCAAGGTGTTTCTAAAAAGACAGCAACTCAGAGGATTAATGTGGATAAATGTATTCAACCCAAAACAATAAAGTCCCATTTTAAAACAGTAAAAAATAAATAACATTTCAGACTTGGGTGCTGCATACCTGTCATCAGTCTGCTGCAGAAACTCCTTCAAACCCTCAAACTTACACACCTCCAAATGGGTTTCATAAGTGTCCTGGTTTCCGATGAAAGTACAGCTATATTGAAGAGAAAGGAAGTTAGAGCTGCCGAAAGTGGCCGCCTTCACGACAGTAAATTAAAATAAGATATAAAATGACAGACAAAGATTGGTCTTTGCCATCTGCACAAACTCACCCGTATTTAGAGTGTGGACACTTGATGTGCTCACATTCTTTCAGGTGAGCTTCCAGGTTCATGGTGAGCAGTGGGGGGCAGGAGGGGTTGTTGGGGCAGCGTACTGGCCTGTAGTCACAACTGGCTTCATGCTCTCTGTAGATGAACAATAGAGGAGGGCAAAACTATAAATGTGGAGCTGATGAACTACATCATCCATGAGTCTGAGGACCCTACTTGCGTGTGGACAATTTGATGGTGAAGGGGCAGCCAAGTGGGTCCACCTCATATGCTCCAGGTTTCCCAGCAACCGTGGAGGTGGCGGCTGAGGCCACAGCTGCCGCACCGGCAGCCGTGGCTGTGCAGCCATATTTACAGTGGATAAAGAGCTCTCCAATCTGCTCAGCTACTGCAATGTTGTTCACCACAACAGTTAGCTTAGCTGCATCCACTGGGCATTTATCTGTGAAAGTAACAATGATCAGTTTAAAAAACTACAGCCAAAAACACCTCATAACCAACCACATGTAAACTTATCAGAATATTGTCTGTTCAACAAATAAAAGTAATGATAAAAGCCTGGCAGACAAGGTAACACATTTAATCCTCACCTGAAGTCAAGGCACATCGTCTGCAGAAAGTATGCTGCAAAAAGCACAATTACATACTTTACACCATGTTTTATCAATGCACTGATGATACAGAGAGTACATCCCCTGTTTTACTGCCTGTCAAGGTCTAGCAGTGTTTTTCATAGGGAGAACATTCACCAAACATTTTGTAATTAGCCTAATGGGTCCTATCCTGCCAATTTGTTTTTAAAAATTATCTTCTGTATTGTGAATTGCTGCTTGTCTCAAAATCTTCCCTGTCTGTTAGAAATTAGACACAAGCTGAATAGACAAAAACTAAATACGAACACTGAAAACTCACCCCGCACGTGGTGATAACAGGATCCTTGAACACATTACAGCACAACTGGCAGCACAGTTTTACTGAGGGCTGCTCAGCAAAAACCTGGGGCTCCTGCAGACAAACACAAACAAGTAGTCGCATCTAAAAACTGAGAATGTGTCCTTGTAGGTGCTGTGTGTGATGCGTTAGTGCCGGGTGTCACACCGTGTCTTCCTCCTCCTCGTGCAAAGAGAAGGTCGAACGCAGAGAAATGTTGGACTCGGAATGGAGAGAGCGGACCGAGATGGCCGAATCTGACCTCCGAGGAGTACCAATGGGAGGCTGGGGGGAACATTGGGGATCAATGAACAAGTCTCAAGCAGTCACATCCACCAATAAATTCAACGCAAAGTGTCAAAGGATGCTTCCCTGGGATCGTACCATTCCATCATCGTCATCACGGGGGGAGTAGGTCAGAGTGCTGGAAGATGAGGGGGTTCTTCTGTGTGTCTTGTAGGTGGTGGATCCTTCTGTTAGAAATATGTGAAAAATCCTGCTAAAACATTACAATTCCCAGGAGCAATTCAGCAATTGAAACATAATGTAGGAAAGTAGAAGTAAAGAATTCCTGGTTATTACCTTTACTTCCAGAAGCTACAGCCGAGAAGGTTGGGCCAAAGGTGGCCTCCATTTTGCTCTGCAGAACTGACCAACAGATGACAGAGCGTCAGTGTAATATGAAAATAAGGTCATCGAAAGCATCACTTTGACTCATAAAAGGTTAAATACAGCATGCTATATGTGAGGATTTATAACTATGAAACACTCACCCCACTGCCAGGCTTTAAGTGGGATTTTGGTGTGGCGGCTGCTGCTCTTTTACAGTATTCTTACCCAAGTCTTCTAGACAGAAGGGCACAAAAATACACTGACAGCTGGCTAAAACACCAGGCCTGCGGGGAGACATGGAAAATGTTCATATTTTCATGGTCACTAGCAGTGAGAACACTATAACTAGGTAGAATTACGGTTAAACTCTGAAGTCAATTTATTATCGAGATCTGAACCTCTAGTGTTCAAAATCAACAGTGCAGATTAAATATCCTTAACACAGACAACACAACGAGAGAGAACACAACAGTAAAGTTATTGTTTAAGTCTGCCCTTTACCCAACAACTACAGATCACATCAGTGGCTCAATACAGGAAGTTTAACCAAACTGTTGCAACTGAGTTTGGCCCCTAAACTCTGAACACAGCTCTAATAAGAATTGTATTCACATTTCCAGGTATACATAACATCTATGGACTCCTTATCCAAGTGAATCATTAATTCTAATCTTCTATGGTTATCTCAAAGCATCTGACTGACGCGAACAATTCTTTTTTTTGAGGGGGGGCGGAAAATCTGCAAATGTATCAGCAAATCCCCAACCAGTGTGAAAGAATGGTGTCCAGAGAGGGGAGAGACAAAGGAGAGAGAATTTACAACCAGAAAGGACTGACCCGGAGACCCAGAGGGTGATCTACGCAGGAAAATATGCGGGTTGTCCGTTCATATGGTAACGGGAGTCTGCAGAATCTCTAATCCAGTCCAACCAGCGTCACTGTTTTCTATC
Organism: Takifugu rubripes; assembly: GCF_901000725.2. Lineage (NCBI taxonomy): Eukaryota > Metazoa > Chordata > Actinopteri > Tetraodontiformes > Tetraodontidae > Takifugu > Takifugu rubripes. The sequence continues at coordinate 2,983,388 of NC_042289.1, forward strand.
ACTATTTCCGTAAAGAAAAGGGGGGCGGTGCAGTCACGACGGACCAAAGTTAAAGACTGGCAGCCAGCAAGCTAGCATGCTAGATACTCCAAAATGTCAAATGTATGCGTCTAACACTTGTACGCGTGTCGACATTTTTCAACTGCAGCTCCAGGAGCCGGTTAAAATCAGCATGGAACCCGTGGACAAATCTGTGATCATTAGCAAGCGCTTACTAGCCACAACAGCGTGTTTATTAGCTCAAGTTAGCTCAGGCTTTACCAGGTTGTTCGCAAACTCCGCAGACAATCAACGAATGTGCTCTGTATGTTTTTGAAGTTAATGAGTCCACTGTCAACATGAGCTCAGTTTTTGGACTTACCATTAATTCTTATCACGGCAGCTTCCAGACCGCAGACAAATTCCTAAATATCTCTCCCCCGCTCCACCACTCGCATACACGCAGTCAAGTTTTGCATTGCATTGTGGGAAACTGGATCCGTTTACTTGGCGAATATTATTGCGTGATGTCGAACTACGAGTCCCACAATCCTCTCGCAGGTCGGTAATTGGACATGTCGGTGTCAGTGACTTCCGTAAACCAATGAAAGCGAATGGCGACTGGAAAAACCAACTAAATTCCGCACTATTTCCTAATATATCCACATCCGTTCTGCGTCGTTATTGGTCCCTGACGAGTTCGAACCATCGCGCGACACTCAGCGTCACATTTCCCGACGATCACGCGCACTCGATAATGCGATGTCGGGAAATCGAATTAATAGGTACATACATCATTCTTATAACGACCTTTAAACACACAAATATATTTTTTTTGTAAATGACAAAACTGCTCATGCCCACGTACGCGCAAATGTAAATTATATGCGCTTGCAGTCAGAGTATATTCTACTTTTTTCCTATAGCCTAATATTACTAGTCAACTTTTAGGATTAACAACTAACATGATTGATCCACCTTTATTTAAGCTTCCAATCAAACCTAAAGTCAGGAGATAATAGTTGCACAATGGACTGTTTTTAAGTCATGGATTCCTCGGAAGAGTTGTGTTATTTGACTTTAAACATAAACGGTGTGTTGAGACTTTTCTCCCAGACAGTATTTAGGAGATGGGAGTTAAAAGGCCTTTTTGGCATCATCATTATGGGAAAGTCGATGATGTTTCTGATGTGTCAGCCCAACCCAGCAACCAGAACCTTAAAAAAAAGACAATGGAAACATCTCATTATGCAATCTATTTAACCTCTTGGTCAATTTAATTCAGTCAAATCATCTTTGGCTGTCCTGCTAACCAGTCCTCAATAAATGTCAAAAACATCATTGTTTCAAGTTTAAAAATAATTTCTAGTCCAAACCTCTTCATGTTTTTGGTGTAAATAGTAAAAACACGGACAAGCCCACAAAATCCTAATAAAAATCATTATTTAGGAAATATAGCATTTTTACTATGAATACAGAGTGAGCACTTCCCATTGACTGTTCAGAGCTAAATGATCATTTAGATCGACTTTAAACATAAACCTTAAAAGTGTCCAGACCTAGACCTGGAGGACTGTGATCCAGTATTCTATACTACCAGTAAGAATATGCTTTCACCAAAGAAAGTGGATTCTCAGGCAAACGCGTTGTCTACCTAAAAAAAAAAGAAAACCTGGCTTGATTGAGCTCTCAAGGACTGTATCTGGACACCCCCGTAAAATGAATTTTAACTTTCCCATAATGATGTTTTGTCAGCAGAGAGTGGTCTGAGAAGTGTTTCCCATGAGGAAGCAACCTGTCCTCAAGTGTGCTCTAAAAGAAATTGCAACAGTTACAGTTTTGTCACTTCTTGACCTGCCTGAATTTATTTAAGGTTGGAAATATAGAGCAATTTAATCTGCTGGACGTCTATATAATTAATTTATGTTGGGTTTCTTATTAGTATGATATATAGTCATATGATAAAGTATTATCTCATCACGATGCATTTTCATGTTTTTATTTCAGCAATCAGATTACTAGTAAATTACAGTGATTTATATACAAAAGTGTTATTGAAAATCAGAAGGGTTTTTTTTTGTGATTTTTTAACAAAGAAAAATCTCAATAGTTGAGGCAAATGTGGTGTTTCAGTATTACTGCCAGAAGAGGACGCTATATAACAGACGGAAGGGCTGCACAATAGTATGGTAATCTATTCTATGTACATATTCATATGTGATACCGATTAAAAACTCTAAGTAGAGGGTTTCATATTGTAAAGCGAACCAAAATATGTATTAATTACTTACCAAATATGTGGACTTTGACGTATTAAAATATTTTGTTTTATTAGTTGTATATACCACACAGCTGAGAAACAGGATGGATACACAACAAAACAAGTAATCCCATTTCTCCAAGTGGTTTATAATCAGTATCCATGATTATACAATTTTACATGAACTATAAAAACCTTATGTCAGCTCAACTGCAGGGAAATCCAAAGGTCTGGTGCGGCCTGGAAAAAGAACATGTGAACAGAACCCGCATGTTTGAGAAAGAATGAAGGGGCTGGAAATAGAAAAAATAGGCTTGAATAGACAGCTGCCATGAATAAGGGACAGTTTGAATGCAGCTTTGTTAGCGCGCGCACACACACACAAACGCACACACCTACACGCACACACACACATGCACACGCCATTAGAGGAAGCCCAGTCCATTAGTACTTTTATCTTCCCTGAGTGAGACAGCAGTGACAGGAGTCTCCAGCCCCTCCAGCACCAACACTCAGAAAGCCGACCATCTCTGCTTATCCAGAAAATGTTACTCTGTATTTTGACAAGTGACTCAGGCTTGATTTTATGGGCTGTGCCTCTCCTTTCAAACTAAAATAGATGCCTCAAACAGCTGACGGTGTGCACGAAATGTTCACTCAGTGAGGAATTAGCAGGGGCTTGATTTTCTACCGTCACATTCAGGCGATTTGCACAAAACATCCACTTTATTTGCAGATAAACGTGTCCATAACAGATGACAGTGTGCACAAAGCGCAGGCTAAAGACTACACATGTGTCTGAACAATTGTGGGAGAGTCAACAGCAGCTGATGGAGAACTCTGTACCGACTTCTACGTTTTTTTTTAATGTTGCATCAGCACATTGTCACAAACTGTGACCTTGAAATTATGAAACTGATCAAATTCAATAATGGAAGGCTTTATTCCCTTAAATTGTTATATCCTGTCTATCTGGAACAGTGCATAAACAGTCAGTCAGATGCACAGATGCTGGTCTGTCCTCTCACATGTGGCTCCGAGCAACCGTGCACAGCGGTGATGCACACGCGTGCACACTCTTGGCCTCGATAGAGACAAGAGGTGGCAATTCTGCAAACTGACTTGATCCATTAAGGGGCAAAGTGCCCAACAAAGAGACAGAGTGGATGGCACACAGCTGGGGGTAGGGTGGAGGGTGGGGGTGGATGAAGGAAATATGGGGGGGGGGGGTAGCAGAAGGTTAAAAGAAAGTTGAAAAAACCCTACATGTTCACTTGATAGTGTTTCAAGAAGGTCATTATTTCATTCAAAGAACACTGAGGCTTCACCTGTCAAGTTTCTCAAAGGTGATTACATCACCATGGTAACGCCATTATCTTGTCTAAACATTGAGAATTTAAATAATTGTAACTGAGCATTTCTTGCCAAACATCTGTGACAACCATGACCTCAAGGCCCGACCTCCTGTTCACTCCACCAGTTTTTTATCACTGAAAATAGACGATGTTGATCAGCACCAGCATCTTGTGCTGGTGGTTTCAGCTATTTCTGTTAATAGTTTGTTGGTGCAGTGAAAAATACTTGTTTTGTGAGCTTCCGGCTTGGTGGTGAAGCCAGAGGTGCAAAGTAATGTGATTGTAATATGCATTTTAGCTGTCATGCACACTATCTTATCACTGGTTCTTGTTTCTCCAAACCTGCTGATTGAATTTATTTTACTGGGAACCATCACATTACAGAAAACAACACTTGCTCTCTGCCTGTATTCGAACATGCCCGCCGCTTGTTTAAAGAGCTGATAGGTTTAGAAGTAGACTAAGCATAATTAAATCCTTTTTTGACTGCAAAGACATAATTTTAAAGAGTGTTGCCACTAAAACATGTTAATTATGACCATCTACATACAGGAGTGGGGCAGTCTCCATCCACCCATCTTACAGACTGACGATGATGTAAAAGTGGAAGGCTGTTAAATAACAGCTGTTGACTAAGAGAAAAGAAAGCAAACTCAACAGAGACAAATATATAGAATAAGACAATCTGCACTAAATATATCTCTGAACGCGTACGATGTCAAAACTGAATGTGGTCGACATTAACTTGATATAAGTTATTACTTGACATAAAGAAAACCTTGATCACTGTGACGCTTTTCTCAGCGAGGTGAGACTGAGGTTTCTGATTTGAGGTTCTGTGAGAAATACATGTCATGAATTAATGATCAGTGCTGAGTAAGACTCCATCTCTAAGTGCTGCCAGCACTGCTGCCCCAGCTCTCTCTCGCCCTCTCTCTCTCCCTCTGTTGCAGTTTAGAACGTGGTGTACTTCACCAGTCTGCACATGAGCAGAGCCAGTTAATTTAATCATGGTACCTTTTCAGGTCTGCAGCACAGACGTTACTCAGAGCAGACTTGTTGTCCTGTTGAATAATGATCCATCTGATGAGAAAACAAAGCTGCTGATGTTTCCTTAGATGGCAAAAAAACGACAGTGAAATGATGCAGCAAAACTTGCGCTTAATTTAAGATGCCACATTTTAGTAATTAAAAATACTTCCCATTAGTCTGTAATTGGGTTTTCTCATCCAATTTTCAAGCAGCATCCTGCTGCTGAGTACTTTACAAATTCTAATTATTTATATATTGCTTTGTCATGTAAAAAAACAATACAACAGTGGGAAGGGGCGAATTCCCGCCCTCCTCTCTGTGGCCACTTTGTGGGTTCAGTAAAGTGTCCTTAATTAAAAATCGTTGACGTTTCCTCGCATAGATTATCTTTTGTAGTTTACACATTTTCACTGCACTTGCCGACCCACCTGTTCCACCAGCACATCTGGTCAACCGGTCCGTGTTAAAAGCTATAGACTTTCGCTAATGCAGCGTTAGTGATCTACTGAAGGGCACTAATCCAAAACGCTCCAAATGCAGTCAGACATGGCAGCATCATGCACATTTATACAAAGAGGTGTAGTCTAATCTAATCTCACCTAATCCGGTGGCCCTCTTTTACTGGCTGTGGCCATTCATTGAATATGGCATAAAATAAATGACAGCAGATTAATGGGAACTGGCTGGAGATTGTCTGGATTAAGAACAGCTTGATGAGAACGTGGAGCTTGGGGGTGTTTGTAGAGACTCTTGCAAAGCTTTGATGGCTTTAAAGAGACAGTTATCCCTCAAATATGAAATCATCTTTACAGAGCTGTCCAGTCTTGTAGAAACCGTGTGTGTACCCTCACTCCCAAGGATGCAAACTGAGTACACCAATTATTCCAGCACCAGAAGCACATCTGATGAGGTGGTCCAATATTTTCAAGACAACTACCTCCTGTCTGATTATGTAGTAAATGATGTACAGTATAATAGCAATGATGTTTTTTCAGCCGTACAGACTCAAATATACATATTATTAATGTAAATTCAACACTACTCGCAAACTATTAAGAGGCAGTGACAGCAGAGAGTGGTTCCTAAACCTGTCATTTATAGGCTGTGGACCGGAAACTGGGATTCTTCCAGTCTCCCTACATCTGCATTCTCACTGAGAGAAGCTCTTGACTCTCCTCATACGTTTCATTTTGCTAATTGTGTCGGATGAGATCTGCCTGTCTTGATATGCTATTATTTTCTAAAGCTGGGGTTTAAACCTTAAATCTGACTCAAGCAGCAACAAGGTTGTGTGGGTCGAAAAGATTGATAGGAATGAATAATTACTAAAGTGAAACAATGCTGGACCTTACATTCAATTCAATTTGTAGGAAACTCCTACAATGAAATGTCAGCTGAGATTAATTACACAATTATCCCGATTAACCATCGTTCATTTCCTTGGTTTTAAATCAAGACAGGCCAAAGTTCTGGTGTGAGTCCACAGCTGTTTTGTCCTTTACAGGTTGCACCTCAAAACAAGGGCATTCAGAATGTGACTGGACATAAGGTCTCTTTAAGGTGGTGACTTCAATGTTTCAGTATCATGAAACAAATCATTTAAATTTCTTAATGTGATCTGATGCTTTAGTCTCACGTTCCACGAGTATCACCTCATCCATCATGTATTAATGGCTTATTGAGAGAAGAAGAACATATAGTTGCATTTTAAAGATTTAGAGTAAAATAAAATGCTTTGCTGTTAAACATTTGATTTTAAGATTAAGATTAAGATGTACTTTATTCATCCCCGTGGGGAAATTGAATTATTATTCAAGAGTAATAGTGTCACAGTCACCACACAGTGTTTATTTCTAAATTGCTATTGTTTATTACCTACAGGCTACATGACAGCCTGTTTACAGAAGAATGATTTATGTTGGAGCCTGAGGTGAACCTATTTCTCCAAAAGGTCAACTCAAGGTTGAAGTTATAAATCATTAATCTCTCTCTCAGACACTCTTATGATCGTCCCTTTGCAGATAACTGGAGCTTACCTGCACTAACAGCATGCTGGAAACGAACCTGGTGCACAGTGACATCATTCCTCATTAAGTTAATGCATTCAGACATGTTAGAAGAAGACGCAGCTTTAATACCGGATAAAATCTCTTCTTTGTGATTTCAAAGAACAAATATGACAATTCGCTTCTGAAATTAAACAATGTCGTTCGTGTTTCCCAAACTATTCCTGCAGCCGATTGAAGATGATATAAAGTAAGTGTCCATATACGGGCAGAAATCTAGAATCCACGCGCTCGCGCCATCAGGCGCGCACACATCCCCGTCTCCAAGTCTACCTGTTCAATTGCGTCTGTTTCTTCTTTCTCTTGGGAGCTATGAGCACATCTCTCTTTCTCTCTCTCTCTCCCTCAAACACACACACACACACACGCACACACACACACACACACACAAACACACAGGCGCGCGCGCAGGGGGGGCTGATATAACACCATCCTAAAAGAGGCGGCCGTGAACGGCGGAGCGCGCACAGGACCATCAACTTGTGCACTTTCGTATCAGTCCCATCCAATAAGGCTGCGTGCATCCCGCAGATTTCTGCAGCGTCCCAGACAGCCCCAGACAGCTCGTCATCGTCTGTTTTTTACTCCAGAGATTGCGGAATTTATCCTCGAGCCTCTTCCAGTGGATGCCGAGTGTGCACGCCACCTCGCCGAGAAATCCAAAAGTCGACGGACATCAATTTGTGGGCCAGCCTGGGAAATAACATCCCGCACACGCGTTTTGCATCAGCTGCCTTCTCTGTCCTCCCTCCGAGTTCACCGGCAGACCGGCAAAGAGCAACAGCCTCCACCGGCGCATCAGTGAGGTAAGAGACGCGACCGTCTTGGGGGCTAATCATCGGACAGACGCGGTGGGCCTGATTATAGCAGCAAATCATAGAAATCACGTCAAACTGCATTCAAACAGGGAATTTCTGAATGCAGTCACTTCAAGAGTTATTTTCAATACCTCCTTTACGTAACCGGGAAGCGCAACAATTTGGGTGGCTGAATTTACGTGCGCTCCGGGTGAACACCTGAACGGACCACATGGAACCCACGACCATTACGTAAAAGGCTGATTTCACCCCTGCACGTCCTCCTCCGTCTTCTTCTTTTCCCGGCTTTCTCCGGCCTTAACTGACGCTGGCCTCACAGCCCAAATGTTCCAATAAATTAATAAATAAATGGCTGAAATTTCCAGGAGCCACTTAGGATGTAGTTGACAATGACTGAATTTGTATTGAAATTGAGAGTGATTTTGTACTCATTTTTTTTTAAAAGTGCAATAAATTTGCCATTTTGCGGTCATTTTGAACACAGGAAGAGTGATGAAACTGCCTCTTTGATGCTTTAATGTCTGTCGACCATGTCACTTAATCGCAGACAATCCTTTGATTTCAGCTCATCTTCTTTTATTGCAGATTTGCATCACTAACATTTGATATTTATTTGTGTTATAACATTCATATCTTTAGTCTGTGTGGGTTGTTTCTATAGCGATTTTGCATATTTTGCTGTCGTTGCTTAACTATATTGTCATTATCATTGTTTTAATAGCTTTTTGGGGGGAGGGGGGATTATATCACTCATGCTTCACCTCTGATCTCTTTTTGCTTCTTTGATGGAGTTTCCCCACAATGCTCCAGCAGTTTTTCACTTTCCCCTGCACCCACCAGGTCCGGTCATTAACCACCACCACCCACCCCCACCCCTGTCGTTTGGGTGGGGGCTGCACCCAGAGAACTCAAGAGCATCCTTTAAAGGATGAAAATCATTTTTGACTCCATCCCACTATCGCTCTGTATTGATCCGTTGGACCAAGTGGGCGCTTTTCCAATCGAGCCGTTCTGGTGTGGCCTCTGCTGGACTGGTCCCACCCTTTTCCTGAGCTCACTGGGGTGCAGATAAAATGAGCTGGAACGGGATCTGTCGGCCCAGTGTTCATTATCCCGAGCAGCATTTCCTCCTGAGTCTAGGACGGCGCCTCAGTTTTGTTTCTCAGCTCTCAGCTGGTCAGAATAGCTCTGCCTGCCTTCTATTTTTAGTCTCTATTTACAATGCAGTCGCTACAGAGGCAGGAAGCGTCTCTATTCATCTATCATGTTACCTCGTATCTGGGATGGGACTGGCTTTCTCTGACCACTCACAGCTTCTGCATTCACACATTCACGCTCACTGCAGCTGGGATCGAACTAACGACCTTTGTACTTCTGTGGCAGTCGCTACGGCCCGAGCTTCATGCTTCCATTCTGCCCGTGGCGTTCCTCTTTCTTTTCCAACCGGTGGTGTTTGCCATCATCCACGATCATTAAGTCAGCACATTAATCATGAGCTGACCTAAAAGTGGAACCTGGTAGTCCAACCCAAGTGCTGGTGATGTAGTACTGGGAGGTGCTGGGACAACAGTGGTGGGATAGACGTTAATCTCTGAATGCTTTTGACCCAAATCACCAAATGCCCTACATATGCCCCTCAAAACAGTCCCCCCATCACCAACGCACAGCAGCCATTTGGATGCCAGACTTCCATTATTAACAGAGCTACGACATTACTGGAAGTACAGAACTAGAAAAAGGACAATTTGAAAAAAAAAATTCTAATGAGACAAATGTAATTAATTGGCCTGTTCAGCCTCCACAGTATGTAAGCGGAAACCGGTCCTGTAAGCAGGGAAACCCGCCCCGGTATGAAGTAAGATTCTATAGAGGAGCTTCAACCAAAAAAATCAACCAAATCCCAATAGGAAAGGTGCATTAAGGTATTAGGTCCATCACTTTAATAAGCCTTCACCCTCTCCTGGTTTGAGGTGATGTAACGGTTGATGGAAATGTCACGCTGAGGCCCAGCTGAAGATAAACAACGGCTGCGTTGTGCGCAAATGATTTTGCTCTGCGTGATTCCACTGTGAGTCCTGTTATCAAAAGAAAATCCAATATCAGCTGTGACTTTACGGTTCATTTCTTTATTATCCGTTATATAAATCCAGATCATACAGAGAGACACGTTAAGCGTTAACTAACAGAAACAGAAAAAGCTAAGCTACATCTTATGTACAGGTGGGTCACTATTGTATTTGAAATACCTGTTTTCACATCAATTCTATGAAAGGAAGCCAAAACATTTTCCTCAAGTCACAGGCATTTATCTTGAAAAACTATAAGAACAAAATGAATATAAGCAAAATTATTCTCAAAAGCAGAGAAAATATTGGTTCCACTGTGCAAATCCCTTGTTTAAACTATCCCTTATTTAAATGATTTGACAAATGACAAATTGTTAAGTACACATTTAAATGTAATTTATTAGTATAACTGACTCTGATGGCAGCTACAGTGTGTATTGAATCATCTACTCAATATCACGTCACGTTAGGACAGGCATGCCAGTAAATGTGGCGTTTAAGGAAGAAGGAGAAGCAGATGGAATTCCCCAAACCCACCAGATTGTTTTAGGGGCTTAAAGACATTTGGAAGGCTGAACACATATCACCTCTGTCAGAATCTGTATTGCCTGTTTCTTGTGTGCTTCCTATTTTATTTTGAAAGTCTTGTCTTTCCCCAGTGTAGCCAGTTTTACTTACCCTTTTCGGTCCTCTTTCCCTGTCTTCGTTCACTGCTTATGTGGTACACCTGTGTCTTGCTTCTCTGTGTGTTCCTTGCCAGATTCTCCTTGTATCTCTGCATCTCAGCCATCTTGCGTTACTTCTCCTTTGCCTCCTGTGTGCGATGGGTTTGTTCTTTGCGTTTGGATGTTTGGCTGCTAGTTGCCTGGTTGCCTGGTTCCGCCAGCCATTTTTTGTGTACGACCTCCTGCTTCCTCTCAGATTAAAGATTTTGCTTTCTTCCACCTCGCTCCCTCTTTTGCACCTGGGCCCACACTCACCAGCCTTCATGGCCTCAAGCGCCTTGAATTTCTGCCAGCAAAACATCCTGGAAGACGGATCTCTCCAGGTTTTGGTTGATCACTGACTGATCATTAAAGTGAGGATGCCTTGCAAAGGGGAGTTCTTCCCTCTAGGGCAGAGTACAATCAATCTGGATTAAGTTTCTTTATTGGTGACTTCCTGAGATCAAGTGCAGAGATTGTCACTAGCGTGGTGCAGAAGAGCAGACTTAGTCGAATTTCCCAATCGATTTGATGCTACAGTACTCACTTATTTAATATCGCTTCATTATATCTGTGTGGACCACTCCAGAACCTGCTGTTTTCATCCTGAGCACAGGTGTGATGGAGGAGTTGGACAGAAGACCACATTCAAACCTTCTGGCATCTTCTGAGAGAGGGTTTGAGATCTTGGTTAGGGTATGTTACAGTCCTGTCTTAGCAGTTATGAACTGTCACAGGAGTTAACGCACGTACGTGTGTGTTTCAATGCGTTACCTGGCCAAAAATAGCAATAGAGATTTTCATTCCTACTCATATAAGAAACGTGAGATGTGCAAACCAGTGCACATCATTAGTGTTCTGACTATGCTGGTAGGTGTTGGGCTCAGCGCTGCTATTTCCTGCCTCGGAGCGCCCCCCCACTCATGAAACTGTCATAAAGGACAATTGCGTAATATCACGTATCTAAAAATGAAAACGATGATCCAGCATTGTGTTGAGGCAGCTCAGTGAGATTGATTCTGAGTGCAGACCAGACAAGCACTTGGCTAACCTGTATCCTCCCATGACTCACACACACACACACACACACACACACACACACACACACACACACACACACACACACACACACACACAGAGGCACGCACATTGCGAGGACCACAACTGAGTACACACGGGGTGAGGGGAAAGTAGTGTTGAGAGGGTGTAGCAGACAGAGAGTGTGGGAGGGCAGAGGAAGAGCGAGAAAGCCAAAAAAAGACAAAGAGGAAGACAACAACTATTGTATGGGTGCATGCTTTTGAAAAGATGACTATTTTTGGCCACCTTCTTCTAATTCAAGTGACCGGAATTAGCGCTGAGCTAATGTGGAAGCCTTAAGCCGCATTCCTCTCTGTTGGGATGTGGATGTGTGGGTGAGCGTCGGGAACGAGCATCGCAGCATAGTGTTCTTCCTTATTTCCTGGGCCACAGGAGTGTGAAGCCTTGCCTAATTCCCCCCAGTTTCCTTTTGTCCCTACCTCTGCTCAGCCTACAGTCTGAAAACAGTCCATCCACTGGTGACAATCCGAGTAATTAGCTTCCCTTTACAGGAAAACTGATGGGGTGGTGAACTGCTGTCATGTTGGTCATAAAATGGAATTAGATTTGGCATAGCGGTCCAGCCACAGAACTTCTACGTACATGCTAAAGTGAGAACAGGCAGCCAAGAACAGTGCAGAAGGCAACTGAACATATCGTCTGTTGCTAAGTGGATCTGGCAGTTTTGGCAGCGGCTACATGTTCTCCAATTTGTCCTGGTTGCAACAGTCCTTCCTGAGGAGCAGTTATAAATCTGATATAATTGGGTGGTGTTTTTGCTACAGGGTGCCGTAGCGCTGATTTGTCTGCCTGTTTGTCTGCGCACACGGTTTCACTCGGCGCCTCCCGTCTGTGCACAGGTAGAAAAGTACATCATCACACCGCAACCATGGATGAGATGGACCTGCCGCAGATGAAGAAGGAGGTGGAGAGCCTCAAGTACCAACTGGCCTTTAAACGGGAGAAGTCCTCCAAGACAGTGACTGAGTGAGTGTGCACATAATAGTTCACGTGTACCAAATTCAGGCCCCAAAACTGTGATCAGTTAACATCAAACAGCAGGGACCTTAATTATATCTGAGGCGCCATCTGTTAAAGTGGTGCCATAACCACAGCACAACTACACATTTTAACTTTATGTCTCTCTACTGGTGGACTGATGAATCAGTTTTAAAGGTCTCCAAATAAGAATATGTATATGCATTTGCAGGAAATCATCAGAAATGCCATTAGTTAGGCGCAAATCCAGAATTGTCCACAAATTTAACCAGCAAATTGCAGAGTGCTGAATGTGTCATGGGGCTGCACGAACCCAACAGCTTTGGAGTAGAAATCCTCCATATGATGCATCCATTATTGATGCATTATCTCTGGATCAGCCAACACTCAACCATCCAACTCATACACATCGCAAGTATGATGCAAATTTGCTTCATGTGATTGTGGTTCAGCTGTATTTAAACAGTTTTTTCACAGTAGTGTCAGGAGGTTGGGGCAGCAAAATGTAATTAATTATTGATATTTTGTGAGTGTAATGGGTGTCGTGTCAGGCCACTGGTTACCAGGCTGAGCCCTGGCAGGGAGCTTCTCTGATCCCAGATTGTCATAAATTTGAGTTTCCATCTAGTCTTTACAATATCCTGGAAGGAAAACAGCATTCCTCTCTGCAGGCAACAGACCACAAGCCCACTTTAACGACGAATTCACTCCCAGCAAATTTGAACTGATTGGAGCCTCCTGCACACATTAAGGAGAGACTCGTGCAGTTTGTCATTTGTAAACTTCTACACCTTAAAACTTGAAGCACACAGTCTGCTCAGATGCTCAGACATACAGCTAATTGAAATGAATGTAGCATACTCACCAATGCAGACGCACTGTCCCATTTGGAAATTTGGGTCCATTAAAAAGGTTATTTACCTATTTTAGTGCTCTTAGATTGGGATACTTAAGTATTGAAAAGTCGTGCCTTTATATGGCCAAAATGAGACCACAGGACTGATGAACAGCCAACAAATCCATCTAAAGTCAAGCGAAAGGCTGCACGGCCTGACATCATACTGCAGATATGCCAAACAAAAGTCATATAAAACCATGTTAATTATAACACTGTCACAGACATCTAAAGCTTTTGGTCCAGGCTTTCCGCTCTGAAAATGCCCCCAAAGCGGAGGCCCAAATAAGGCTCCCTTCTGAACTTTGCTTTCTTCACACACAGCTTGGTAAAGTGGATAGAGGACGTCGTCCCGGAGGATCCTTTCCTGAACCCGGAGCTGATGAAGAACAACCCTTGGGTGGAGAAAGGAAAGTGTGTCCTCCTCTAGAGAGAGCCCTCCGAGACCTCCTGCAATCACCGACCTGACCATCGTGTTTCCCTCAGCTGATCCTCCCACCTGACACCCCCACCTTATCAAGGACACAGCCTGCTAACCTCTTACCGTGAATGTACGACATGCCCCCGAAACTGTTCAAACGTGCAACAAGGACAAAGAAATACACAACGACGGAGACACACACTCATGCGCTAAGACCCCAAATGTTCTCCGACCACTACACTCTCACAATAAGTCGATTCCTGCCACGTCAGCGCGTCACCAGCGCTGTTATATATTCTGATGACGCGTGATGCTCTTATTATATGCGTACAGAAATACGACGGCATATTTATGCAACTGCAGGTCACGATAGATTATCCTCGTTCATCCTCTTCTTTGTGATCACACACGCTTCTTTAAATTCTTTCAAACAAACTCACGAGAGCAGAAAACACCATTTCCTGTCACCGAAATCATCATTCCACTCATTTGAACCATTCAGTCTAATCTAAATTAGAGTTAAGACGTGTTTTTTTGACACACGTGTGATGAATAGATACAGCTGAGAAAGGAAGTTTAAGCAGCACCAAACTATAAAAACACTCTACTTAGGTTTCCTACACAGTGGCTGTCTTGTCTCTTTTCTTTCACTTACATAAAGTCTTTAGAAGTATTTATTTGGTTTATTCAAGTAGTATAATTGTTCTCCATAGTTTGATTTAGACACACACAAATCACAATCAGGTAGCATTTAGTTGTTCTAGTCCACAATAGACATTATTAATGCACCTATCTGTTCACTTTTTATTAACGCAAACAGGCGGCGGGTCGTCGTAAGAGGTTACGATGGGTCTCTCCTCAGCTTCTCACATTTAGGAATTCATTTTCATGAATTCAAACGAGCTAAAAGCTAAGCCCCATTTGCTCTCGTATTGTGCTGCTGAGGCTGTGTTTTATATTTTAATGCACCATAATAAGCACATATAAATGCTGCCCATAGTGATAATCATACCATATTACTTGGCACCTGGCAACCCGCTGCATCACCAGTTTCAAGTCTCAATAATAGTGATTTTGTAGATTGTAAACTAGTTTGGGGGTGTTCTTGTTTGTTTCTGTAGATAAAAGGCTAGCAAAAAACATATAATCACTAAGTACTTTTTTTTCTGAATTTATTTGGAGACAGGATGAATTTCAAGGCTGCACTGCGTGGGCGCTCCACCAGCGTGTAGCGGTGAAGGTAAAGTGAGCTCAGTGAGGCTCATGAGACCCAGAGAGCTTCTTTAAATCCAGAACCGGCAGACCAGGCTTGTCAACGTGACATCGCCGGGGACATTAGGTTCCCGAGCACCGCAACATCAGAACAAGCCTGAGTCTCTGGAGGGCTGCTTGAGTTGACTGCTTCTCCTCCATAGCTACAGTGGCCAGAGAGGACAACACAACATACAGGGAACCAATATGCAAACCCATTCTCCATGGAACATGTACAGAAAGACACTCTTAACTTATTCGGTGAGCTTATTTATTCTCTATTTATGTATTTATTTACGTATAAAGTCATTCTCTAGGCTTCATTTTTAAATCCTGTGCGCGCTCCTCTTCTTCTCCAGTATCTGCTGTACATTTTAAAAAGAAACAGCGACACCTTGCCAGGTCACATCATACTACTGCCTTGTACACAGTTTCCTTAAATCTAGAATGTAAATATGTGGCATGATCACAGCTGACCTCAGAACTGGCTTTCGTGTGTTTGCACGTGACTGTAACAGCGTGTTTGTGTGCATTTCTGATTTTTATAACGCATAAGCCTGGATGATGTGCTCCCCTCCTCTGTGAGGCGGATACGCACATGCATGCATCTGTATCTCCCAAATACCCTGAGTCCTGAGGACCGAGCAGATCCAATATAAACACACACACACACACACACACACTAGGCAGGGATGGCAAGGATGCAGGTTTCTCTGAAAGACTTGGACCAGTGCAGACTCATATCATCATCTCAGTGCTGCTGTCAGTCTAATTCTGGAGGTTTTTCTCCCCTAATATCAACCATTTTCCTATAAATTATCCAATTTGTGTAAAAGCAAGGTTGTTTTCTTCTATTTTGTCCAAACAATGAATTTATTGTTTTTCAATCATGAGGGAAAAGTAAAAGAACAGGAGAGGGTTATTGAGTCTGCCTGTCCCTGATGTGCTTTCTGTTCAGCCATTTTAACTTGAAAATTGGAACCTCTGAACGTGCTTTTGTATGATGGAAAAACTCACAAAGACAGCATCATAGTCCTCATGAGAGTGCTCAGAAGAATTATGCATCAAATCAAGTCCTAGTAAACGACAATAAGCAATAAATTACGCGTCTTTTTTATTGAATGTTTTACAGGAATAAAACATTGAGCATCTGAAATAAAGAAGAGGATTTTTAGACAAACTCTGCTTGGTCTGCATCTTTGTGTGTCTTCACGTTCTGCATCAGTGATGCCGCTCTTACGCTGACACATGCAACAGTTTCCATTTTTGTCTTTCAGATCTTAACATCTGTACATTTGTTACGATAGTGACATTAAAAATGAGACAGCATGCATGGATGATATCAATGTACCTGCAAGTTATGGTGCTGATTAAAAGAAATGATCCCTCATAATATTTGTGGACTAACAGTCATCTCTTCTCGTGCTGTGGCTGCCTTTATTACTGTTACTGCAAAACCTTGTGCATCGTTTGGATGGAAAATATGGTTTAACTAAAAAGGTCACATGGATCGGAGGACTGTACCTGCTTTGGTTGACAACAGTCGGGCTCAGAACTCAGAACTTCTGGAAAGTAAATATGAGGATAAAAAAATAATTACTGACTGTTTTCCTAGCATGGTCTGATCTCAGATGTTTAGTGCTTTTATCTAATGAATAATTAATATCAGACTGAAGAAGACGACACCTCAAATGGCTGCTACAGCCGCATCTTAACCAATATCTTAGTAAAGTCTCAATTTGACCACCCTTCCTGCCTGTGGGAATGAGTGGTCAGAGGTAGAGCGGCAGTCTCCTCCACTGTCTTAGAGATCTCCTTTATAAATTATAAAAAGCACGTTTATGCTATGCTAACTAGCATTCTCCCATTTTGTTTCCTCTTGTTTATGTTACTTGTTGCACTGTGAGGAAAAAGAACACTATAAACACCCAAAATGTAACATTTCTGCAAACATCAGCAGCCAAAATGTT
Organism: Takifugu rubripes; assembly: GCF_901000725.2. Lineage (NCBI taxonomy): Eukaryota > Metazoa > Chordata > Actinopteri > Tetraodontiformes > Tetraodontidae > Takifugu > Takifugu rubripes. The sequence continues at coordinate 3,000,284 of NC_042289.1, forward strand.
TCTAGGGCAGGAGGAAAGAAAAACGTTGGAGGCACCCAAGATAATGGGAAAAAGTCCAACATCTTTGTGCTGATTTGAAAGTATAAATGCATGTGTCCAAATTCATAAAGTATTTAACTGCAAGTACAATTTATGGCTAAGCTACATTCATAGCGAGGCAACTGACTCCATTAAACAAACATTAAATTAATTGATTAAAATTGGCCCAACGACAATAGGGCAACTAGAAAAATGCAGGTGCATGGTTGAAACACTTCATGTCATTAGCACTCTATGATGCTCTTCACTGTATGTTTTAAACAAGTATTAGTCAACAAATTACTACAAAACACAATTGAACACTATTGAGATCGACTCATCGGTAGTTGACAAATAATGCTGTTATTGTTGCATTCATGGCAGCATGAATGTACGCTGCATCTGAAAGGGGCTGCATATGAAGTCTAACCCTTCAGACTTTGGCTGTGTCTGTCTGCTTTTTATGGGTCATATCCCCTCAATCCCCTCACACACACACCCACGCACACACACACACACGAGGGTGCGCACACACAAGTGCTCACTAATGGACCCCCCACCCCCACCCTTACTGCTAAATCCTCACCCGCATTGTCCTTTTCCCCCCTTGAAATCCCAAAACACCATCAGCTCTCTCTCCCTCTCTCTATCTCTCTCTCTCTTTCCCCCTCTCTCTCACACACACATTTGTACATCTATCTTTACGAGGACTCCTAACCATCACCTTACCCTAACATTAAGAGAGTCTAACCTCACATTTAAACCTTTTAACCCTCAAACAGATTGCTTGAACTTGTCAAAGATGTCCTCACATTGGCAGTGAAATGCACATTATGTATTTAATTTAATTATGGAGCATGTAGAGCATTACAGCCTTCCTCAAGTCCTAATCTAATCTACCCTAATACTTCTATTCGAATGATAATGTTTAGATCAACCCTGGAGTGACTGAACACACAGACGCTGACCGGTCTGACTGGAGGCAAAGCTCAGGCACTGGTTGATGGCCCTCTGACCCATCCATCCTCAGAACGCATGCTTACCCGCAGTGGAATACACACAAATATGCACATCGGAACATCTGTGCCGGCATGTGCACGTTCAGGCAAAGAATTAGACAGTTTAAAGAGGGAGGGCGTATCCGTATACTTAGAAAAAGGCAGACACACAAAATGGGCACTAATGGCCTGTCCATCCCAAGTGTGTAGATTGTGTGTGGATTAGGATTAACAATCCACCCTCAACACCAACACACAAACAGAGAGCCTGAACCAATCTCTAATGCACACTCTGCTGGTTGTGGTCTCTCTCTCTCTTCCTTTCTCTCTCTCTCTCGCTCTCTCTCTCTCTTCCTTTCTCTCTCTCTCTCTCTCTTACACACACATACACACACTCGGCATTAAAAATAGTGAGCTAAACCACCATTACAGCTCAGGATATCTAGTAATATGTGAACTTTTCACATGAACTCACCATGAAATGCAGATTGGTGGCGTCTTTCCCCCTTAGAGTATGGAGCTAAAATAAGATCTGCTCCTAATCTGCTTTTCATGAAAGAGTATGTTTTACAGTACGTCACTACACCATCATTATCTATGTTGAAGTGGCTGGTGTAGAGCGTGCCGTGGATCCAGTTGGGTTAAATATAACCACTTGTGTCTGCGCTTGTAGCTTATAATGTTGTTTTTACTCTAACAAGGCAGCTATTTTGGGCATTCACACACATTCTGTCTCCACTTCTTGCTAATTTCCCATTTTTCAAAACACTTTCTGGTTCCTATAAAGGCATCAAGCCCATCTTTCTATGTTTCCAGCTGGCCATGAGGATTACTGCTCCAACCATGTGATCTGAGAAGTGGATTCCATTGTCTCTGGGTTACCCCAGATCACATCAAGGGTTAATCCAGTAGAGCTGCTGCTCTGATGCTCCTGTAAGGCCACACTTTGTCCAGATGGAGTCATTAAGAGAGTTTCAAACACCCACAGCTTTGAACAGTGAGTCACTGAGGTCCGTTTACTGCGTTGCCAAGGCTGGACTCACTATAAGGTGCCCTGTATCGTGCCTGAGAAGATTTGTTCTCTCTTCCCTGACCAGAGCTCAATGTTTCAATTGTTTACCATTTTCCATTTGGGGTGACTTGTTTTTCTGGAATGGCAAATCATTAACAGAAAACACAACTGTGACTAAAAAAACAACAATGACATGAACAGAAAACACCAAATTAACAATAAACACAACGTTAACCAAACCAAGAGGATTTGGACATATGAATCATCGCTGATTGGACAAAGGACCTGTTCTTTCGATCCATGAGCGTCATGAGTGATTACAAACCCACTGCTATAAAATGATATATTTAATGCATGGATATGGCATCATACTCAATATGCTGTCAACAATTAACAGGATTAATGACTGAGCTTATGTTCAAGACATGCTTTAAAGAAGCAGGGTTGTAAGGATGCCTTAACTAGTCGCCTCTGCCATGGGGGGAGTGTGAAATTCCTCCCAACGTTAATCGGACTATGTGGCGAGCTCTCCTACAAAAGCAGAAGCTTCACGTTAAACGTGATGCAGTGATGAGGTTGCTGAAACAACTGAATCCAAGAGCGATGAACAACCAAGAACTACCTTTCTTCCTTGTCCCACACCAATGTCGACTAAAAATGAGATTTTCCTGACTAAGTATTTTGTTTTATTACATTTTAAACCATTCTTGCTCTGGAAAACGCCTCCTTTCTCATCTGAGATTTATAAATTGATAAATGTAAACAAATTAAACATAGATTTGATCAATTTTCTGATTCACTGTTGACACAAACATTAATTACATGGTAAAGAATTAGTTCTATTTTACATTGTTTCATTAAACATATATTGAGCTGTAAAAACAGCAAACAGCTCCATAAACCCTCCCAATATGTTGGGTAAGTCATCACAATTGCCTCAACTACACACAGAAGCGTACAAAACCGGTTTACCCCCAACCCGAAGACGTTACCGGAAGAGAGGACCCTAAACAGATGTATGAGAAAACACACTTTTCAATGTTTTTTTTCATAGCGACTGCTTACTCATAAGCTCTGTTCTGTTCTCCTGGCACTCAGTTCTGCTTTGTTGGTGTCCTTCCATGCAAAGGACGGATCCTTCATCATCAGCAACGACTCATATGTCGCCGAGCATACCCACCTTTTCGAGTTTGGTTAATATGTTGTGCTTTTGCTAATTTTGTCGTGTTTTCTGTTAATGTCATTGTGATGTGCACTTCAGGACCACGGTATCCTTCCTGGATGCAGAGGTGATAGCAGGGAGGTCCCATGAGCGGCTGGCATTACTGGAGATAGATTTCTCAAGTTTCCGCCTAATACAGCAGCTTTGGAAAATGAAACACAGCGTAGAAAATTGATTGGAGTTTTTAAAATGGTGTCCCTTCCACTACATGAAATTGAGGACTGGCTGTTCTTCTGGTAGCTTCACGTGGACAGTGAAAGTGCAGCCGTCTCAGCTGGGTGCTGTTTTTACAGAAGCTGTCTTGCTAGCTGCAGTGCTGTGAGCTCTATCAAAGGCACACGCCCATTAACCCAGCAGTAATCCATGCTGAGATCAATAATAACCCAGCACACAGCTCAACACAGCCAGATCAAATATGAGCTCAGATCAGCCGTGGAGAGGTCATTTGTATGAGGGAGGGTTCAGGAGTCTGCCAAAAAAGGCAAATTTTGACATAATTTTAGGAGCATGCTGACCGACATCTATAAAATCTGGTGAGAGAAATGGACAAATTACAAGACGGGACTTCATGACCAAGCCCAGGATCCAGCTCTTTTACAGTTGACCCTGGTCATGCTGCTGTTGCTGAGCCGAGATAATCCCCCGAAGTTTCCATAAGCACACCGCATCTGCGTTTCTGCCTTTGACCAAGTATGATCATCCTCAGTCCAGGGAAAAGTCCAGAAGATTTTCTTTTTCTGGTGCAGCAAAGAGTGTGGTGCACTCATCAGGAATCATCACCTCTGCTCCTGTCACAGCAGCAGGTCTGCTGAGGGTTTCCTACAAACCAATCTGCTCTTATTTTACAGCTTTCAAGCCATGATGACAACCTGCTAACACATGATGTTGTGCTGTGGTGTTTATGTCTTTTCAGCATTGCTTTTTGTTCTCCACAATCACACACATTTTCCTTTAGAAAATACACATTTAGCAACGTTAGGCTGTGATTATGATCCCCCCTCTTTTATGTAGAAAGGACAAGATGTTATAAGCACAAGTATTATTCTGTCAGTTACATAACTGACATAAAAACACACAGCGAAGAGGCCAAATATGTGTAAGCGCACACACGTTTGCAAGGGTGTGTGTTCTCATCGACCTGGTGTTGCTGATCTGTGATTGGAAATTTTTCTCCATGAGGGTTTATTGAATTAACCTTCTGTCTGGCCAACAAATATCACAGAGATGTGATAGTGTGAGATGTGAGGTGACACCAGCTGTGTGAGGAGTCGCATGTTTAACAGATACGGAAGATCAACCTCTTTTGTTGAGAAAAAGCACGAGGCTAGTTAGCACAGCATAACGCAGTATTCTAGATAAACAGGGCGTTCGACTGTTCTGTGTATGTCCAGAGTTTCTGACAGTGCTGGCATAGTTGGCCTCCAGCTGGACAGTCCTGAGCCCTTGTGGCAAAGTCTCGAGCCACAATTACCACAGCGTTTCTGTTGACGTATGTGTTGGGGCTGTGCACGCCAGAAGCTCTGGAGCAGCTAAAGGTTTCTGCTAATTTAGCAGCACATTCTGCATTAGCCTCCAGTTGTAAGGCAATGTGAGTGCATCAGTATAGCATCCGTAAAAATTCTTCCTGAACCCTGGGATTAGATGCTTCGACATTTTTTTTACAGTGAACTGGTCCCAGATGGGCTCATCTGGCTCATGATGAGACTCAGGATGGCACTTAATGCAGGATAACCGCTAGCTGCGCTGCTCAGTCTGGCTACAAGATGAATCTCAAACAAAGCTTTATAGGGAATGGTGGGATCTCTTGGAAGAGTACGGAATGATCCAGAGGTGAAAGGGAAAAGTTAGGGACTGAATCGATCATCCTTGTCTCCAATGTTGTGTAGAAACAAAGGATCAAGCTAAATAATGTTAAAGCGAACGTTAGCCGAAACCTTCCAAAAGTCCACACGCAAACTACACTTTTTTTTTTTTATCAATTTGTTAACTAAAATTGATTGAGAACTATATATTTGAATGCAAAGATGTATTTAAACACAAAGATCTGTCCATGTTCTGATGACCTCCACTTTTTCATTTGTCTGTAGGACTGTTTGCTCAATCCTTGCACCCACACCCCTGTTTAATTAGCTCTTCTTTAGCCCTGTCCCATCAAAATCTCTCTCTATACTGGCATGAAATGTAAGACCCTTGGCCGAGGCAAATATATGTTATTATTAACAAAAATGTGATGAGGTGACGCTGTCCTCTTCATCTTCCCCACTCCGAACACAAACCGTGCCCAAGTATGTGTTTGCATTGACAACTAAAAACATGAGAAATGAATAAGAAAAGGAAATTGTTGCTAAAAAGGGAAAGAATTTATGGGATGACCAGTTAAGATCAAAGGAAATCCGGTACTCCAGTTTGTCCGTGACTGTATATGGAGATGAGATCGTGGATCTGCTTTATTATGATGTACGTGGTGGGTCGTGCATCATCTGACATCTGCTTTCAAAAGCTGGATTTATCCCCCTCTCCTTGTTCTTCCTAATAAGGAAACTCCAGATCGGACCCCCTGTCCTGTCTCTGCTGCCTCGTCCATCCACACATACATGCCTACATCCTTCTCGATGTATATATTAAAGGATACATTCCACCCCCCACCGTCCTTCGTGTGTCTGGAGATATGGGTCACTCAGGGGGTGAACTTCATTTACGTAAATGAGGACAGGAAAAGAAATCCTGACACACTAGTTAGTTAACAGCACAGTGGCCTTCGGTCACCCCAGCACACACACACACACACACACACACACACACATGCACATGCACATATGCACACACACTTCCAGAACAAGCTGAGACCTGTTTGAGGAGCTAATTAGCATTGACTCGGCGTGTGCCAGGACATGGCCGCGTGTGCGTGGAGCTGGGATACGGCGCTGCTCTGTGGCCCAGTTTTAGCTGAATAAGCGAGAAAGACTGTGGGCTACGAGCAAAGAGAAGGACAGATATAGAAAAAAATGAGAAAAGGGAGGGTGATGTTGGCATTGTTAATGACTAAAAAAGCCACGGTCCCCTGTGGCCTCTTGCTGCATGCTCATTCATATTTGTGTACGTGCCTGAGTCTATACTCCCCCCCTTTCCAGTATCATTATTGCGTGTCCCACCCCTCAGGAGACTTCCTGTTTACATCCGCACGGTCTCTTAGCTGTCACTCCGGGAGGCACGCGTTCTTCTTTCGCCATGGCAACCGCTGCAAACCTGCTCGCCGTACGAAGTGCTATTCAAATGACAAGCTGCTTGGTTGCAGAACTGAAGTGCTTTCAGTCAAATGCTTGCTAGGTGTAAATTTGGTTGTTTTTTTTAGAATTTTGAGAAATATTCTTTGGGGAACTACATAAACAGGGACAGATGGCTGTGCCTTTCCTGGAAGTTTACTCTTAATTTGTTGAGAAATGTGAAATATGGTGGTGTGTACAGTTGCATTTGCCAGAGATGAATTAGTAGCAACATGTGCACTATCACCAAATTGACAACCAATCACAACAAATGATTTCAGTTCACTTTTTCTGGTGCGCCATGTTCGGTCCCCGTGGTTTCTATAGTTTCAGAGTGGGAGCTGGGAGGAAACTGAACCTAAACATGAAGCTCGTTAAAGGGCTACATATCCTGTAATTTGAGTTTCCTTTAGTGTTTTGAAGCATGAACCATGCCAGCCTGCTCCTGCAGAGATAAAATATTATCATTTAAAGGAATCTCAGCATGGGCAGGGGGCAGTTCTGCCTCTGGAGTGATGACCGCCAGCACGACCTCCACCAAACCCTGCAAGATCAATTTGTAATACCAGCAATTAATCAAAAGGGAACTGAAAGAAGCTTCCCCTTACGTTTTTTTAGATACCCGAAAGGGGGGAATTTGTGATTTAATGTAGAAAACAACAAACAAAACAATTCAAGCAACACTTTTAAAAAGGAAAAACTGTTTGAGTCAAATCTAAGCTGTTGCACGTGGGCTGGTCAGCCTATTCACTGAATTTGAGGAAGGATCTAAGTGTTTGGTGTGTTCCAGTCCCATGTTAATGTGCTTACTCAGTGGAACAGAAGAGCTGGGAGCACAGAAAATATGGAAATGTGGGGTTTTCTATTTCTAACTCTTTCTTCTGGATTATGATGTGCAGTAAGAACTAAGATGGAAAAAACATGTAGTACAACCACTGGAAATGGTCTTGAAAAGCCTTGAAACTTCACAATTGCCCGATGTTTAAGGAAGTGGGGGTCATAATTGCACCACTGATGATCTAAAGGGCTCGTAGTGGTTTGATATGCTCTACCCTGGTTAATTACACACATGCACACTTTCTTCTACTTGTATCTTAGCAAGGATTTTCATAGATTAGGTTTCTCATATTCTCTATTCTTAACCTAAACTCAACTCTTACCTCAACCTTAAAAGTCTCAACCCTCAAACAGCCAAAATGTCCTGACTTTTCAGCTACAAAGGTGCATTTCGCTCCTGACTATGTGCAAGGATGCACACACATGCAATTATTATAAAGTAGAACAACACAGTAGAAATTACATTACAGACCTTGAGGGTGTGCACGTGTAAATGAGTGGGAGGTCTTATGTGTCTGATTTTAGCAAGAAACCCTGTGGGTTGCTGACATGACTCACACATTGCAGTGGGGGACAACACTCTTTCTCTCACTTTCTTATCTGTACAAACACACACACACACACACACACACACACACACACACACACAAACACAAAGGCTCTTTTAACATCAGCTAATCTAAGCATCTAGTGGTCAACAGGGGAACTACATTCTGGAGGAGAACATCTCAGCTGTGTTTTATCGGAGCGGGAGAAAAATGTGTATGATGCAAAGCCAACAGAGGTAGAGGAGGATTAAGGTAACACACTGCCAAGTCTTGGTACAGGTGAGAACTTAAGCAGCAGAGTTCTGGACATCCTGGGTCGGGGTTGAATTTGCGGCTCATGGATTCGAGGCCTTCAGCCTCCATGTTCAAGCGCACATGGAGAGTCCTCAGAGAGAGTCGGTAGATCCTAGAGGAGGTCTCCAGTGCACCATGTAAAGGAAACCTTGACCCAGATTAGCCTCACCAATATCGCAACAGGAATGTAAATGTCAAATGCAAAGGCGGTGAAATGACATCATACAAAAAAGCAAAAGGTCCGTCCATCTTAACACATCATGAAGAGCATTTTTAATGTATAGACAATATATACAGCATGTAACATGAAGCAAAGATCAGATCCAAGATCAGTGAGTCGGGAAAGTTTGAATACACATGTATGCAGAGCGGTGAAGTGATCGACGGAATAAACCTGTATTATTTGGATGGAACCCAGATTTGCTTCCCTTTGGGCTCTGCTAATCGTTCCATCCATCCTCTATAAGAGGATCCATTCTGCCACACCATTATCAACGCAGAACAAATCATCCCCTGAATATGTTGTCAATAACGTGCTTACATCAACACAGTGTAACTGTGGCAGGTAATTAATGCACCACTCTTTAAAGTAGCATTTCTAAATGTCCGCGACCATCTCGCTGACACAGCTGTCTGACACAGCTGTCTAACACAGCTGTCTAACACTACTAAATGAAGATTCAACTAGACAGAGGACAGTGAATGAAGAGGCAGTATGAAAAGAGGGATTCTGATATAACAAAAGTGGACAAACACACTTTTAGTGATCCAGTCGGGCAGGACCGCAGCGCTTTAGCAGAAAGGAGAAAAGAGAAAGCCATCACAATATGGCTTTTCAATAAAGACGCTGCTGTTGAATGGACAAAGAAAAAGCCTGCAGACAAACACGCAATGCGACATTGTAAGTAGGTCTGTGTTTTCAGCCATATGTCCCTAAATGTAGTGAGTCTCAATAAAAGATAGCAGCCCACTCTTAATCTTTAATAGTTCTGTCCTGGAGTATTAACCCAGATGAACACACATTTAGGGCACAAGCCCCTCACACACACACACACACACACATACAGGGACATTTTATATACTTTATTCTCTTGAGGAACAAACAATAACACCAGACTAAAATTGAGTGAAGGCGAAAACAGGGCAGTATGAGACACATGTATTTGTGGAAGGAATTCTGATGGATGCAGGAAGGAAAAAGGACATGAGGAAAAAATGGCAGTGAGCAATGTAACTGGAAGTGTTGTGATAAAATATTCATGTCATCACGCTCACTGGTCACTTCACTTTGTGTGTGTGTGCTGAAAATAACCCAAAGAGTCATAAATATCTATATAATTTATTTTAGAACTCAGTACAAAGATACAATCACATATTGTGTGTGTGTATGGCCACTGACGCTGATGCAGAGGGTTCGAATGACGATGTCAACAAGGTCTGCGTCAGGTGTTGGAGACCTGCTCGGCTACCGAAATTGAAATTTGGCAGTAAAGACGGAGGCAAACAGACAGAGGCACCAGTTCTGCTTCCAGAATCCCACACCAGTGACAGCTTTTAGGGTGTGTGATGTGTAAGCAAGCTGTCCATCCATCCATCCATCCATCCATCCATCCATCCATCCATCCATCCATCCATCCATCCATCCCTTCTCCGCTCTGTCGGCGCTAATGTTTTCCAGCAGTTCAACTCTGCCCCCTGCTGGTCGTAATAAAGACCTGCATGGGAACGATACCAAGTCACGCGTGCAATGTTTATCTCTTTGTCAGTCAGAGATGAAGCATTTATCTCTAAACGATTTTGTTACAAAATTGTATTCATAGGCAATAATTTTTTTTATTAATAGGCATTCATGTGTAAGGACAGGGTGATAGTAAGTGTAGTAAAGGTTTATTTGCAACTGTTTTGTATTAGCCAAAATCATACCTGTTTCCAAACACAACACCAAAAACACGTATATTAATATAAATGTATATATATAAATACGTATATTATGATTTGACAGCAGGTTTCGACGCCCGTGGACCAGACAGGCGTTATTAGAACACCGTTAGCAGCTCTGCGTTTAGGGACAGCGCCCCCTGCAGGCGGGTCCTGACAATAGCAGGGAGGGAGGCTGCACGGTTAAACGCTACAAATTCATTAAAGAGAAAGTAATTTAACACCAACCAGCTCATCACGGACTAGCAGACATGCCAGATAAATACTAAATAAAGAGATTAATAGGTTTTGTAGAGACCTGTGATTTCTGTGGTTGTGTCCTCCCTGTTTTTGTCCCATTCTCTAGTGTCTATTGTCCCCACCTGTGTCTGGTGTCTCTCTCCTGCTTGTCCTGACTCCCCCCACCTGTCCTCTCCTACCTGCCCTTTCTCACCTGTCCCTTCGCACTCCTGCCAGATCTTTCTGACTGCTCTGATGTTCTTTGCTGTCCATCATACGTCTCCATGTTTTTTACCCAGTCCCAGTATAATCGGCGTTTCTGTCCATCCCGCTCCTGTATTTCGTGCCTCTTGTGTATATTTTCTCGCGTTTCTGATTCAGATCCTTCTGCTTGAATGTTTGAGTTGTCCAACCTTTAGTTCTGTAAAAAGCTCTTCAAATTAATAAACGCATTAATAAAGCAGCCCCCTGTCCTGATCTTTAGACGCCATCTACTGTCTGAGAAATTAAGTCCCTTCATAATAAAGTCGAACAACTTCAACTTTATTTGTACGGCATCTGTTGACTTTCATTATTGACTCTAGAACAGACAAAATCCTGGATCCTGGTCGCCAAACAAGCCACCTTGAGCTGGAGCAGCATGGGTTGCAGCTCACTGCACGTTTGGAAATCATGAGATCTATTCCCAGAATGATTAAATCGAGGATATCAGTGCGAGACTTGCGAAGTCTCGCGTGGCGCAGCGAGATCTCCGTCGCTCCAGCCGAGGTTCTCGTTGCACCAGCAGCTTGTCACCAAAGATGGCGATTTGCTGAGTGCTCATGGATACACACATTTCTCGGCTAGTTATCTTTCCAGAACGGGCAACTTCCTAAACAGACTAACTGCATTCGTCAGCAACCGTTTCTTAGTTCGAAGCACATCCGACGCGACCTGAGACGCCGGCGCCATGCAGATCACACTTAAAACGCTGCAGCAGCAGACTATTCAGATTGAGATAGATCCAGAACAAACGGTGAGTTGATATTAGCGCGCATGCTAAGGTTAGCAAACGCTAGCAGGAGCGGGACATATGTTAAAAATTTGCAAGTGCACGTAGAATTTATAGCTGGGATTTGTAATGTGGGAACAAGCTTGTTGGTTTTACAAAAGTCTACCTGTCCCTATTTTGCCTTATCAGTGTTAACATCTAGACAACAAATGCTGAGCAACGCTAAAGCTAACATTTAACTAGCATGGTAACAGCGCGACGTGACTACAAAATTAGTTTCTATGATGTTGTAATTCATCTTTGGCGGTTTAACTTTACTGTCTGTACATTTAAATCAAAGCTGGCGTGATATTTTATCTAATAATGCTAACTTCGGAAATTAAGACAAGTTGGCTATTGTGGTGTGATTGCTAAGCTTCCATGACACTGCTAGTTACGATTAGCCTTGTCAATAGCCTACTGAGAAACTGGCTAAGTTTGTTAGCATGTTCATATTTCCAGACATGCGCCTCGAACTGACCCTCGGCGGAATTGGCTGCTACTCTTTGTGATATGCTTCACTCGGGATGGAAGAAATTCAAATAACTTAACTTTTATGGTCTCGTAAGCACTTTCATGCTTCGAGATTGGCAACTTTGTGCACAGTTAAGGACATCCGGTGGATTTTAGCCTTCAAAATTAAACAGTTTGTTATGTACTCGGTGATATTGGATTAGATGTTTTATTCCCGTCTACAGCCTTGACTTTAGTAGCTGTCTCCCAAACTTTTGAGATTGTAACAAACCATTGTTTCATTGTATAATCAGGTGAAGGCCTTGAAAGAGAAGATTGAAGCAGAAAGAGGAAAAGACAACTTTCCTGTATCCTGTCAGAAGTTGATATATGCTGGGAAAATCCTCCAAGATGACACACCAATTAAAGACTACAAAATCGATGAGAAGAATTTTGTCGTGGTGATGGTGTCTAAGGTGAGAGCTGTCAGGACATGAAACACATCCAGCCCGCATTTGACACCCCTGCGGGTTTTCGGGGTCTTAACAATTAACGGTGATTTATTCTTTTGAAAGGCCAAACCCTCAACTGCTGCCACGCCGCCAGCCTCGGAACCCCCCAAGCCCCCTTTACAGGATTCCGGTTCGACATCAACAGCTGCTCCAGCTGCCACAGTCCCCGCCACAGCCTCAACCCCATCCTCGGCCCCCACCGCGACCCCGGCAGCCGCCCCCGTTCCTTCTGAGGAGGCCAAAGAGGAGCCAAGTGCTGCCATCACTGAACCACAACAGCCGGCCAGGTAGAGCACGACCGGGGTTGATAGATATAGGTTATATATTAGCCCTGTAAAGCCCGACTTGCATTGTAGAGCGAGGATTTTAGTGGCCTGTTGCACCTAAAAGGCTGATGCCCCTTTTTCTGGGTCTCATTTGGCCACTAAACTAGAATGTGTAGCATTTGACAGCAGCGTCAGATGTTAACGTAAAGTCTCTGATTAGTTCCAACTGTACATGAAGGGACTGTCAGGAGCTCTCTGAATCATGACCAAGTGGTTTGAAAGATGAGCTGCGTATTATTAGATTCCAGCCAGCGTCACATCTGCTTCTCTTCCTCAGCGACTGAGGTCGCAGGAACGTCAGGAACTGTCTGATTTTCTCCTCTGTCACATTTTGCAGCTCCAGCGATGGAAGTCAGGGGCTGGACGCTTCTTCCGCGCTCGGTAGGTAACAACTGCCAAGCTTAGCGTCACACCTCGGAGGAGGACAAACTGGTATTTGTGACTGATGTCACTGGGATCATCCCACAGGCTCCTCTTGTTTCGAACAGAGGGTGTCCATCCCGTTATAGTCAGAAATGCGAGTCTTGGAAAGCTCAGCTTCCTCTAAAATATTCCCCAAAAAATGGTCACACGTGTGCTGTTTTAATATTTAATTGAATACAAATGCAACAGAACACATTCATGAAGATGAGTTCCTTCAGAATCGTCTGCGTATCGCTCGATTAACGCTCCCGTGGTGTCGGTGCTTTTGCCCGTAGGACCCCAGCAACTGTTTACTTCATGGATGCATGGAACAGGTTTAAACTTCAGTCATTGGATAAATGCCACAGCCTAGTCCCACCCCCCGACGCCCAGTGTCTCTGGGGGGGGGGGTTGCAGTAGCGGGACGGCGTGGGCTGATGCTTGAAGGATCAGTCGACGGCCTGAAACCTACAGAAGAGGAGGGAAAAGCATGACGGGTTTCTTTTCCCTGAACCTGCCGACTAGGAAGCTGCGACGCTCACTTCAGTGGAGTGTTTTTGGCACAGTCTCTTTAAAAGTCCTAAAAAAGAAATAATTTCTTTGTTACTAAAGCCGAGGCTGAGGCACAGACTCACCTGCGGTGCTTTGTGTAGCACCGTCACGTGTGGCGGCAGTTATTTTATAATCTTTTTGGCATTATTTTATCCTTGTTTCCTCGTGGGTGGAATTAACACTCTTCCATTGAATGACAGTGATTTTGAACCCCACACAGATGCGGGTTTATTCCCTTTGGATCTTGTAAGACAAACTGCAGCTTATTGTTTCGTGTTTGCGTGGTGATTTAGGCCGTTTCCGTTATAACACATGGTAAAGGAAGCCAATCATTAACCCTTAAACCCTTAAATCACCTTAAACACTGTTCCTGCGCATCCTAGTTGAATATAGTTGAGAGTATTTTTTGAGCCCTCTTTGAGAAACACCAGCAGCCGCCACTGTGGACTGTACAATAATCCTATATTTAGGTGGTGACAAAGTAAGCTGTCTCTGACTTTTGGTGTTCAGACTGTTGCAGGAGGGGGGGGGGGGCAGTTTGTTTAGTCATGGAATTACAGCTGCCTCTAAAGCCTCATTATTTAGCAGCAGCTGCGTCTCAGTTTTATTGTTAACTCGGAGGAGCAGACATCTTCAGCCAGCAGATATCCGTGAGACCCGTCCAGAGCGTTTTAGCTATTGTTGGGCTGACCTCAGCGCCGTGCTACGACAAGACTCTGAGGATGACGGCGTAAAAATAGAGCGAGAGAGAAAGCAAAGGAGCCCCAGTTGCTCCCTGCCCAGCCGCTGACACCCAATCCCCGGGTGGGTTCACGCCGCCTCTGGTTTGTTTTCAGTGACAGGAGCCGAGTACGAGGCCATGCTGACGGAGATCATCTCCATGGGCTACGAGCGAGAGAGAGTGGTGGCCGCGCTACGGGCCAGTTTCAACAACCCCCACAGAGCCGTGGAGTACCTGCTCACCGTGAGTCACATCCCATTACTATTGCTCTCCCTCCCACTTCCTGCTGCCAGCATAAAAAGCCATCGCGCTTAATAGAAATATAACCGACCCGCTCGTTTCCTGCTATCGCTAACATTTAGTAGCTGTTAGCAGATGGTGCTTGATTGATAATGTCAATAGGGTCTAAACCAGGCGGGCAATGATGCGATCACTGGTCACGGTTGTGTTTTCCAGGGTATTCCCAGCAGTCCAGTTCAGGAGAGTAATCCCCCTGTGCAGGCCCCAGCACCTCTACCCACAGAATCTCCAGCATCTCCACCAGAAGGTCAGGAGAGAAGAGAAATGTGCCTCCGTCTTTGCATACAGAGAGAAAATAATGTGGGAAGGTTAAATCGAAAGTATCGTAATGTATCAAATACTCAGCATGGAAACAGAAGGGACGTGGTTCACAAATGACGCTTATTGGGAGGTTCTACATGGGTTTATATTGATATTATTATATAGATAAATATATATATATATATATACTCACTGAAAACCCTTCCAGCTGTTCCTGCCAGCTCAGGTTAGCTGAGCTAACGGTCCCGCTCAAGGTTTCTTCCTGTTAAAAGGGAGTTTTTATCAGCTTGTTGTGGGGGGACACAGTAGAAATGAATGTCCCGCTTCCTCATCTATAATGAGACATTTGTGTGTCCAGGAGAGAACCCCCTCGCATTCCTGAGGAATCAGCCCCAGTTTCTCCACATGAGGCAGGCCATCCAGCAGAACCCCAACCTGCTGTCAGCTCTGCTGCAGCAGCTGGGCCAGGAGAACCCACAGCTCCTGCAGGTACCCCGGGGATGGGGGGGGGGTTTGGCTCAAGATGCTGCCGATGATTTCAATCCACGGAACTGGTGGTTTTTCGGTGGGGTTGGTTGGAAAGGCTGGTATCACAGAGCCGTTGTGTTTCTCCCTCAGCAAATCAATCAGCATCAGGAGCGGTTCATCCAGATGTTGAACGAGCCCGTCGGAGAGGGCGGCGAGATGGGGGCAGCCGGCGACGAGGGCTCGTCTGTCAACTACATCCAGGTTACACCTCAGGAGAAGGAAGCCATCGAAAGGGTGTGTGAGGAGTGTGCAGTAAATCACGCCGGTGCTGTCGGACTCCGGAAGACCCCTCCCCCCCTCCTGACACCTTTTCTTCTCTGTCTGACAGTTAAAAGCTTTAGGTTTCCCCGAGGCGCTGGTGATCCAGGCCTACTTCGCCTGCGAGAAGAACGAGAACCTGGCGGCCAACTTCCTCCTCAATCAGGGGCTCGAAGACGACTGAAGAGCGGCGAGCGCTGCCCTCCTCTTCCTCCTCCTCCCCCCGTTTCTCCGCACCTCCCCTCCTCTTCAGCTCGGCATAAAGACTGCACCTACCCCCCCTCCCCTCCCTTTCCCCTCAAATTTACTGTACAGCCACCATCCCAGGCTCCAGTCAACGGGAGGGGGAGGAGAGCGGAGGGCCCGTGGGGGGGGGGTTACACAAAGCGGAGGGTGTGTGTGAGAAATCAGAGGCGGCGTGTGGAGGGATGCTAAAATTGACGTTGGTTCTGGCGGAGTGATTGGGAGGGAGCGGTTTTTAGTGGGGCTTTGTGAACTTTAAATGGGGGGTGGGGGTGGGTGGGGGGGACTGGCAAATGAGAGCGAGTGCGTGTGTCAGTGTGCCTGTGCAGATGGATGCACAGCAGATAATAGCAGAGAACATAATCAATTTGCATTCTCTTTGAGTTTGAGAGCTGTAGCGGGATCATATGGAAGCACATCCTCCTCACTGCACTTCAACATTATCAGTGTGTGTTAACTGCTTGTATGTACCTCTTTAAGCTTCATGTACGTACATCCCAGAATGAAACGCAACAGACTGGAACCGGCTGCCCTGTTGTCTGTGTATGGAGGAAAACAAAGAGAACTAAAGTGAAATGAATTATCTGATTAGTCTGCTTTCTTTCATGACTGTTTACACCACCCATCATCCGTACCAGGCCTCACACTCAAATCATGAATGCACGTTTGTCCTCCTACTTTGACCTTTAGGCTTTTTATTTTAATTTTTTTTAAATCTGTCTGCTGAAGTGCCACCTAGCTTCCTTAGAAACCGAGCAGAGGGCTGGAAGTGGCGGCTCTCGGCATCGTGAGAAATAAATTTGTTTCTGACCTTGCTACAAGTCTTCCCTCATTAAAGGTCTGCTGTCATGTCGGAACTTTAGCCGGAATCAGGGTTCATCTCATTTCGCCAGAGGCCACAATCACAAACCCCGATCAGACACAAGGCGATTGGTGGTGTCATGGTCGCGTCGTTTCACCGTGATGGTGTAGCTTAACTACGACACAAAATCATACCCAAGGGGGCAAAAAAAAAACAAGATTTAGAAGAGCAAAAAGGCCAACAGCCAACGTGCAGAGTGAAGTCTGAACTGACTTGTTTCACCACCCAATCACAGAACGTTTTTTAAAGGTTCTTGTGCAGGTTGCCATCAGGCCCAGTTGCACGGTGAGTACCGTACCTCAGATATACAGTCACCCAGTTTCAATTGCTTAGTTCAGGGGTTGATTACCGGCTTCAGAGAAGCAAATCAGTTTGTAGCTGCTTTCGAGCTGCTTATTTTTAAACATAATGAAATGTTTTGTAAGTGTAACCAGTGAAATCAATGAGTCACAAATACTGATTAAATTAACTACATTTTTGGACACTTCTCAATAAACCTTTATTTATATAGCATCTGTTAGAATCAAAATTGTTTCTAGGCGCTTTACACAATCCCAGGGCCAAACCCCAAACAAGCAACAGTGGCAAGAAAAAAAACCCCTTTAACAGGAAGAAACCTTGAGCAGGACCAGGCTCATGTAGGGGGACCCTCCTTCTGATGGCCGGCTGGGTAGAGAGAGAGGAGAAGGGGGAGGACGGCTAGAGGAGAGAATAGGCATAGATCAGGGAAATACATTAATTGTACAAGCTGCTGGTATAAGAGTGGGTCAGCAGGGTCGGAGGTTGGCAGGCCAGCGTACAGCTATAAAGGCTGCTAGACCTTTTGATGACTACAGGCAGAGAAATTATAGAAGCAACAACATCATCAATGATCTAGGAGAGGACCCATAGGGGTGACAGAGGCCTGTCAGATGATCATGTTTCTGGACCCTGGCAGCCTCGGCCTATAGCAGCATAACTAAGATGTTAACCTAATAATTAGACGACCCTCTAAGAATGATAATTATTTCTAGGATAATAACTGGAACTACAAAATTACGGACAATAAGCTTTTTCAAAGAGGAAGGTTCAAATCGTAAAAATAGAGATGGAGTCAGCCTCCCATACCTGGACAGGGAGCTGGTTCCACAGCAGGTCCCTGAGGTCCAGCAGAACCAGCATAGAAACCAGTCCATGATCTGAAGCTATAAGATCATTAGTAACTTTAATAAGTGCCACTTTTGTGCTGTGATGAGCTCTAAGGGTGTGTTGGAATGGGATCTAAAAAATAAATAATAAAATATGTTATTATTGGTGGATGGAAAATATGGAAACAGCAGAGAGGTGTGTAAGGCTACAACTCTGCATCCTGGTCTGGACCCTGGTTTGTCAGGTCCCTTTGGGTCTAATAAAATTGACCAAGTTACTAGAAATGAGAGAGGCACCATCCCGGGAGGGATGGACACCATCTCTCCTAATTAGACCAGGTTTTCCCCAAAAACTGTTCCAATTGTTTACAAAGGACACCTCGTTTTCTGGACACCACCGTGACAGCCAGCGACGAAGCAACGACATGTGACTAAACATTTCATCGCTGGCCAGACTGGGGAGGGGACCAGAGAATGCTACGGAGTCCGACATTGTTTTTGCGTAATCACAATCCAGCGAAGGGCCTGTGTTCCTCTCTTCTCCACTTAACAATGTTGCTGCTTTCTCTCTCCTGCCACTGAGCGGCTGACGTTAATGTAACACCTTGATGTACGGTCCTTTAAACATTACATTTAACCCATATTTACCCTTAGGTTTTGCCCATAAACAAAAACAAAACAAAAACTAACCAATAAATTAAAATAAGAGCAGTTATTTACAATACAGCCTCGGTTTAAGATGAGTGGGCTTTGAGATTTGGCTTTTGCCTCCATTTTGTCATTTTCCATTGAAGTCTATCGGGGAGAGGAGAGTCTACTATCACACAAACTACAGTTTTCGATTGTTAACCCTTGTATTATGTTGAAAAAAAATTACAATAATTATGTTGCGGGTCATTTTGACCCGTACTGTGTAAATCCATTCAAAACAGACAAAAAACAGTTTAAACCAACAACAACTTTATTTTAGAATATATGAACATTCAGAAAAGAGACATAACAATACATTTTAATTTCAACACTATATTTAGGAACTATTTTGTTCAAGTTTTTCCCTATGAATTTTTTTTTTCCATTTAACTTGCCCCTTTTTTCACATTTTCCAAATTCAACATTTCAATGCTCTCCACATGATGGACAGAATGTAACTGTGTGCTTTCTGCAGATATAACTCTTGCATTTCACACAAGAGGTACTTGTTTTGATGTCATCTCGGGAGGGACAGACCTGGCATCTTTTCCGTTTCTTTACACCTGTGTCCACTGGATCCACTGCAGATTGGCTGGATGACCCCATCTTGACCTTTTCAATGACAGCTGCCGCTGCTGAGGATCGGGCTGGCCTGGCTCGCCTCTGGATCATGGGAGTGACGAGTGCTTTGCCGAGTTCTTCCAGGAAAAGCCGACGTCGGTACAATTTCCCGGCATTCCATTGCTGGTTGATTTCAGTCCACAGAACATAGGCATTGTAAGCAGACACATCCACAATGTTGTAGAAAATCACCAAGGGCCAACGGGCAGTCTTGCGCTGGCAGCTGTATGTTGCTGTGACTTTGTCCAAATTGTCAACTCCTCCTTTGGTGGAGTTGTAATCGAGGATCATTTGTGGCTTCATGTCTTCTCTTGTGCTCAGATGCATCTGTGTGCATTGTGCTCATTACAAGAACATTCTTGTTTCTCTTTGGGCAGTATGAAACAACTGTTGCTTTCTCCGTGAAAACAAATACTGAGGAATGCAGAGGTCTGCCCTGCATCTTAAGAATTTCACTGGGAAGTTCTTGCTTATTTCTTCTGACTGTTCCCAACATAGTCAGCTTTTTCTTGTGAAGTTCTTCTCCAAGGCGGTAGGATGTAAAGAAGTTGTCACATGCGATGTTATGACCTTGCAACCCTTCACTCATCTCCAGCACCACACGCATCCCCTGATTCTTCTCAGATGCTCCTCCAGGTAGCTTTCCAGTATACACTTGCATATTCCATGCATAGCTGGATTTTGCATCACAGGCCGCCCACATTTTGATGCCATACTTGGCAGGCTTACTGGGCATGTACTGTCTGAAAGGACAGCGCCCCCTAAATGGAACAAGGCGCTCATCTACAGTAACATTGGACCAGGATTGTACAACAAAGGTAGAATTTCAACCCATTTATCCCATACATCTCTAATTGCAGCTAGTTTGTCTCTTTCACAACGACCAGCTCTGGTTTCACGGTTGTCAAATCGGATCACACGAGATATCATGTGAAATGTCCCCAGAGACATTGTTGCTCGAAAGATTGGCCTTCCATACTCTTCATCCCATAGACTTGAAGTTGCTTCTCCCTTTGACCTGTACATTCCAGCTAATACCAGAATTCCGATGTAAGCATGCAAGTCAGTCTGATCCAGTGGCTTCCATTTCTCCTGAAATACACGCCTCCCCTCCAAGTTGGTCATTTCCAGTATGATCTTCTCAATTGGTGGGGATATGAAGAGCTTAAATGTTGATATGATATCATCAACTCGTGTGACAGCAAATCTTGTAGGACCGGGAGTCATTTTGATGACATTGGAAGATGACAGTCTACCTCGGCTTTGGTGTGGTGATGTTGACCATTTTATTTTACCATCTTTAGATGCCCATGTCTCCTCTGTGGATGATGATTGCTGCATTCCTTGGCTTTCATCCAATGGAGAGACAACGGCAGGCTCGTCCTCTGAATCCTCCTCATCATCAGAAAATTGAAAATCTGGATCATCAGTTACATTGTCCTCGGTCTCTGAAATATCCTCTGTCTCTGAAACCTCTTCCTCTGCATCAGTGTCTGAGTTCAAAATCTGTGATAAAGCTTCTTCAGCTGTAAACGTTCTGGAGCTCATTTTTGGTGTGTTGGTCAAAGAGATGGCATAAGAAAAGTGACAAGAAAAAGGGAGAGAAAGTCCCTCCTCGATGCACCTGGGTCTCTGGCAGTCAAAATACAATTAAATGTACATCACAGCACAATACTCTTTGATGTAGATCAGAAGGACATCAAAAGGCATGTTTATTTTGGATATTTACTGCTACTTACTCACATAAAAGTGTCCGGGTCAAAATGACCCGCAACATAATATTCATATTCAAACTCTGCACAGACATTCCACTAAACACCACAGTGTCCAAATTTTACACACCAATTCATGACCCTAGATGAGGAAAAGTCACAAAATTTCATGAAGAAAAACCAAAGATAACCAGTACTTTGGTCAACACAAAAACCAAAACGGGTCAAATTGACCCGTAGCATAATACAGTACTTTAGAAAATGACAAAGGGTGATAGAGGGGTTGTGGGTAAAGGGATATCATGTCTTTGATCTTTGAACATGATAGACAAATATATTTAAAAACAAAAACCACTTCATATACTTTGAGCTTTGGTATTAAAGGATAGAGTCTAACATAGGTCATTTTTATGCAGTATTTTTGAGGACTGGGGTAGTAGCGAAACCGGTCTACAATTTGACATTACGTTTGTAAGGAGGTTTTAAGATAGGAATAACTTTGGCCGTTTCATTCTGCTTGGAAATATTCTCGTTTGTAGAGTCATAACAAACACTACTCAGCACTACAGAAAAGATGGCACACAGGTAAGTTTTGATTGATTCAATTATTTGGCAAGGAAATTTACATTAGCTAAAAATAAAATCTCTGGCCTTGTAGAGATTGCAGGTTTTTGACAAAATGGTGGACCTGATTGACTTCCTCTGGAATGATTTTTTAGAGTCTGAGCATTGGACAAGTTATGTTTTTATTATATACCCTTACCCGTACCAACATAACGAGAAATGATGGTTTATTTTAATGGTGTAAGGAGAGAAATATCAGGCATTGTATATCTTTGGATACAGTTGTGAGGGTGGCTTAGTCCTTTGGTAAGTGGGGCACTGTGCAGTGAGGGGAAGCTTAAGGTGATCAATGATACTGAAGACGACCTTAATAAATTGCTTGATAATTAATAATGGCTCCAACTTGTCATGAGATCAGTGTTTCCCTAGAGTTTCTGTACTCCATTTTGATTTAAAGGAGACTTCTCTTAATCTTTTTTCTTCTCTCTTCTCACATATCAGCTACCAACATTGGTGTCCATATCCATCCGCATACGAGCACAACATAGTGGAAATTGGAAGCATACTCTTTTCCAGACAAACCAATTATCTGGTGCAGTCCATTCTGGGAGAGGGTACATTTGGCAAAGTAGTCAAATGTATAAGACTCAAAGACAACAAGACTGTGGCAGTCAAAGTCATAAAGAAAGAAGAAGATTACTATGATTGTGTAGAGGATGAAGTAAGTAATAATAACTTTTGTTCCTATTTGCACTTGTATATGGTTTAATTAAGGTGAATCTTGATATTTGTCTCTTTAGATACTAGCCCTGCTAAAGCTTAAAAATCTGGATCCAGAAATATGCAACATTGTCCAGATTCACGCAGCCTTTTTTGACAGAGGATATTTCTGCTTCGTCTTTGAGTACCTGGACAAAAGTCTCTTTGACTACATGGTGGAGAACGATTTTCGTCCTCTGCCTCTAGAGGGAATCCGATTAATTGTCCAACAGGTATGTCTCGCTGCACTTCCTTTTTCATTAATAGCCCCTTGGTCTAATGTTGAAAAAGTATTGTGAAAGTGTTTTATTCGCTTTAAGCTTGCAGTTGCACTTCAATCTCTGAGGAGTGTGGGACTAACACACTGTGATATAAAGCTGGACAATATTATGCTAGAGGACCATGAAAAGCAACCCTTCAGAATCAAACTTATCGACTTTGGTCTTGCAGACGTTGCATCCAGTATACCACAGGGCTCAGTTATACAGGCCCTCTGTTACAGGTAATTATTTTTGCAAATGTTTAAAATCATGGAAATCTATAAATAACCAAGTGTAAAAAGCAAAGCAACACCCTTTTATAGGTCTCCAGAGGTCCTTTTGGGTCTTCCGTTGACAGAGGCTGTCGACATGTGGTCTCTGGGCTGTGTGGTTGGAGAGTTACACCTTGGGGATCGGCTCTTTGATGGGAACAATGAGTATGACATGGTAAGTATATTTGTAGTATTTGTAGTTTACTTCATTCTTTTCTTTGAACTTTTCTGTAACGTAAACTTTTTTTGGTGAATATTGTGACGTGGTGTTTTCTTTACCCACAGATGAGGAGCATTGTGGAACTATTAGGTCAACCTCCGAATCGAATGCTAGATGCAGGCATAAAAACGAATCAATACCGTATTTTCACGACTATAAGGCGCACCTAAAAGCCTAGAATTTTCTAAAAAATCTACGGTGCGCCTTTTAACCCGGAGCGCCTTTTGTATGGATTACGGTAATATTGGTTAATCGCGGCTACCGTAGTCAGTAGACGTGGCCGAGGTAACAGCAGTAAATTCAGTCCCAAACCATTTCTGTCTGTAAAGACCCCAAAATGGCTCCTCGCAAGAGACGCGCTTTTGACGCAGAGTTCAAACTGAAGGCTATCAGTCACGCAGTTGAACACGGAAATAGAGCAGCGGCAAGAGGATTTAACGTGAACGAATCAATGGTGCGGAAGTGGAGGAAGCAACAAGACGACCTGCGCCAGGTAAAGAAGACTCAACGGAGCTTCCGAGGAAACAAAGCATTAAGTGGATTAACAAAGGAACTCCAGCCGCTAGATATTGGTGTCAACGGGGCATTCAAAACTAGACCGCGAACTGCGTGGGAGCGGTGGATGACGAACGGCGAACACACGTTCACCAAGACGGGGAGACGGCGCCGAGCGTCATACGTCACTATCTGCCAGTGGATCGTAAATGCCTGGGCATCGACCGTGGTCCGAGCTTTCGGGAAGGCAGGGATTGTCACTGAAATGCCAGACAACACCAGCGACACCGACCCTGATGACGACTTTGACGAGACGGAGCCGGCCATGTTGGACGCCGTATTAGCACAACTGTTCAATTCGGACACCGAAGAAGAAGAATTCGAGGGATTCCTGGATGAGGAATGAACTGATAAAGTGATCTTTACGTGTTTCTTTTGTGTGTTCACAACTTAACAAGGCTGGTCATACTGTGAATATGGACATTACCGTTTGAACAACGTTGTTATATTGCTATTGTTATATTGCTATCGCTTTGCACTACTTCGAGAGTTCGAGTTACCGTATATTGTGTTTGCACTAACGTTTGATTTACCGCAACGGTACTACGTGATAAAAATGTTGCACTAAATCGAAGATTTATTAAACTCCACTTGTGATAAAAATGTTGCACTGCCTGTTATAACTCGCTGTTATTAAACGAACTGTGTTACGCAAAAACACTACGTCACTCGGGGGAAAAAAATAAAACAGCTGTTTATTCGTTTTGGGAGTGAATAGAGTTGTGAGAACGACGGTTTGTATTCTATTAATAAAGTTTGACTGACTTATCTGGCTGTTTTATTGACATTCCTTTTAGCGCAGCTCGATCTAGTGAACGCGTCATGAAACCACAGGCACTACGCAGTTTCTATGCTATGCGCCTTATAACACGGTGCGCCCCGTGTATGAAAATATTTCTAAAATAGGCTGTTAATTGAAGGTGCGCCCTATAATACGGCGCGCCTTATGGTTGTGAAAATACGGTACTTTAAGAAAAGCTTGTGCCCATGGAATCGATCATGGAAACTAAAGGTATGTGTGGTAGTTTGTCCAAGATATTTCGTACGGACTCTCATTTTTTTCCCCAAATGAATAGGTAGGAATGTTTATTTTGTTATCCTTAACTCATTTTCTGTTATCTGTTTAGACACAACTCAGAACAGCAGGTCATAAGCTTCTGGATTCTCTGGATGACATTTTAAGCGTAAGTTTTTCCAGTTTTAATTTGTTATTCACATCAATGTAACAACGCTTTCTGTATAGCGTAAAGAATATATTTACAGGGTAATTAGCTACTTTAAATTACTTTTTATTGTTCCAGGCCTTCCACACTAAAGGCTGCGAAAATCCAGACCTCAGTCTGTTTGTTGACATGTTAAAGAAAATGCTTGACCTTGATCCTGCTACGCGCATTACCCCAGCTCAACTGTTGCAACATGGTTTTCTGACCAACACTGAGTAAGTCTACACAAAGATCATTCGTTTCAGTCCTAAAACCCTTGATTTATCCATTTGAAAAAATTGCAGGATCTCAGATAATTTTTAAGTCAAGTATTTGTTGTCTTGAAGGGTGGGGACTACCTGTATAGAGCCAGAGGTTACTGCCAGCAAGAAAAATGGACAGTCTTTACAGTCGCAGTGGGAAAACACCCAGCACAACCAAGCAAGCCAGTTAAAAACAGGGCAGAAAAGAAAGCATGACTATAAAGATGATGACCCAACTTGTCACGACTCCAAGCGGCCTAAAATTCAGTCAAGGGTGACACCAAGGAAGGACACACAAATGAATGCTGTGAATTCCACTGTTCAGAGGAAGCTGCCTGATGGGAAGGATGGTGGGCCTCATTGCTCCACCTCGATGGCTGTGCCCAAGTTCAGCCAACAAGCTTTGAAAAGAAGAAGGAAATGCACAGGCAGGAAAGGAAAGAAAAAGTAACTGACTCCCTGAACACATATGTTGTGGGTACAGTCCCATCTGGTCTTTCAATCACATATTCACCCTGAATTATAATAAAGGAAGCTGATTTCATTATGTTAAACATTAGTTCTGTTTTTTCAAGACCATAAAGTGTTTACAGAAAATGAAACAACAAATTGGTGCATTCAAATTAATATAATTAGTATTTGGGAACCTATTCCCTTGTTTTGTGGTGCCTGAGGAAAAGTTGACTGATTTTCACTTTGTCCTATTTACTCTGCCTATTGTTGCACACAAAATTGGAGTAACAATATTTAATATGTTTATTTCAAATATTTTATTCTCAGAAGATAAAAACATTTCAAAACTAACATAATTTAATAGGCCAAAATGTTTTAGGCCAACTTTCTGGCCAATGGTGATATATGGCTGATGTATAAGTAGTTTGCACACAGTTGCTAAAACAGACAGGAAACAGCTAATAACTGCCAAAGATATGTTTGATAAAGATACACAGGATATCCCCAAACTACTTGTTACCAACTATTTTTAATTAATCCTGCACAATCATCACAATCATCCTTAGCAGATGTATGTGTTGCTCTCACCAGTGTTTTCAGTGTAAATCACCATAGTAATTATAGAGAAAATAATTAGTCACCTTCTCTCAGTGTTTCTTTATTCATCTACTACTATAAAACAAAATCTGTACATTTTCCATCCCTGTGAGACAAGTCCCTATCACAATTAACGTCACCCTCACATGGACATGGAAGAAATTTGCAATCAATCAATCTTTATTTATATAGCTTCTGTTACAATCAAAATTGTTTCTAGGCGCTTTACAGAATCCCAGGGCCAAACCCCAAACAAGCAACAGTGGCATTAACTGACGTTAATGTAACACCTTGATGAACGGTCCTTTAAACATTACATTTAATGCCATTTTTACCCTTAAGTTTTGCCCATAAAACCTTTAAAACAAAAACTAACCAATAAATTAAAATAAGAGCAGTTATTTACAATACAGCCTCGGTTTAAGATGAGTGGGCTTTGAGATTTGGCTTTTCCCTCCATTTTGTCATTTTCCATTGAAGTCTATGGGGGAGAGGAGAGTCTACTATCACACAAACTACAGTTTTCAATTGTTAAACTTACCAGTACTTTAGAAAATGACAAAGGGTGATAGAGGGGTTGTGGGTAAAGGGATATCATGTCTTTGATCTTTGAACATGATAGACAAATATATTTAAAAACAAAAACCACTTCATATACTTTGAGCTTTGGTATTAAAGGATAGAGTCTAACATAGGTCATTTTTATGCAGTATTTTTGAGGACTGGGGTAGTAGCGAAACCGGTCTACAATTTGACATTACGTTTGTAAGGAGGTTTTAAGATAGGAATAACTTTGGCTGTTTCATTCTGCTTGGAAATATTCTCGTTTGTAGAGTCATAACAAACACTACTCAGCACTACACAAAAGATGGCACACGGGTAAGTTTTGATTGATTCAATTATTTGGCAAGGAAATTTACATTAGCTAAAAATAAAATCTCTGGCCTTGTAGAGATTGCAGGTTTTTGACAAAATGGTGGACCTGATTGACTTCCTCTGGAATGAATTTTTAGAGCATTGGACAAGTTATGTTTTTATTATATACCCTTACCCGTGCGCAAAAAAAATGAACATGAAATAATTTTATTTTGAGAATAGGGTGACAGCAGATATAGGTAGACAAAATTGGCAGACAAGATGTACAAAAATGTAATCGTAACCCATGTCCCCAAATCAAACAGAAGTCCTGTATATCCATTTTATTATTGTTCTACTGTAGCTTTATGAGTGAAGCGGCTCATAAAGTTTCTGCAACATAACGAGAAATGATGGTTTATTTTAATGGTGTAAGGAGAGAAATATCAGGCATTGTATATCTTTGGATACAGTTGTGAGGGTGGCTTAGTCCTTTGGTAAGTGGGGCACTGTGCAGTGAGGGGAAGCTTAAGGTGATCAATGATACTGAAGACGACCTTAATAAATTGCTTGATAATTAATAATGGCTCCAACTTGTCATGAGATCAGTGTTTCCCTAGAGTTTCTGTACTCCATTTTGATTTAAAGGAGACTTCTCTTAATCTTTTTTCTTCTCTCTTCTCACATATCAGCTACCAACATTGGTGTCCATATCCATCCGCATACGAGCACAACATAGTGGAAATTGGAAGCATACTCTTTTCCAGACAAACCAATTATCTGGTGCAGTCCATTCTGGGAGAGGGTACATTTGGCAAAGTAGTCAAATGTATAAGACTCAAAGACAACAAGACTGTGGCAGTCAAAGTCATAAAGAAAGAAGAAGATTACTATGATTGTGTAGAGGATGAAGTAAGTAATAATAACTTTTGTTCCTATTTGCACTTGTATATGGTTTAATTAAGGTGAATCTTGATATTTGTCTCTTTAGATACTAGCCCTGCTAAAGCTTAAAAATCTGGATCCAGAAATATGCAACATTGTCCAGATACACGCAGCCTTTTTTGACAGAGGATATTTCTGCTTCGTCTTTGAGTACCTGGACAAAAGTCTCTTTGACTACATGGTGGAGAACGATTTTCGTCCTCTGCCTCTAGAGGGAATCCGATTAATTGTCCAACAGGTATGTCTCGCTGCACTTCCTTTTTCATTAATAGCCCCTTGGTCTAATGTTGAAAAAGTATTGTGAAAGTGTTTTATTCGCTTTAAGCTTGCAGTTGCACTTCAATCTCTGAGGAGTGTGGGACTAACACACTGTGATATAAAGCTGGACAATATTATGCTAGAGGACCATGAAAAGCAACCCTTCAGAATCAAACTTATCGACTTTGGTCTTGCAGACGTTGCATCCAGTATACCACAGGGCTCAGTTATACAGGCCCTCTGTTACAGGTAATTATTTTTGCAAATGTTTAAAATCATGGAAATCTATAAATAACCAAGTGTAAAAAGCAAAGCAACACCCTTTTATAGGTCTCCAGAGGTCCTTTTGGGTCTTCCGTTGACAGAGGCTGTCGACATGTGGTCTCTGGGCTGTGTGGTTGGAGAGTTACACCTTGGGGATCGGCTCTTTGATGGGAACAATGAGTATGACATGGTAAGTATATTTGTAGTATTTGTAGTTTACTTCATTCTTTTCTTTGAACTTTTCTGTAACGTAAACTTTTTTTGGTGAATATTGTGACGTGGTGTTTTCTTTACCCACAGATGAGGAGCATTGTGGAACTATTAGGTCAACCTCCGAATCGAATGCTAGATGCAGGCATAAAAACGAATCAATACTTTAAGAAAAGCTTGTGCCCATGGAATCGATCATGGAAACTAAAGGTATGTGTGGTAGTTTGTCCAAGATATTTCGTACGGACTCTCATTTTTTTCCCCAAATGAATAGGTAGGAATGTTTATTTTGTTATCCTTAACTCATTTTCTGTTATCTGTTTAGACACAACTCAGAACAGCAGGTCATAAGCTTCTGGATTCTCTGGATGACATTTTAAGCGTAAGTTTTTCCAGTTTTAATTTGTTATTCACATCAATGTAACAACGCTTTCTGTATAGCGTAAAGAATATATTTACAGGGTAATTAGCTACTTTAAATTACTTTTTATTGTTCCAGGCCTTCCACACTAAAGGCTGCGAAAATCCAGACCTCAGTCTGTTTGTTGACATGTTAAAGAAAATGCTTGACCTTGATCCTGCTACGCGCATTACCCCAGCTCAACTGTTGCAACATGGTTTTCTGACCAACACTGAGTAAGTCTACACAAAGATCATTCGTTTCAGTCCTAAAACCCTTGATTTATCCATTTGAAAAAATTGCAGGATCTCAGATAATTTTTAAGTCAAGTATTTGTTGTCTTGAAGGGTGGGGACTACCTGTATAGAGCCAGAGGTTACTGCCAGCAAGAAAAATGGACAGTCTTTACAGTCGCAGTGGGAAAACACCCAGCACAACCAAGCAAGCCAGTTAAAAACAGGGCAGAAAAGAAAGCATGACTATAAAGATGATGACCCAACTTGTCACGACTCCAAGCGGCCTAAAATTCAGTCAAGGGTGACACCAAGGAAGGACACACAAATGAATGCTGTGAATTCCACTGTTCAGAGGAAGCTGCCTGATGGGAAGGATGGTGGGCCTCATTGCTCCACCTCGATGGCTGTGCCCAAGTTCAGCCAACAAGCTTTGAAAAGAAGAAGGAAATGCACAGGCAGGAAAGGAAAGAAAAAGTAACTGACTCCCTGAACACATATGTTGTGGGTACAGTCCCATCTGGTCTTTCAATCACATATTCACCCTGAATTATAATAAAGGAAGCTGATTTCATTATGTTAAACATTAGTTCTGTTTTTTCAAGACCATAAAGTGTTTACAGAAAATGAAACAACAAATTGGTGCATTCAAATTAATATAATTAGTATTTGGGAACCTATTCCCTTGTTTTGTGGTGCCTGAGGAAAAGTTGACTGATTTTCACTTTGTCCTATTTACTCTGCCTATTGTTGCACACAAAATTGGAGTAACAATATTTAATATGTTTATTTCAAATATTTTATTCTCAGAAGATAAAAACATTTCAAAACTAACATAATTTAATAGGCCAAAATGTTTTAGGCCAACTTTCTGGCCAATGGTGATATATGGCTGATGTATAAGTAGTTTGCACACAGTTGCTAAAACAGACAGGAAACAGCTAATAACTGCCAAAGATATGTTTGATAAAGATACACAGGATATCCCCAAACTACTTGTTACCAACTATTTTTAATTAATCCTGCACAATCATCACAATCATCCTTAGCAGATGTATGTGTTGCTCTCACCAGTGTTTTCAGTGTAAATCACCATAGTAATTATAGAGAAAATAATTAGTCACCTTCTCTCAGTGTTTCTTTATTCATCTACTACTATAAAACAAAATCTGTACATTTTCCATCCCTGTGAGACAAGTCCCTATCACAATTAACGTCACCCTCACATGGACATGGAAGAAATTTGCAATCAATCAATCTTTATTTATATAGCTTCTGTTACAATCAAAATTGTTTCTAGGTGCTTTACAGAATCCCAGGGCCAAACCCCAAACAAGCAACAGTGGCATTAACTGACGTTAATGTAACACCTTGATGAACGGTCCTTTAAACATTACATTTAATGCCATTTTTACCCTTAAGTTTTGCCCATAAAACCTTTAAAACAAAAACTAACCAATAAATTAAAATAAGAGCAGTTATTTACAATACAGCCTCGGTTTAAGATGAGTGGGCTTTGAGATTTGGCTTTTCCCTCCATTTTGTCATTTTCCATTGAAGTCTATGGGGGAGAGGAGAGTCTACTATCACACAAACTACAGTTTTCAATTGTTAAACTTACCAGTACTTTAGAAAATGACAAAGGGTGATAGAGGGGTTGTGGGTAAAGGGATATCATGTCTTTGATCTTTGAACATGATAGACAAATATATTTAAAAACAAAAACCACTTCATATACTTTGAGCTTTGGTATTAAAGGATAGAGTCTAACATAGGTCATTTTTATGCAGTATTTTTGAGGACTGGGGTAGTAGCGAAACCGGTCTACAATTTGACATTACGTTTGTAAGGAGGTTTTAAGATAGGAATAACTTTGGCTGTTTCATTCTGCTTGGAAATATTCTCGTTTGTAGAGTCATAACAAACACTACTCAGCACTACACAAAAGATGGCACACGGGTAAGTTTTGATTGATTCAATTATTTGGCAAGGAAATTTACATTAGCTAAAAATAAAATCTCTGGCCTTGTAGAGATTGCAGGTTTTTGACAAAATGGTGGACCTGATTGACTTCCTCTGGAATGAATTTTTAGAGCATTGGACAAGTTATGTTTTTATTATATACCCTTACCCGTGCGCAAAAAAAATGAACATGAAATAATTTTATTTTGAGAATAGGGTGACAGCAGATATAGGTAGACAAAATTGGCAGACAAGATGTACAAAAATGTAATCGTAACCCATGTCCCCAAATCAAACAGAAGTCCTGTATATCCATTTTATTATTGTTCTACTGTAGCTTTATGAGTGAAGCGGCTCATAAAGTTTCTGCAACATAACGAGAAATGATGGTTTATTTTAATGGTGTAAGGAGAGAAATATCAGGCATTGTATATCTTTGGATACAGTTGTGAGGGTGGCTTAGTCCTTTGGTAAGTGGGGCACTGTGCAGTGAGGGGAAGCTTAAGGTGATCAATGATACTGAAGACGACCTTAATAAATTGCTTGATAATTAATAATGGCTCCAACTTGTCATGAGATCAGTGTTTCCCTAGAGTTTCTGTACTCCATTTTGATTTAAAGGAGACTTCTCTTAATCTTTTTTCTTCTCTCTTCTCACATATCAGCTACCAACATTGGTGTCCATATCCATCCGCATACGAGCACAACATAGTGGAAATTGGAAGCATACTCTTTTCCAGACAAACCAATTATCTGGTGCAGTCCATTCTGGGAGAGGGTACATTTGGCAAAGTAGTCAAATGTATAAGACTCAAAGACAACAAGACTGTGGCAGTCAAAGTCATAAAGAAAGAAGAAGATTACTATGATTGTGTAGAGGATGAAGTAAGTAATAATAACTTTTGTTCCTATTTGCACTTGTATATGGTTTAATTAAGGTGAATCTTGATATTTGTCTCTTTAGATACTAGCCCTGCTAAAGCTTAAAAATCTGGATCCAGAAATATGCAACATTGTCCAGATTCACGCAGCCTTTTTTGACAGGATATTTCTGCTTCGTCTTTGAGTACCTGGACAAAAGTCTCTTTGACTACATGGTGGAGAACGATTTTCGTCCTCTGCCTCTAGAGGGAATCCGATTAATTGTCCAACAGGTATGTCTCGCTGCACTTCCTTTTTCATTAATAGCCCCTTGGTCTAATGTTGAAAAAGTATTGTGAAAGTGTTTTATTCGCTTTAAGCTTGCAGTTGCACTTCAATCTCTGAGGAGTGTGGGACTAACACACTGTGATATAAAGCTGGACAATATTATGCTAGTGGACCTTGAAAAGCAACCCTTCAGAATCAAACTTATCGACTTTGGTCTTGCAGACGTTGCATCCAGCATACCACAGGGCTCAGTTATACAGGCCCTCTGTTACAGGTAATTATTTTTGCAAATGTTTAAAATCATGGAAATCTATAAATAACCAAGTGTAAAAAGCAAAGCAACACCCTTTTATAGGTCTCCAGAGGTCCTTTTGGGTCTTCCGTTGACAGAGGCTGTCGACATGTGGTCTCTGGGCTGTGTGGTTGGAGAGTTACACCTTGGGGATCGGCTCTTTGATGGGAACAATGAGTATGACATGGTAAGTATATTTGTAGTATTTGTAGTTTACTTCATTCTTTTCTTTGAACTTTTCTGTAACGTAAACTTTTTTTGGTGAATATTGTGACGTGGTGTTTTCTTTACCCACAGATGAGGAGCATTGTGGAACTATTAGGTCAACCTCCGAATCGAATGCTAGATGCAGGCATAAAAACGAATCAATACTTTAAGAAAAGCTTGTGCCCATGGAATCGATCATGGAAACTAAAGGTATGTGTGGTAGTTTGTCCAAGATATTTCGTACGGACTCTCATTTTTTTCCCCAAATGAATAGGTAGGAATGTTTATTTTGTTATCCTTAACTCATTTTCTGTTATCTGTTTAGACACAACTCAGAACAGCAGGTCATAAGCTTCTGGATTCTCTGGATGACATTTTAAGCGTAAGTTTTTCCAGTTTTAATTTGTTATTCACATCAATGTAACAACGCTTTCTGTATAGCGTAAAGAATATATTTACAGGGTAATTAGCTACTTTAAATTACTTTTTATTGTTCCAGGCCTTCCACACTAAAGGCTGCGAAAATCCAGACCTCAGTCTGTTTGTTGACATGTTAAAGAAAATGCTTGACCTTGATCCTGCTACGCGCATTACCCCAGCTCAACTGTTGCAACATGGTTTTCTGACCAACACTGAGTAAGTCTACACAAAGATCATTCGTTTCAGTCCTAAAACCCTTGATTTATCCATTTGAAAAAATTGCAGGATCTCAGATAATTTTTTAAGTCAAGTATTTGTTGTCTTGAAGGGTGGGGACTACCTGTATAGAGCCAGAGGTTACTGCCAGCAAGAAAAATGGACAGTCTTTACAGTCGCAGTGGGAAAACACCCAGCACAACCAAGCAAGCCAGTTAAAAACAGGGCAGAAAAGAAAGCATGACTATAAAGATGATGACCCAACTTGTCACGACTCCAAGCGGCCTAAAATTCAGTCAAGGGTGACACCAAGGAAGGACACACAAATGAATGCTGTGAATTCCACTGTTCAGAGGAAGCTGCCTGATGGGAAGGATGGTGGGCCTCATTGCTCCACCTCGATGGCTGTGCCCAAGTTCAGCCAACAAGCTTTGAAAAGAAGAAGGAAATGCACAGGCAGGAAAGGAAAGAAAAAGTAACTGACTCCCTGAACACATATGTTGTGGGTACAGTCCCATCTGGTCTTTCAATCACATATTCACCCTGAATTATAATAAAGGAAGCTGATTTCATTATGTTAAACATTAGTTCTGTTTTTTCAAGACCATAAAGTGTTTACAGAAAATGAAACAACAAATTGGTGCATTCAAATTAATATAATTAGTATTTGGGAACCTATTCCCTTGTTTTGTGGTGCCTGAGGAAAAGTTGACTGATTTTCACTTTGTCCTATTTACTCTGCCTATTGTTGCACACAAAATTGGAGTAACAATATTTAATATGTTTATTTCAAATATTTTATTCTCAGAAGATAAAAACATTTCAAAACTAACATAATTTAATAGGCCAAAATGTTTTAGGCCAACTTTCTGGCCAATGGTGATATATGGCTGATGTATAAGTAGTTTGCACACAGTTGCTAAAACAGACAGGAAACAGCTAATAACTGCCAAAGATATGTTTGATAAAGATACACAGGATATCCCCAAACTACTTGTTACCAACTATTTTAATTAATCCTGCACAATCATCACAATCATCCTTAGCAGATGTATGTGTTGCTCTCACCAGTGTTTTCAGTGTAAATCACCATAGTAATTATAGAGAAAATAATTAGTCACCTTCTCTCAGTGTTTCTTTATTCATCTACTACTATAAAACAAAATCTGTACATTTTCCATCCCTGTGAGACAAGTCCCTATCACAATTAACGTCACCCTCACATGGACATGGAAGAAATTTGCAATCAATCAATCTTTATTTATATAGCTTCTGTTACAATCAAAATTGTTTCTAGGTGCTTTACAGAATCCCAGGGCCAAACCCCAAACAAGCAACAGTGGCATTAACTGACGTTAATGTAACACCTTGATGAACGGTCCTTTAAACATTACATTTAATGCCATTTTTACCCTTAAGTTTTGCCCATAAAACCTTTAAAACAAAAACTAACCAATAAATTAAAATAAGAGCAGTTATTTACAATACAGCCTCGGTTTAAGATGAGTGGGCTTTGAGATTTGGCTTTTCCCTCCATTTTGTCATTTTCCATTGAAGTCTATGGGGGAGAGGAGAGTCTACTATCACACAAACTACAGTTTTCAATTGTTAAACTTACCAGTACTTTAGAAAATGACAAAGGGTGATAGAGGGGTTGTGGGTAAAGGGATATCATGTCTTTGATCTTTGAACATGATAGACAAATATATTTAAAAACAAAAACCACTTCATATACTTTGAGCTTTGGTATTAAAGGATAGAGTCTAACATAGGTCATTTTTATGCAGTATTTTTGAGGACTGGGGTAGTAGCGAAACCGGTCTACAATTTGACATTACGTTTGTAAGGAGGTTTTAAGATAGGAATAACTTTGGCTGTTTCATTCTGCTTGGAAATATTCTCGTTTGTAGAGTCATAACAAACACTACTCAGCACTACACAAAAGATGGCACACGGGTAAGTTTTGATTGATTCAATTATTTGGCAAGGAAATTTACATTAGCTAAAAATAAAATCTCTGGCCTTGTAGAGATTGCAGGTTTTTGACAAAATGGTGGACCTGATTGACTTCCTCTGGAATGAATTTTTAGAGCATTGGACAAGTTATGTTTTTATTATATACCCTTACCCGTGCGCAAAAAAAATGAACATGAAATAATTTTATTTTGAGAATAGGGTGACAGCAGATATAGGTAGACAAAATTGGCAGACAAGATGTACAAAAATGTAATCGTAACCCATGTCCCCAAATCAAACAGAAGTCCTGTATATCCATTTTATTATTGTTCTACTGTAGCTTTATGAGTGAAGCGGCTCAT
Source organism: Takifugu rubripes (assembly GCF_901000725.2). NCBI lineage: Eukaryota > Metazoa > Chordata > Actinopteri > Tetraodontiformes > Tetraodontidae > Takifugu > Takifugu rubripes. The sequence goes on from NC_042289.1 coordinate 3,036,105, forward strand.
AAAGTTTCTGCAACATAACGAGAAATGATGGTTTATTTTAATGGTGTAAGGAGAGAAATATCAGGCATTGTATATCTTTGGATACAGTTGTGAGGGTGGCTTAGTCCTTTGGTAAGTGGGGCACTGTGCAGTGAGGGGAAGCTTAAGGTGATCAATGATACTGAAGACGACCTTAATAAATTGCTTGATAATTAATAATGGCTCCAACTTGTCATGAGATCAGTGTTTCCCTAGAGTTTCTGTACTCCATTTTGATTTACAGGAGACTTCTCTTAATCTTTTTTCTTCTCTCTTCTCACATATCAGCTACCAACATTGGTGTCCATATCCATCCGCATACGAGCACAACATAGTGGAAATTGGAAGCATACTCTTTTCCAGACAAACCAATTATCTGGTGCAGTCCATTCTGGGAGAGGGTACATTTGGCAAAGTAGTCAAATGTATAAGACTCAAAGACAACAAGACTGTGGCAGTCAAAGTCATAAAGAAAGAAGAAGATTACTATGATTGTGTAGAGGATGAAGTAAGTAATAATAACTTTTGTTCCTATTTGCACTTGTATATGGTTTAATTAAGGTGAATCTTGATATTTGTCTCTTTAGATACTAGCCCTGCTAAAGCTTAAAAATCTGGATCCAGAAATATGCAACATTGTCCAGATTCACGCAGCCTTTTTTGACAGAGGATATTTCTGCTTCGTCTTTGAGTACCTGGACAAAAGTCTCTTTGACTACATGGTGGAGAACGATTTTCGTCCTCTGCCTCTAGAGGGAATCCGATTAATTGTCCAACAGGTATGTCTCGCTGCACTTCCTTTTTCATTAATAGCCCCTTGGTCTAATGTTGAAAAAGTATTGTGAAAGTGTTTTATTCGCTTTAAGCTTGCAGTTGCACTTCAATCTCTGAGGAGTGTGGGACTAACACACTGTGATATAAAGCTGGACAATATTATGCTAGTGGACCATGAAAAGCAACCCTTCAGAATCAAACTTATCGACTTTGGTCTTGCAGACGTTGCATCCAGTATACCACAGGGCTCAGTTATACAGGCCCTCTGTTACAGGTAATTATTTTTGCAAATGTTTAAAATCATGGAAATCTATAAATAACCAAGTGTAAAAAGCAAAGCAACACCCTTTTATAGGTCTCCAGAGGTCCTTTTGGGTCTTCCGTTGACAGAGGCTGTCGACATGTGGTCTCTGGGCTGTGTGGTTGGAGAGTTACACCTTGGGGATCGGCTCTTTGATGGGAACAATGAGTATGACATGGTAAGTATATTTGTAGTATTTGTAGTTTACTTCATTCTTTTCTTTGAACTTTTCTGTAACGTAAACTTTTTTTGGTGAATATTGTGACGTGGTGTTTTCTTTACCCACAGATGAGGAGCATTGTGGAACTATTAGGTCAACCTCCGAATCGAATGCTAGATGCAGGCATAAAAACGAATCAATACTTTAAGAAAAGCTTGTGCCCATGGAATCGATCATGGAAACTAAAGGTATGTGTGGTAGTTTGTCCAAGATATTTCGTACGGACTCTCATTTTTTTCCCCAAATGAATAGGTAGGAATGTTTATTTTGTTATCCTTAACTCATTTTCTGTTATCTGTTTAGACACAACTCAGAACAGCAGGTCATAAGCTTCTGGATTCTCTGGATGACATTTTAAGCGTAAGTTTTTCCAGTTTTAATTTGTTATTCACATCAATGTAACAACGCTTTCTGTATAGCGTAAAGACTATATTTACAGGGTAATTAGCTACTTTAAATTACTTTTTATTGTTCCAGGCCTTCCACACTAAAGGCCTCGAAAATCCAGACCTCAGTCTGTTTGTTGACATGTTAAAGAAAATGCTTGACCTTGATCCTGCTACGCGCATTACCCCAGCTCAACTGTTGCAACATGGTTTTCTGACCAACACTGAGTAAGTCTACACAAAGATCATTCGTTTCAGTCCTAAAACCCTTGATTTATCCATTTGAAAAAATTGCAGGATCTCAGATAATTTTTTAAGTCAAGTATTTGTTGTCTTGAAGGGTGGGGACTACCTGTATAGAGCCAGAGGTTACTGCCAGCAAGAAAAATGGACAGTCTTTACAGTCGCAGTGGGAAAACACCCAGCACAACCAAGCAAGCCAGTTAAAAACAGGGCAGAAAAGAAAGCATGACTATAAAGATGATGACCCAACTTGTCACGACTCCAAGCGGCCTAAAATTCAGTCAAGGGTGACACCAAGGAAGGACACACAAATGAATGCTGTGAATTCCACTGTTCAGAGGAAGCTGCCTGATGGGAAGGATGGTGGGCCTCATTGCTCCACCTCGATGGCTGTGCCCAAGTTCAGCCAACAAGCTTTGCAAAGAAGAAGGAAATGCACAGGCAGGAAAGGAAAGAAAAAGTAACTGACTCCCTGAACACATATGTTGTGGGTACAGTCCCATCTGGTCTTTCAATCACATATTCACCCTGAATTATAATAAAGGAAGCTGATTTCATTATGTTAAACATTAGTTCTGTTTTTTCAAGACCATAAAGTGTTTACAGAAAATGAAACAACAAATTGGTGCATTCAAATTAATATAATTAGTATTTGGGAACCTATTCCCTTGTTTTGTGGTGCCGGAGGAAAAGTTGACTGATTTTCACTTTGTCCTATTTACTCTGCCTATTGTTGCACACAAAATTGGAGTAACAATATTTAATATGTTTATTTCAAATATTTTATTCTCAGAAGATAAAAACATTTCAAAACTAACATAATTTAATAGGCCAAAATGTTTTAGGCCAACTTTCTGGCCAATGGTGATATATGGCTGATGTATAAGTAGTTTGCATACAGTTGCTAAAACAGACAGGAAACAGCTAATAACTGCCAAAGATATGTTTGATAAAGATACACAGGATATCCCCAAACTACTTGTTACCAACTATTTTTAATTAATCCTGCACAATCATCACAATCATCCTTAGCAGATGTATGTGTTGCTCTCACCAGTGTTTTCAGTGTAAATCACCATAGTTATTATAGAGAAAATAATTGGTCACCTTCTCTCAGTGTTTCTTTATTCATCTACTACTATAAAACAAAATCTGTACATTTTCCATCCCTGTGAGACAAGTCCCTATCACAATTAACGTCACCCTCACATGGACATGGAAGAAATTTGCAATCAATCAATCTTTATTTATATAGCTTCTGTTACAATCAAAATTGTTTCTAGGTGCTTTACAGAATCCCAGGGCCAAACCCCAAACAAGCAACAGTGGAGGAGAGGAGGGGAGAGGAGAGGAGAGGAGAGGAGAGGAGAGGAGAGGAGAGGAGAGGAGAGGAGAGGAAGCCATGACCCAGTGGGGTGACAGAGGCCTGTCAGATGATCATGTTTCTGGACCCCGGCAGCCTCGGCCTATAGCAGCATAACTAAGATGTTAACCTAATAATTAGACGACCCTCTAAGTATGATAATTATTTCTAGGATAATAACTGGAACTCCAAAATTACGGACAATACGCTTTTTCACAGAGGAAGGTTTTAAGCCTAATCTTAAAAGTAGAGATGGAGTCAGCCTCCCGTATCTGGACAGGGAGCTGGTTCTACAGCAGGGGGGCCTGGTACCTCTGGAGACTCTGAGGACCACAAGTAGACCAGCATTTTTCAGGTGAAAAAGTGCACTTTTAGAGACAATTTTGATGTGTGTATTAAAGGACAGATGTCATTCTGTGTCACTTATTCATGTTCTGGGACAGCGACACGGGCTGGGGTGCCCCTAAGCAAGGCACCCAATTCCCATTGCCCTCAGGGTCCGCTGTGCCTGCGTCTGGTTTGTGTGTGTGTGTTTGCTCCTGTGTGTGAAGGATTTGTTAAAGGTCAGAGGTCAGTTTTGTCCATTTAGAAAGCTGAAATGATCAGGGATCAATTTCAGCTGTTGGGTGCAAATGGGACTGACAAGACTACCTATAACAAGACGACTGTCATGCTTCTTTACCGCTGATGTCACTGCCCATCGTTTTCAGGCTCTTACGTTTTCTCATGTTCTCGGTCATCTCTGAGGTGTTTCACACGAGTCCATCTGTGTGAAACACCTCAGAGGTGACACGAGGGGTTGGGGGGAGGTCTATATAAGGTCCCGCTGTGAGGTCAGGAGAGCTGCCTCCAGACCTCAGAGACAGGATAAGGGTCGGACAGAGCAGAGACACTGAAAACCAAGTCCAGAAGGTGCTTTAGCCAAGACCTGAGTAAAGGCTCTAAATACCTGTGAGGGGGGGCAATGTTTCAGTTTTATTTTCCCAGTCTGGAGTATCGATGATAATTTATGATCCTTTCTATCTTTTTGCCACTGTCTGAATCATCTTGAGATGTCAGGGGACCCTCATTTACCAGCATCTGCTTCAGGAACAGCCTGAGCAGCAGCAGGGCCTCAGCAGGCCACTGTTGTCCTGACAGACCCCTTCAGGGTCGGCAGGGTGTAACCTGGCTGAGAGACAAGCGTCACCATCACACATGGTTGCTGCAGAGACACTGAAGTGACACAATAAGCAGAGAGGCAGAGGTACAGTCAAGAACATCCGTTTATTCAATCAGGTAAAGGGTTTGTTCTTTTCAAACTGTGTTTTTATTATTATTATTATGGAAAAAACTGTAATTAACACATGCATTTCACCCTGGGCTCTCGGGAAGGGGGTGTCTCTGAGGACGAAGGGAGGAGCAGGAGGAGCACTTGGGAGGGGCAACGGCTATGGGTCAGACCGGTCAGGGTGTGGGGGAAGGGGGGTGGGGGGTGTGACGCTACACATTGCTAAATGAGATCCTGCATCTCAGCGGACGCGTTCCAAATGAAGGTAGCTAGCTGCACGGACGGTTTGGGTCAAACTATTCAGCCTGTTTCTGTCTCTAATACGGGGCAGCAGCCCCACCATGGACCTCCCACCCGCCTCCATCGCTAATCTGACCCGATGAAGGCGGCAGAGCTTGGATGGTCAAATACCTACAACACTGTACGTCTGTGAGGATTTCCTTTTGGCAAATCAGAAACCCGCATCACTGATTTTGTCTTGTGCAGACGTTAGGACTTTGGTCAGCGTGTCCAATTAGAAATAATATCAAAACAACCCAAACAGTGGTGCTGTGTTGGCGTTATGGTCCTCGTGCTGTGGAACCTGTCCCAATTTAAGGTGCTCTAAATCTTTTTCTCATTAGTTTATCAGTAACTGGTCTTATACATCCACAAAAAAGGTGCATCCAAGTGCAACACTGACCAAAATAAGCTCGTCCAAATTCAAAGATCTATCAGAATTACAAAGGGAAGTAAAGCTCAGGAACACGCCTGCGGCCTACACTAGCTGTCCTGTCCTAGCGGTCGCCTCCCTCTGGCTCCCTCTCCTCACTGCCGGCTGCCCCCCGTCCACGGGGGCCCCATCCCAAGAGCCCCTCGGTGTAACTTGTTCACTTAACATTATCTGTTGAATGGAGAAGCTGAAAAGATGGGTAATGGTAATACAATGTGAAGCGTACAGACAAGAATAACATGAGAGCTAACTGCATTCTGCTCAGAAAACAAACAAAAAAAACTTTGCGTATTCCTTTTTTTTTTGAAACCCCGCCATTCAGAGAAAAGGAAGAGGAAAGTAAGGGGAGGGGGGTTACATGGCTAAAGACTACTCCAGTGTCCAAGAGAGACAGAAGACAGGATACAGAAGAGAAGCAAGACAAAAACTTTTTTTTTTTGGTCTTTTTTTTTTTTTTTTTTTTTTTTACAGTTTTCTTAATTATTCAACAATAAAAAGAGGAAATAAATCACACCAATATCCTTTAATACTATGTATACTGCTTTAAAAAGCTTGAAGAAGAAGAGAAAGATACACAAGTATGAAGGAGGGGAACCTTTTTTTCTGTACTTCGCGACGGGCACTCAGGATTACGAGATGGAGTCCGTGAACAAAAGGCACTTTTGAGGGACAACCTTTAAGATGCTCTGAGTCTAGAACACTACATCACCAAACAAATATTTATAATCATTTACAGTGGGTTTTTGGGGGGGTGGAGGGGGTGTCAATGGGGCCAAATCCGAAACATCACTGAAGTTTTTTTGTTTTTTTTCATCTTTTCAAAAAAAAATTCTTTCTGGACGGGAAGCGTGACTTGTCTATCTCCCAGACCAGAGAAGATCTTGTCACCGGGGTCTTCGGATCGAAAGAGTTGGGCGGAGGGAGGGTGAAGGGGGGGGGTACGCCTTTGTCACGACAACCATTTCATACACTAAAGCCCTCCCCCCTTTGCTAAATGCTAAAAGAGAAATAGAATAATGCATGTTTTCCTAAAATCTGTTTAGTATTCAGGTATAATAGAGCTTGAGTGTAGTTCATTCTTCTCGAAAGCACCAGTTTCCATAGTGATATATATATTCTGCGTTGTTCCTTCTGCCCTCCCACATTCTGCAAACAAATACAATGTTTCTTTTTGAAAAAAAAAAAAAAAAAAAGCGATAAAAGGAGAAAAAAACACAAGGAAATTAAAAACAATTTCCCCAAACTTACTTACAAAGACTGGAATTTTTTTTTTTCCATTGCCGCCCTCGTATTTAGAGTCCCAGAGCACGTGGACTTTGAAAACATACAAAAAAGAGGGTTTCCTCTTTTCTCGTGACACCCTCAAACTAACAATTCCTCTACCAAGGCATTGCACATGGCTCAATCAACATACATCATTTAGTTTCAAGAACAATACTTCCCATCAAAAGAAGGAAAACAACAAAAAAAAAACCCTCAGCTTTTTTTTTTTGTTTAATCCTCGACTACGTCATCATCGCTGTCTATGTGTGTCTACTGTTGCCATGAACTCACTCAACACAGAGAGGCTTCACAACTCGAATCGACAGATCTGGAGGTGCATCCTATGACTGTGCGACCTACGGCATGCTTCAAAAAATAACTAGACTGCCACAGAGCTTATCTTGCAAATAAAAATGTCTATATCTATAAATATATATGTGTATTATATATAAAGATGCTTGTGATTATCTAGTGAGCTGTCACCGTGTTTTTCCCTCTCCTGACATAGATTTCTTTTTTCACCATTCACTATAGCTTATATGTGAGAAAAAAAGAACCTGAATTCATGTTTGACAAATTGCATAATGGGAATACAGAGGCACTTCCATAGATTAGAAAAGAAATCACCTTAGCCAACGTCGTCAAAAGAAAAAAAAAGAAATCTCCCTAGAGAGCGGTCGAGATGGTCGCCGTACCTGTGTCGCATTTCCCCTGCAGCCAAGAACGCGGCTCGGCAGTCCAGTTATTTTGTGAGGTCGGGTGGGTGATGGGAATTCTATCCTTTCAAAGTCAAAATGCATGTGGGCGAGTGATATCAAAAATCATAAGAACAGCATAAAAGGCCTCCTCAGATTGTCTGTTTCATAGACTTCCCTTTCAGTTGATTTGGGCCTGGGCGGTGTGCTGCGTGCCTGCTCTACGTGCGTGTTTTACAGGTCAATCCACGCTTCTTTCTCACCAAAATCCGCTGGTGTGATTGTTTTAGTGCAGAGCTGATTATCGAGGGCTCGTCCGCCTCTCGTAGGGGAATGCTGGTGTGTGTGTGAGAGTGTGTGTGTATGTGTGTGTGTGTGTGTGTGGGGGGGGATTTACCTTATCATACATAGGCGACCCCTCCTGCTGCTAGCCTTGGGTCCTCTCTCCCTCTGGGAAACTAGCCAGATATGTCACATATACATTTTTGCTCCACAGTGTGGCGCTGTCTGCTCTTGGAGCAGTGGCCCGTTTGGGAGTGTAAACAACAGGACGCGTGTGAGGGAAAACTAACTGATGGAAAAAAAGTGAAGCTACGCTTTCTTTTCACTCTGGGTCCCCGTCTTCAGCCACCTTTTCCTTTTCCTTCCGATGTCGGCTGCACCGGGGTCAAACCTTGGTTGGTTCTGTTCAAACTGCCTGTGATTGTCAAAGGGATGAAGATTCGCTGCTGCCTGTTTGATTTAGAGACCGGAGGGACGACGCCACTCATATCTGCAGGGTCTAACCACCTGTCTGACTGAGCCTGGGTCAGCGTTTTTTTTAATGCAAAATTATTTATTTTGTTGTTGTTTTTTATTGGACAAAAAGCTTGTCACATTAGCGTAGCCAGATAGTGATGAATTCAAGCCTAATTCTCTTGGGCTTTGTTTTGAAAACCCAACGACGGGAGAATCAAAGCAGCAGATATGAGTGGCATCACTCCTCCATCTTTGCAGATAAAGAAAATTGGCCTTTTTTTAGGGGGCGGGGGGGAGTTTTGGCATGTCCTATCTGATACAGGTCACCTCATGACCCTGCCTACACTGTTTCTACATCGCATGGACCTTTTTTTTTTTAAGGTGCTGTCATTCAAATAAAAAAACATATAAAATACCACAAACCCAAAAGGAATAAATTCAAATAAGATAATACACAATAGACAAAAACCATTCATCTACACTACTACAACAGGGCAAAGGGGGAACCTGTCTATAGTTTTAGTTGCTGTCTATAGTTTTTGAACCTACCAATGGTGCTCACTTTGACTTTAGTGTGTGTTTGGATATCTGATTGAAGTTTCGGCTTGACTGGGCTGACTGAGGATGTGAAAGAGTGTGTTTTTACTAGTACATACGCGCTGAGGTTGTGACGCTGACTGTGTAACCACTTCGAGTTAGTATTGTGCTGGGAGAAGCAGCAGATGACCTGTGAACAACGTGGGGTGAAGGGCACGCTAAAGGCTTCTTGAATCTTGGCTTTTCCTGTTTAAAACTCTTAATAGGCGAGTCTGGCTCGCCTCCCATGCTTTGCAGGTAAATAGTGCACATCATTTAGATTAGTGTTACTTGATTCAGCTTCTAGTGCAACCTTAAATTAGGATATGTTTTGGCATGGATTCTATTTACGAGCAGTGAAAAAGGGACTTTGTAGATTCAAAGGTCATAAAGAGGGACAGAAACATTGGTCAATTAGGTTGTGTCATTCACAAAATATCAAATAAAGTCTCTTCAACTGGTCAGACTGTGGTTTCATTTTGCTTTGCGAAAAACCTGATTTTTCTTCTTCTCATTTCTTTTTGGAGAGTTGATTTTCTTAGCCATTTTTTTTACATGCACGCTCGCCAGGAAGGAGACCTCCCCCCCCCCCCCTTGCATTGCTGCTATGTTGTGCTGGTTTTCCAGGAGAGATGCCTGCCGTCGCTGCTGTTTGTCTCTGTGACCTTTCTTCCTCCTGGCATCCTCTCATCGATTCATTCATGTTTCCATCTGTTCTCCTTCCCTCTGACTGGGCAATTGCGTCCAGAGTTCCTCTGTGATTTCCTGCGTTGCTGGGTTGTGTTTGGACGTACTGTCAGGGCTGGTCGGTGGGCTGGCTGGGAGACAGTTATCTATCCGGTGGGTTGTTTCTCTATTTTTCTATTTGTGATTGTAAAGAAAGAATTCTAGTTGCTGGTTGGTGCACAGATCTTGTCAGAGGAACCAAGACTGCAAAATAAAAAAAGAAAGGAAATAGGAAGAGAAGTCATGGAAGAGTCAGAAATTGAACTGCGTCTAAAGACATCAAAACACACCGATAGAAAAGTCGGAAAAAACACACCAGTTAGCATTTTGAGGCAGAATTTAGAGTTTAAAGATGACTAAGCTGACTTTCTGTGTTTGAATGCATACTTGCTGTCTATAACTAAATTAGTAAAACGTGTACATTGATCCAACACTAGCAGAGGTTTAATCAGGAAGCCACGGAAAGCACAAAATCACACGCCAACAGAAGACAAAACCAAAACACAAACCAAATTAAAAACATATGGCCGAGGGTCAGGAGTTGCAACACAATCCACTTCTCTCAGGCTTTACTCAATCCCAAGTTCAGCTCACTGTGTCAAGAACATGACATACTGGACTGTAATAAGAATAAATGATTTGGTCTAGAAAGAGCAGCTGGGAAAGGATCCAGCCCCCCCCCCCGTGTGTTTGGGGACAGCGAAAAGTTGCAGAAAATGGATGGATGGATATAGAAAAAAGAAATAGGGATGGCCCCATCGCATGGCATCTGTTGTAATGGGCATTTATGAAATACACGGAAGACCAATGTTGGTCCCACAGTGGAATGCTACCAGTGCCTGAGAAGCAGCAGGAAGCTAGCAGTCAGGCGCTCTCTGCCACTTGCACCATCTTCACATTCGGTTTCTCTCACCCGTCGTGGAGCAGAGAGCAGAAATAGGTCACCGTCGCTGTTGTTGGCTGCCCTGCTTGGCACTGTCGGGCCCATGTGCCAACATTCTACAAGTCGAGCCTTGGAAACTACTCTGAGCCTCTGGGGAGGCGGTCTTTTGTTTTGTTTGACTCCAACAGGTCGCATGAATAACCCCCTTCTGCCGCCTGCACTCCTCGGCTCCCCAGGGCACTGAGGCAGGCCTCGGTCATTGTGACTTCACCCGTCTTAGTTACTCTCCCTCGCTCTGCTTCTGGGTTTGCCGTCACAAACAAACAGACACAATCCATCTATCTCTCATGAACACTCCCACTAAATCCCTGGCAGCAAACAGTGACCTCTCTTTATTTTTTTTTCCTCCCCTTCCCAATCTTGAGCAACCCCTTCACAAATTCGAGATCAAATGGCTATGACATCATGTCTGGTTGCTGGGGGTAACGAGACGACCTGAACGTGATTCTATAAGGTCTCTTTGTCCGCAGTCTTTTTTCTTTCCCCTTCCTTCTGCTGTGCCATTTCCCATCTCATCCCTAAGTTGTAGTTCCTCTTAATCGACAATAGAGGGCATACAGAGCTCATTGTTGTTGTTCTATCTACTGACACTAGTGGTCGTCCACCTCCAGGTCGATTTCAGAGTGACGGTGATCCATAGAAAAATTATCCATGGTTTCGGTAAGAAAACTGACCTCAACATCACTTCTGACACCTAAAGGATTAATGAGAACTCTGAGTGAGTCAGATCTTAATGCCCAAACTGACTTTCTTTTCCTCAGGGCTGAAGAGCGGGAGTACGCGAGTGGAAAAAGTGTGAACATACCCGTGATGACAAATGGAGGCAGTGTTATGGCCCCATAAGTACGTAGCAGAGGTAAAGCGAGAGCCAAGGGAAGAGACACTGAGTTGAAAATGAATAAAGAGGCAAAATAAGGTTGGAGAACAGGGAGAATGGAAAAGGGGGTATCATAAATGTAGAGAAGGCAGGGGGACAAGGGAGGGAGGGGAGATCAGGCAGTTTGAGATTGTTTCCAAATGTTGCGGGGTAGAGGTGACCTGAACGCAGGTGGGTGTGGTTTGACATAAACAGCACAAGTCAAACGGAGGACTAAATGGAAGAGGTGCAGCATGACAGAGAAACTTAAAATGGAGGAAGCACGTGACAATAAGAGACGCTGCGCCGACGCGATAGGGCAGGACGCAGCACGAAAGAAGGTACACGAAGCACAGGATGAGAAGAGACACACGCGCCGAATATTTCAGCGAGAAACACAAATACACGCTGATGCTGCGGTAAAGGAAGGTAAACCTGTGTCCGCGCTCGAACCCTCGGCACGCGCTCTCGGCCCCGTACCTGTGTCTGCTGCGGGATGTTCAGAAAGTTGTTGTCCCGTGATCCGATGCCGACAAACCTGTTGGGAGTTGTGGCGCCTGGCGTGGAGTATGCTGGAGTAAGAGAACAAAAGGAAGACATCAGTGCACACACAACAGACAGCCAGCAGCTCTACGCTCTTCAGCCACGGCACATTATGGCGCAGAGCAACAGCACATAAAACACTTGATGGCACCTTGAGTTAAGTTGGAACAAAATTGCAAATCAACTTTGATAACAAGTACACCTTTTATTTTGTATAAATGAAGTCTATTGGAGAAAAAAAAAGAAAAAAGGAACAGGTTCCAACTTTGGGATAGATGCTGTGTTTGGACTGGGCCAGTCTGGCCGAGCCCTCCAGCTTTACTCTAAATGCTAAGCTATGTTAACTGTTCGCTGGGTGTCATTTTTGACACCTTTGAGCAAACAAGTATGTTCATTTCCACCAAGTTTTCAGCACTTAAATGTGTTATAATAAACAGAACACTGACTGGAAATAGAAGGTGCTGCTACGTTTCATTGAGGTCACTGAATCTCTGCAAAGAACTCTGGCAAAGTCTGGTGCACTAACTTTCATCTCCCTGAGCACCACAGTCCCATTTGATGAGGTCGGTTGGAAAGTGATTGAGCACACTGGAATCCTGAGAACTTTAAGGACCAGTCGGAGACAGTTAAAGCCCCATTGGTATTAAAGCCTCTGACAAATTTAGGGCAGTTTGAAGTACCCTGTGGACTCAGTCATGTGAAGCCTGTCGAAAATGTTTGTGTGGAGGAAGGACAAGAAGTAAAGACAGAAACAGCAAGTTTTATGGACATACAACCAAGGGTTTCTACAAAAGTTGGAATAACATACATAAGACATAAAAGACTTGGAAACACCGACTGGGGGATAAAACACATTAAACTTCAAAGAACGCTTAAAAAAAGGTGCTCCGTCCAGTGCCCCTCCAAGCACAGATGAGGAAAAGCCTGAAGATAGGACAAACTTCCTGTATGCTCATCAATTTCAACAAAGAAAAAGTGAAAAGCAATAAATACAAAAACAACCGTGATTAAAAGAAAACAAAACATCAGTTCAAAGACCGAGTTTCTACTGGAGCCCATGTAATGTAACTGCCCTAAATTTGTGATTCTCAGAAGGACCAGTTGACGGTCAAACCGCACATTATATACACCAGAAGGCAAAGACGAGAGCACTTAGAAGGAAAAGAACTGGGTGTGGTGATGCAGCTTCCACACGAGAGACAGCGGACGGGCTCAATATGTCAAGCCACAAAAACTGATGGACTCAAATACAGAACCATGATGAACCTCAGGAAAATCCACTAAGAGCGGTCTCCGGGCCTCGTGTGGCCTGCTGAGTGCCACATTATGTTCTGAACTAGCCTTCCAGTGGTTTCGGGTGGTGAAATGTCGGATACACAGGAAGAACAATGACACGGAGTTGGAAGAAGAACAATGGCAGGGGTGTTTTCACTAGACAGGCCGGGGATTTTCTGATTATTATTGGTACTGCTTTTTTGGCTATGGTTTGGTTCTGAGAGTCTCTGCAGGGGGTCACTTACACAGAGATGTGGGCGAGGAGAGTCCGCCATCAGGGGGCGTGCTGTTGGGTTTAGAGTCGGACATAGGGAGGGGCACTGGGCGGGCCACTGGGGGAGGTGGAGGCAGCAAGAAGGAGCCTGGCATTTTGCTCTGGCCGCTCCCGTTCGGCTGCAGACAACACAAAAAGGTTCAGGAGGGCGACATGCGACAATCCGCGGACAGGGGATGAAGAGGACGCAGCTTAGGAGGCCAGGTCCAAAAAATATCCATGATGGAGGGGGGGGAGGCAGAAAAGAGGGAGAGGAGGTGTGTGGGGGAAAAACAAGCAAAGGGATGATGAATGTGGACGGAAAACTGTATGGAAGTGTGGAAAATAATAATCACCACGGGATTGATAGGAGTGGGTGCTGGAGCTCGAGGTGAAAGGATCCACAGGGGGGGTGTTCCATGGTGAGTGGAAGAGGAAAGTGAGCACACTGACTGGTTGGTTGGGTTCAGCCGGAAGATGGCAAGAAATGAAAAAACCATGGGAAAATACTCGTCTACACAAGCACCACGCCACCAACAATGCCAGCACCAAACAACCGACTTGAACGAAAAAAGTAAAATAATCGAGAAAAAAAACGGCTAGAGATGAAAACAGAAACACGATGACACCAATACAGGAGTATGCTGGACTGATCACTCTGGTGCTGATGGTTCAACCTCTGGGGGAGTTAGGTGGAGCAAAAACAAGAAAAAATAAAGGGACGGCAGAGGGTATCGGGGGAAGGGGACATCAAACAAGAAAATGACACTGACGAGACAGTACAACGTTCTTGGACCAAACAAATAAGGAAATGTCTGGTGTGCTACCTGGGCTGGAGCTGAGTATTTCTGGGTGCATTAAAGAGGATATGATATCTCTGAATACACCACAAACAACACCACAACATTCCGGCTTTTGCTGTGCCTTCAAATGGGTAGCAATCTAAATTAAATACCGCCTTAAAGAGCAAATGCTTAGTGCCAGGTATTTAGTTGTGCTTTAATGAGCCTCCCTTTTATAATCAGGATATGTAATTAATAAATAGAAGCTATATGGATATATGTAGAAGATGTATTTTTAGCTACTACATGTCATGGGTCATGTGGTTTGAGATCTCAGGTGTTGGCTTTGCATTTTTTTTATTTTTGCAATCTTTGTTGCAAGATGCTACTGATCCATTACTTTAAAATATGACTTAAATTTGGTGTTATAAGACATACAAACTGCCCCAAATTTAAAACATTTAAACATGTCTGCTTGGGGTCAGGTCATTTTTTTGGGGTGGATCGTGCACTTTTCTGAAAATGTATTTAAAAAAATGCAAATGCCTGGTTTTCTGGGTAACTTCCACACTCATACGGGGGATCACGATGCTACACTCGGGTAACATGTCTCACCTGTCCAGCGGCCGGCCCCGAGCCGTCAGCACAGACAAACTGCACAAATTCCTTCAGGGGATCCTGTCCAGGGTGGTGGTGGTAACGGATGGTCGGGTGGGTGAAGTATGGGCCAGACTGCTGGATGATAGAAGGAGACGGGAAATGCAGAGCAGAGGCCGAAGCGCGTGGACTTCCTGCCAACACAAACGTTTATGTTAGAAACAACCGTGGATGTTCTAGATATACTTACTGTCCAAGTGGGGGAAAAGGTGTACAGGTGAGAAGCCAAACATAAAAGTTTAAAAACAGATTCAAAAATTTCAAACATAAAAGAAAATGTTGTTTTTCCCCAACAAAAGCTGTTAAAACAAGCATTTTAAAAGTTTAATAGCCCCAATAGGCCTGACTCGTTATGTTTTATGGTCGCTTTATTAAATATATGCGTGGCTTAAGACACAGAGTGAATTTGTTTGTGCGTCACAATTTCTGTCAGCGTACCCGATCCAACGAATGAAGATGCTCTAATTACTGATAACATCCAAGAGTATATGCAATGAGAACAGCTCAGGA
This sequence comes from Takifugu rubripes, assembly GCF_901000725.2. NCBI lineage: Eukaryota > Metazoa > Chordata > Actinopteri > Tetraodontiformes > Tetraodontidae > Takifugu > Takifugu rubripes. The sequence continues at coordinate 3,051,209 of NC_042289.1, forward strand.
GATCATTGAGTGCTATCTTAAATGAGCTATTCCTAATGCCTGCAGGCCTTTGGCCTGTTCTGCAGGTGTGACTCATTGGCACTAGAGCAATTTGGCCTGTTAGACTATGTTTATTTTTTAGTCTTAATCATTCTGCTTGTGCGCTCACTATATGACTGAAGTTAGATATGTGTGATTTTATTAAACATACGGGACTGCAAAGTATACAATAGCAGCACTTTGCTGACTTTTTGAGGACAGAATCAACCAACCAACTGCTGCCATTGCACTCCACACATATATTCAGCAAACACAAAGGACTCTCTGTCTTATATCCATCACTAAATCTCCTTGATCTGTATTACAGGCCTGTTCTCGTAGCTCTGCCAGTCTGGGACCCGAACCCCCCCCTACAGCTGCCCACGATGAGCTGCCAAAAGGCTTTGGTGCTCCCATCGTATACATTGAGTGCAAGTGTAGTTCATAGCATGCCAAAACCCCCAGACAGGGGCCTATTCCTCTGAGCCCAGTGACACCTTGCTCCCATGCCAGGCTGCCTGCTCTCTGGTGGAGCTGTCTCCCTGCTTCTATTAGTCCCCTACTAATCCCATTAGAGGCTGGGTGAAGGCCAAACACTCTTGGGGCATAAGGAGCAAGTTGGGGAGGGGATGTGGTGGCGGTGATGTGAATGCTTCACACTTGAGAACTTGTGTCCATTGTTTTCTGTTAACCCGTCTAACTGAATGCACCCACCGATTTAAAACAGAACACTTTTAGGCCAACAGCCACTCTCTAACTGATATTGAAAATAGCTTGTGTTTTCATGAATATAATTCAAACATATTTTAAAAAGAAACTATTCACACTGACAGGTAGCAAATTTATCAGCGACAGAAAAATGCTCCTCAGGATTCTTCCCTGGAGAGCAAACTGGAAGCTACAGTCTCCATGCACCTCTTGTACCAAAGGACCAAAGGTCAGAGTCAGCACACTGCCAAATGAATGGACTCTGCTGCAGTATGAGGACATGTTTAATATCCAGAGTTATTCTGCAGACATGACAATGTGAGGCCCACTCTTTTATAAACTCTGCATGGGGGGGTTCAGCACCGCCGTGCTCACGATCATATAGTCGCAGCAGGATGTTACCACAGATTGACCGGTTTGGCCATGCAAATGGGATTTATTGCAGCTACAGCAGGTTGGTGGCACTGTGTATTTAACCTTTGTGCTTGTCTTCCTAAGCCAGACTGCTGTACACTTTTACACTAAGGTACGACAACAGACTACACTATAACGCACACTCACACACATACTGTGTGTCTGATGACTGTAACTGCTGTTAAATGCGTAGCGGCAGACATTTTATTTTATTAAAGTGTTGATTGTTGGTAAATGTTTCAGGACTGCAAAGAGAGATTGTGCACCGTGGAATTCATTAAATATTGTTAAATATTTCTGAAAACAACCTGCAATTTCTTGATGAGATTGTTGGCAAGTGACACCTGATTTCAGGGTGCCGTCCCATGTTTTCATTTTCTTTCTAACTACAACACTAGCTAAACGTACAAATGGTTCAGTCCGCCTTTGGGAAATTGGCTTCAGTCCGCTGTAAAAGATGCTGAGGTATTGCTGAAGCATTCACACTGATGTGGAACCAAAGTCAGAGTAAAAATCAAAACAAATTTCAAACGCACGCACACACACACACACGCACGCACGCACACACACACATACACATCAATTAGTTATAAACTTTATAAATGCATAACATTTCCTTAATGCTTAACCCATTAAAATTCTCCTATACCCACAGTGGTGGGTATGCCCGGATCATATTAGTTGTAGAAGCTACTTTCTCCTGGAAATCAGTCATTCTGGTGGCCTCACGTTTCCAGCGCGTGGAGCCGCGCTAAAAATAAAACAGCAAAATTATGTTTTACTAAAGTTTTTCAAATCTCAAAGCTGTTTTCAGTTTACAACCTTTTACAAGTTGAAGCTTTCGTTGTTGTCACCACGCTGCAAAAGTGTTAGAAAACTCCCACAGTTCTGATTCTGCCATATTCACAAGGAGTGAACATGGGAATGTATTTAGGTACCTGGCAGCCACAGAACCCAGAGAAATTCTTGTTTATCTGCCATAGCGCCGCTTCATTTGGTAGACAAAGAAAGTCCAGCTGAATCCACCATTATCATGTGTGGGTGTAGTGATCGGACAAGTTCTAATCTGGATTCAAACAGTGTTTACATGACTACGACCAACGTTTTATCTCTTCTCACATTTAAAAGGCATATACGCTTCATCTGAACGTAGAAGAATATGAACATTACAAATGAATCCAGGGAAAGTGAAACCAACGAATATTGACCCGTAAGACCCAGGAAAGTTGCAAACAACACCCAGAATCCTGAAAAGATCCATCACCAGACACCAGTTTGACCAGCACCCAAAAGTAAAGCTCCGATCCTAAATTCCCAGCCAATCACAACACTCCCACCAGCGCCAAGGGGAAGGGGTGGGGCTTTAAAGAATTCAGGGGTGGTTGGGTAGGAAGACATGGTGAGGAGGGGTGGGGACAAAAAAGGTGGTGGTGGGGGGTGGGGGGTGGGGGTGCGATCAGGGTGTATTGGGAGCTAGGTTGGTCTCACCTGGTCTCACTCCCGCCAGCATCGGGAGTGGGTGGTGGGTGAACGGCATGCGGGGAGACCTCGTCTGGGAGGACAGGCTGCTGAAATCGAATTTCCCCGGCTTCTTAAGAGAACTAGGCGATGAGAGTCCTGGCAAAAAGGGGATCAACAAAATGGCAGAACAGAGACGAGGTTTTAATCAAACATGGCTGCTTTTCTTAACTGGACTCTACTAAAAAAAATAGAATATAAAGTATTCATTTTTGTACTTAATCAGATTAAATGATTATGACTGAATTCAAAGGACTGATTATTGTTGTTTCATTTCATTGATTTATTAATTGGATTAACATACAGGCGGGTTCTGATAAGCTGTCTGTCCACTGTTCTACGACTGTGTATCATGTCATTTAGATTGAGGAGGGGGGCTGTCTGGGGGGGCCATGTTTTGAAGCAGCAGGGGTTCAGAGCGAGGGGGGGGGGGGGGGGGGGGGGGGTAGGGGGAAAGGGGAATAACGGGCGAGTAAGTGGGGGTCTAGGCGCTAGTGTCAGGAGAGAGGAGAGCTGGGAAATGCAACGGTGGTCTAACTGCGACCCCCAAAGACAGTAAATTCTCATCACTGGATATAGCTCCACTGGTTTCATACCAAACCACAATGACCTCATGGTCTTGTGTGAACATAGAAAGCTAGAGGAGCGCAGGCAACAAAACATTCCATCCAATCGAGGCACTGCCAGGGTCGGGCCACTATAAACATTTCAACATAGCTTTGATTCTGAGCCATAAACCAGAGAACGACACTGATTTTTAGCACTTGGTGGTCCAAGTACCTCAACTCCTTAAAGTGAGACGCAAAGTGAAAACTTGTTCCGACACAATCACTGAGGAAAATCATCACATCACATTCTCAATCCTGAGGCCTTTAGGATTGTATCAAACTGAACCATGTAGCATAGCACAGGATCTGTGCCCTGAGAGAGGCAATAACTGTCAATAACAACAGAGGGCTGTAATGTGTGGACCACATTCATAGTGTTTGAAATGGAAATCCAAGCAATGGTCAAATAGCACAGACCATTAAGAAACACATCACTATGTTTTGGACTCCCGATCATTGGTCATCAGATGGGTTCAGACACTCAGTTTCAGAACCCTGAAATTTTACTGGAGGCTGCCCCACCTTCATCTCACTTGAGAACATTGAGGTGTAACTATTTTTAGCATAGTTTATCTTACAATAGGAAAATCAGAAATCAGGGTCAGAAGTGAAAAGAAAAAATGACAAATCAGGGTTCTAGTTCTCATATAGACCTACTTTCTATATATAATGGAGTCTATATCAAGATTTAAGCGTTTTTTATGTGGATTTAAGCAGGTAAAAAAAAAAACACGGTGGGGGGGATTAACTTCTGTGAACAAATTTTAATTCTAGCAACAGCACAACAGGGAACCACACATTGTAGCACTGCACTAATTGGCTCCTGCTAACTGCCAAATGCGTCTCTCTTTGTCCACCTCCACCTAACAAATGCTAATTTTTTTTGAGTAGCATAAATTAAACCATTTACACTGGTACTCCAAACCAAAATGGCTTATGGATGCTTTCTATCTGTGTTTTCCTGTTTCAGCCCGATTGCGGCGCGTGCTGCTGCAGAGGAGCATACCAAAACTTCATATCGCCGATCCTGTGATGGAGTAGCCTTCTGCATATCTTACTCAGGTATTTTTTTTATTAGGGCTGTCAGATTTTAAGATGTACAATATTTCATGAGACATGCTTTAACACACACGCAAACACACACACACCCAAGCTGTTCAGGCTGACCAGTGAGCAGTGGGCGCACTGCCAACAACCACTGAATGGGAGAGCAGCAGAAAGATGGAAGGACTTATGTGGGAGGAGCGATGGTGGTATAGCCGTCACACACAGATAAACATACTCAAGTCCTCCCTTCCATCTATACATGTGGACCTGAGTGCTTGAGGGGTGCATATAAAATTCCTTTTGGCAAAAATGACCAAACTAAGTATAGGCCAGGCTCCCCAGCAGACCAGAAACATGGCCGAAAGTGTGAGAAAGACAGATAAAAGAGACTCATCTGTGATCAAGGCCACTTGCGGTGGGTGCAGAGGGAACTTATTTTGATGTATGGTAATCCAAAGGCACAGTTCAGTCTTTCAGAGTTTAAAGACCTATGCCAAGTGGTGCATGTGACCTCAGACAGGAACCGCAATGCTGAATATACTCTGAAATAAAGGTCTGGAACAAATCAATCCATAAAATAGATTCGCACGGAAAGAAAAGTAAAGAAAATACACCAGGACACAGGTCTCATTGCCTCAGAATTCAGATGAGAGAACACAGTCATGAAGAGTCTTGGCAAAAAAGCGCTCCCTAAACTACTAAACGACAACATTCTAACTTATAAAACAAATACACTCACATAAAGTTGTGGATAAATTCAGCATGTCCCAAAGAGATGTAGAAATAGACTTTATGTGCAGTGAATATAAAATCTAATGGAGAGCTTTCTGAAAAACATGTTTAATGCTACACTGGGAAACATTTTATCACTATTTACCCATAATGCTCATAGGCAGCGTGGGCACAGCTGTGCTTGTGTGGGCACTGATAAGTATAGAAAATGGTGGGCGCTGGCACTTATGTTCAGCAAGGCACATCATGTGACAGGTGGGAGGAGGGGGATACAATATGTAGGGTGAGATAATTTTTCCCAACGGTAGAAAAATAATTAAAAAAAAATAAAATGAAAATTTCTCTTGAAGTCACAAATGAAAATGAAATCAAATGGCTGTTATATGCTTTGAAAATATTACACTGTGCTTGATGTAAAAATGTAATATAGACCTAAAATGTTAAATTTTGCTGTTAACAAGATTGCATTAATATGCTGTGTATTTAGAACATTAGTAGGATATTGTTTTGTTATTATTTTGAAAGTTCATCATGTTCATAGCAATTACACTTACACATAAACATAATGTTATGGAACAACACTAAATATGTGATCTCATTCATTTATTTATCTATATGACTAATCTGTGTTGAGCAATTTTACTAACATTTCATTGGTTTCACTAAAAGAAATGCTCTTTTAATATTTCATTTCATATGTAGACAGAAAAATAAATAAGATTTTTTTACACTTTCTGCTGAGTTCTCTTAATGTTGGATATTAAACATGCAGTATTTGCTTGTAATATTTAAATATCCATGTAAAATTGATGAGAGCCAATGAATAAAGTAATATGTTCTACGAATGTAAGCGAACAATACTGTTAAAAGTGAAGTATTGGAGTTACTTGTGCATGAGGTGCCAGACCGGGTATACATTGATATTGGTCTCCAAGATGCAGTTTAAAAGACAGATTTTTCATATTTACATATTTATTGTATCATTTCAATAGCAAAATTTCAGCAGTGTGCTCTCACTGCCTCCCTCTAATAAAACCTAGTCTCAATTTTCCCCTGTAGTACGTAACGTAATGAGATGCACCAGTGCCAAGACAATCATCTTATTATGAATTAACACTCTTAAATTATACATACTATGGATTTCAATTTTAGTGATATTCCCTAATTAGTGAGTGCCTGCTGAAATATCTAATACAAAGAACCTCCTTGGAGCAGCCAATGAGGCCCAGATGCCCAATAAGTGCTTTGTCTGATAAAGTAACAGGAGTTACTCTGATCTCTCACACAAAGCTACACATATTCCCTCTCTTTCTGTCTCTCTCACACACACACACACACACACACACACACACACACACACACGTGCGCACATACACACACACACATGCACACACGCAGAGTTGTTTGTTCTAAATTATTTCAGTGTCCTGCTCTTGGCAACGCAACATGAACAGACTGGCATCCAATTTCTCCCATGACCCTATAGTCTTGCCACACTAACAAGCTGGCGACCACATAACCCCCTCAACATAAAACTGGTACATGAGCATGTGCATAAAACACACAAACACTCTCACACACACACACAGAAACACACACATAATGCTCACAAAAATTTCAATCAGGTAAACAACAGACAAAGTGTCATTAGCGCTCAGAAACATTAAAGTAATGCACTTTCAGGCAAAGCGATACATCTTAACAACGCTACCGAGCACGCACCACACATTTGTTGTCACCAGCACGTGACAACAAATGATTCGCAGGAATTTGCTTTCAGTATCATACATTCTTGAACTTTCACCACTGAGCAGCAGCAAGCAGGCAGGAGAATAGAATGGAGCAGAGCCGAGTGAGAGGCAGCAGAGTAGATGATGAATTACATGATCACCTGCTCTGCCACAGAGCTTTTCATTCAGGTGGTGGAGCACCTCCAGAGCAGCCAGAGGCCTGGACCCTCTTTTCCCGTTTCCCTCCCCCATCCTCGAACCAACCTCATCTCTCGCTCCCCGACACAACCAACCACCATCACCACAACAGATGTCTGCTGTAACCCAGTAGCTCCCTTCACTGTAGACACATGGAGGCACCATCTGGACTGGAACTCCGCTCTTCTCCAGATTAGAGCAGGCGCCACGTGTTTGTGTGTGTTTTTCATGTGTGAATGTAAATCAGAGAAAGAGCTGAAGAGCGGTTTTTCAGCACGTAGCTGTGTGCATTTGTAATGACATTTGTAGTGTTAGCGAGGAAGCCTGTCCCACAGCTGAGGCATCTGGCAGGATGGTGGCACACCTGAGTTCCTTCAGTTCTGTTTGGGTCTTACGGTTTACGTCAAGCTTGCAGCAGGTGGGATGCCACTTCGACTGCTGTCTAAACAACCAAACTGATGAGGCAGCCAAAGCTACCCAACAAACCCTGATTTACAAACACCCCTCTGTGTGTGTGTGTGTGTGTGTGTGTGTGTTGATTCTTTTTTCCTCCCAAGGCTTGAGAACAAACTAACACCCACCATACTTTGACAGATGATGCCACCAAATTCACACAGCCCCAAATGCTTTCACGGCCATGTGGTCTGGGGTATGAGTAGTGTGATTGTTTCCCTCCAGCTTTCAATGTCTTCCTCCTGGATGACATCTTTCAATTACAGTAAGATGTTTGAAGCTGACAGGCAATGATTATTACGGAGCTACTGAGTTACCAAAAGGCACACCCGAACTGGACAACAGCAAACATCTGGTAGAAACACAACCCCACCCAAAGACAGCATAGCCAGAGACACAAGAGAGGGATGAAGAGAACAGAGTGGATGGAAAAATGCAAAAGAGCTTAGAGAGCTCCCAGGAACTCCAAAGAGATTGAAGAAAACAACAAAAAGGACAGTAAGATGTAAACACACTTGACGGCAATGTGAGCTGAGGTAAAGCATGTATACATGTACACAATATAATGTTGTTCTAACCATGGTAAGGAAACTGCACTCCATCGCTCTCATGCTTAATCTTCCTCTCCTGCACACTGGCCAAATGGTGCTGCACTGAAAGGCCAAACGGGGAGAAGGGGAGAGTTAACAATGGAAGAGGAGAGGAGAGATAAAAGAAAGACATGAGTGTGAAAAAATGACAGCGAGAAATGCAGTCAAACAATCGGCAACAGGGTAGATAATATTACAGAGTGCAGCAATTGTACACAGTTTTATTGCTGAATGGAAGCAAGTGTATTATAGTCGATGGAAGAATAAACATGTTATTTAAGACTACATTTTGCTACGAGAGCAAGGGTTTAGCGATGGGGTCGTCATGAAGGGAGTGTCAGGAAAAACTCAGCCGGTAAAATAAATGATAAATAAATTAATTGCTTGAAAATGTTACTATCAGTGAGGGTGTGAAGTCTCCATTAAAGCAAAACAAGCACTTGTTCTAAACCTACAGGTTTTGTGTGACCTACAGATCTAACAGGAACATGTTTAGCATCTTTTCACTCAGAAAACAAGCGAAGGTCAATATCTTCTGAAGCTTGATGAGCTGATGAATTGTTACTACCATTTGAAGGGCTTAGAAAATTCTTTAAAAAGGGACAAAAAGTTTAATATAATTCTCTCACAAAAAACCCTCACAAAAAAAAAATACTATACAGCTCACGTACACTAGATTATTTGTATGTGCCTCTGACAATTTCAGAAAGTCCATAGATACAAATATATGTTCACACATTTACAAAAAAAAAGTAAATGTTAGTCCTAATAATAACCATGTGTGCAAAATATGTCTCTGCCCCTACTCTGAGCACTCAGGAAACCATCAAAAGAAGAAGTAATTACACTTGACAAGGCTGAGGTCTAATTGAAGGATTAGTTAATGCACAAAATAAACAGAAACCTTAAACCTCTGCTGTAACAACCAAACCTACATGCACACGTAATCAAGAGGTGTTGAAGAAAAATATGCTTGTGGATGTTAACAAGCTGTGTAATCCCCTGCTGAACACCTGCCCTGGGCAGAGTGACACTGCTCATAAACAGGCCTGATGTGCACAATAGGGGCGCTGATTTTGGCAGAAACTGTGAATGAAAGATGGACGAGGTCTTCGCTGATGCTGATCATGACATGGTGGCAAGAGAGGAAATGGTGATGAGTGCGGTGGTGAAAGAGAGTGAGCTGTGGCTTCAGGACCATTTCAATTCAGTTAAAGAGAACTTAATAACTCCTAACATTTGGGTCCAATGGTTCAAAATCAATGCCCCCAAGTAAGATTAACAGAAACTGTAAAGCTGATGTAAAATGTATGTCTGAATTGATATGGACCTTCTGCCCAACACAAAGACAATCAAGTAGGAAGACTTTAGCCCGTCTACCTGCATCCACATCATTGGGCCAACCGCTGGACTGAGAGCTGCTGCCAGCCGCTGGGGAACGGCCTGAGTAGAAGACATCATCCACCGGGCTCTCCATCTCACTGTCATCAATGGACTTCCGCTTGTTGGAGCTGGCAGAACAAAAGAGCGGAAATGAATGAAAAGAAGAATTGAGTGAGTTTTTCTTGCTGTTTTTCTCTCACGAGATGATCTGGTTTTTCAGCCGCTACAAATTGTGATGAAGCTGTGTGTTTGTCCACCGTCAGACATGTACGAGTGAATTTAAAATTAAAATATAAAGGGTTAAGGATTCAAAGTTATGGTCTAGGCAGGAAGGGACAGTAAGACAAATAGGAATTCAGATTTGTGGCTAAAGTAGCTTTACTATAGAAGGTGTGTATGATTCTTATAAACTCGCACATCTGTGACCAATAAAAGGGAGGCTGTGAAAGCACCGTGTTTCAGTGCTGATCCAAGATGTTTGAAAATGTATATACTCAAGTGCATATCTTTGTGACAGCATGCGTGTGTGGCTTCTCTGTGTAGTGTGATGCTGGGGTCTGCGTTGCATTAGCGTCAAGGGAAAGATTCGGTAATGAGTGTAACTACCTCCGTGGGAGACTTGCATAAAGCTCCATTTCAGTCCTGCAGCGAAAGACGAGCAAGGGCGGACGACAGAGTGAGCGAGGGGAATTAATGCAGACAAAAGGCACAAAGACGGGCAGGGTTACGGACAGATCGGTGGGAAAAATTAGAGGGAAAGAGGTGGATTAGTGGTAAAGAAGGACAAAAAGTGGGGATGGGGGAAAGAAGAACAAAGACTGCATTGAGAAACAGAGTAAACTAAGTGTTATGAGCACTATGAGGTTTGAATATAAGGAAGTGAGAATATTAGTCTGGAACGAAAAGGGACTTTTTAATTAGAAATTTGGATTTGAGCGTACCTGGTGGAGGGGGTGGAGGTAATGGAGCGCCGTCCAAGGGTCACCTGGTTGATGTTGTAGTAGCCAGGGCTTTCAAGATCAGCCAGGGAGAAGTTGGGTCCGGTTGCTGGAGCAACAGGAGCTAAATATATACAAAAAACATGAAATCATACCTCATCATATCTACAAAATGTAAACAAACAGGCCACTGTTGTATTATTTACTGTTATCATTTTGCTCTGTCAGTTTCGATGTCAGTCACACACCATTTTGTTTCCAGCCCTGAACATCTGGAAGTACTGAGAAGTCTGGCCATGAAATCTGTGCAGACACTCGTGGTCCCATAGGATTCTTCCAAACCACTGCGGTGATCATCTGATTCTTGTCTAGTACTGCCATGATCTTCAAATAAACTTTGGTATCCCTCTGACATTTTATATCAACCTCAGGGGCAGGTCTATGTCCTGGTATATCACAGCTGCTGTTTCCCCATTGATCATGGTTATAATTGTGCAGCAGGTCTGAAAGCTAGCTTAAGCTTCTGCTATTCTGCCAGAACATAGGCTGAAACCCTGATATAAAAATAAGGGTTTCAGCAAAAAAATGAGAGATGTAGAAAACATTTTGCAGGGTGAGTTATTGCCTGGAGAAATGAATGGATTGTTCTATTCATTCCTCAAGTGGAACAACATCAATCCTATAAGCGCCAACATCCTCACACCTCATCATGGGTAAATGTTCGAATAAACACAACAATTATTCAATTTGATGACCCAGGATCTGCTTTTAATCACGTCACCCAAAGATGTCACTTATACGCATCACTCGACCTACTTACCAACTGAAACAGGCGGTTTTATGTTAGCATAGCCACCTTAACCTACAGTAACATTAGCATTTGTGTTTGTGACTCACTCTGCGACACACGGACCAGCTCGGCTACGTTCCACACCCCTGATGTCACAAAGCAGTCCTGGAAACTCAAGTGGCCTGGGGAAGAAACACAGAGCACGTAGTAAAATGTACATTAACCTGTCAAAGTATGTGTATAGTTGCAAACACACAAATAAGGGACAGTGGATCAGCACATTTTGATTGGAAAGCAGAGCAAAATCAGTAATATGTCAAGTATTTCAATCAAGGCTGATAGAACTGGTCTGTGTGATCATTTCAATTTTGTTTTGAGGACAATGAACTCATCAGCATAATTACTGAGACTAGACAGCACAAAGATGTCCCTACAATGGAGTTCCTGTGTTTGGGACGAGAACCAGCCCAGAACCCTGACAGGATGTAATGCAATACAGCCAGATCAAATCAAGATCAACTTTTCCTTTTTTTGGAGACAAAGCCCAAAGTTACAGTTGATAACTGTACAAAAAGCTATGAGTCTGCTACTCTGGTATGCAAGTGTGGATGGATGTTTACGACAGAACGCTTTAGCTGTTTATATTTGTTTCTATCCACAGAGGAGTTTCATTCTTTCACTTCATGAAATAGATTACAAAACATCAACTGTGCCATCATCTGACTGTTTCTTGGCCTATTTGAATTTTGTTCTTGTTGACTTTTTAAAGTAAAAATCCCCAGTATGAAGGCAACGTGGTGAAACCAACTATAGCTAAATAACTATTATTATCCATTGGAATTACAGCCAAAAGACAATTTGGTTCTAATGATCAACTTAAATTAAATTTCTTACAGACAAAACTGAAAATTCCTGCCAGTATTTCCATGCAAAGACCAAGTATTAAACTCTTATTTGGGACTTACTTTCTACTTCACAGTATAGAGCAGATTGTTAAGAATAAACGTAAACTACTAAACTTGCAGCACTGATGGGGGGGTGAATGTGAGCAGGAACAATGTCCTTTTCAATCTTTCTATTGAACTCACCATCTAGTATTTCCAGAGCCATTGTAAGCTGTCTTTTTTTGTGACACATATATGCTTTCGGCCTGGCGGGAAGTTTTGAAGCAGCTGTAGAGTATCTGGGGCCCGTGTGGGGCCTACGGCAGAATAGTCATGTAACATCCATCTAATACCATAAGTTGTTTATTTTCGAATGTCATTTCACCAGTGAATGTGCTGAAAAGATCCTCCTGCTCTAAAATATTCAGACGCTCCAGGTCACTGAGGCTAAGTTAACCCCCGTTCCTCTATTTTTTGTTTTACCCTTTCACCTCTGCGTTTCTTTCGCCCCACCTGCCTCTTTCCCTTCTCCCACTCACTGTCTCTCCATCTCTGTCCGAGGTTAACCGCAGCGGGGACATTGGATGAGGTCAGCGCTGAGCTCGGCAGCAGCCATGTGGTTCCCATCTTCCAATAACGTCAGTGTGATTTATGAGCGGCCCACCACAATCCCAGCACAGCCCCCGCAGCACTGTACCATCAGCTCTCCTTACCATAATAAACTTACACCCAACTCTGCCTTGACACACATACACCCAAAAGAGGCCTGCACAGAGGGGCAGTGTGTATTTACAGTACATGCATGTGTGTTGCCGTGCACAGCATGTGTGCAAGCCTCATCAAACTCTTTTTATGCATGAATGCATGTGTGAACTTGTGAAAAAGAAGGCACATGTACGTAACTCACCATTTGGTGGGGGCTTGACGTCTGTGTCTCCTTGCTGGTTTGAATTGTCTGATTGTCCTGATTGTTCTACATGAAGGACAGAGAGAGACAGTTAGTCGAGTGGACAGATTTCTGGACACCGCACTTAAGGTGAAAGAGCAGGAAACCAGCATGAAAAAAAGCGGTCAATTTTCTGACTAAACAGATTTGAGACCGAGACTTTAGAGGCAGACTGTACAGAGCCCCGAGGTTGAATATCAGTTGAAAAACATAAACATCTAAATGAAAATAGAATCTGACACTCTGTTGATAGTAATTTTTCCAAACATTGTAGAAAATAAACCCCTAAGTTTTCAGTTTAAAGTTTGGGAAAGCAGATGTTGAATAATGCCAGAGATCTAAGGAAATGTCAGCTTTCCCACTGCATTGAAAGTTGATGGTTGTTACATGTGCAACTATAGTTTCTGCTTTGCTTGAGTTGGATTTTCCCCAGAAAAGACAAACAGGGACAGTAAAATAGGCAATACAGATGCTGACATGTGTAACACAAACCGGATGACCTCCATGAAAGCAGCGGGAAATATACCACAAAAAAAAAAAAAGGCACTACTTTCCATCCCAAACGCACTAGATTCTTAGCTAAAATTTAAGGAAAATTGAATCTCAGTGACGGAGGCAGCTGAGTCCCAATGTTACACAATGGTATTGCTTTGTAGGTGCTAGTTTGCATACACAATCAGTTCAGTTCATTTAGAAAAGTGAAAATCCTGATTCTTTTCTTGTGTGTCCAATAAGGGACAGGGTTTTGGGTGGTTTACTCTCATCTCTAAATGCATAATACAGCATTTTATTGATCTACCCTATATTACATCTACCAGATTCATTACAAGTCAAAATTCCTCCAGGCAGAATTGGTCCTCCATGCAATAGGCACCAGGTCCCACAACATCCTCTAAACTTAGTTTAGCATCTTAAACTTCTCGTCCCATTACTGGATGACTTTCTAGCCTCTTCAGACATACTTCTTCTATTCTCATTTCTATTTCTCTCCTGTGCTGTCGCTCTGTGGAGTCCTGGCAGCCATCTTAGCGCTTGGCAGCCATTTTAGCTTTGGCGGTACCCGTGCATTCCTACTAGCTGACGCATCTCCCGCGCGCACACACACACACACACACACACACACACATGCATACAAACTAACTCTATAGCCTAAATGACAAAAAAGCTTACAGTGGCTATAATATATATGTAGGATGAGGACAACAATTCAAGTGTTGCAGCATGCAACAAATGACGTGCTGCTGCAAGTGCATGCATTTAAAAAAAGGCTCATCACTGACGCTCCTCAGTTACAAAATGGAGCGCAAAATAATCTTTACCATTCAGTGCAAGTGAGATAAAATAATAAATGATGAACCGAAGAAAATGAAGCTGGAGGCCTTTTAACTGCACCCTAGCCGACAATTGCAGTCACACTTTCGAACCGGCCTACCTCTGTTAAACAGGCTCTTCCACGGTGTTGCACTTTCTAAGCCAAAATTCAGTGCCTAGTTGTCATGACAACATGGACAGCACACCACTGTTAAAATCCCTAATGATGGTTATTGAAGCCTGCATATGCATATGTGTCGATTTGGCCTGGAAATTAGTTTGAATGAAGATAATAATATAGCTCATTGGCATGGGCTCAATGTGTTGTTTTGTTTAAGTGTTTCTTGGCATCGGCAGACTGGCAAATGAAGTAGTACACCATAATGAGGGAGATGTCCTCTGCATTTCAAGGTGTTAAATTCACTCCTGTTACATTTTTAAACAGAACCTGACAATCACAACTTAGTTCTCTAAGTACATTTTTGAAAAATGAAAACTGTAAAAGACAAAGACAATTGCTTGTGTACCATTATGAAACCTTAATCTGTGGTTTTTACCGCTCTGCAGACAACATTGAGAATATTATTTTACTTACAAAATGTGGAGGTTTTATTATATAATATTGCCGACTGACTATTTATCTAATTAGAATGCATTCTTTGTGGTCTGTTTTGCAAGGCCGTAGTGCAGGAAAACTCAGACAATGCCAATTAATTACTCTTTGATGACCCTTTTTATAAAGTGTCCCTGCCTAAATGTGCAAACAGGGGAGTGGATAGATTGAGGACATCCAAACTGGTTGGACATTGGTCCTCTGTGATGACTCAACAAGCAGAAAACTGTAGTTTATTCTCTCTAACAGATTTTCTGAATGCAATTAACAATGGAGGACCCTAACACTAACAACAGTAACAATGATGAGCATTTTAGTGACAGAAACCCACCAAAAACACTCCAGTAATTAAATACACTGTCAATCTACTGGGGAGATACTGCGTATGTGTTCCCTTTGAAGGTAATGTTCATTTGAACACACCATTGACATACAATATATCACAGCATGAGCCTTTATTAACACCGTGCTTCAAAGCCTTTGCGAGTGTGCACCATGCATGTCTGTGAATAGATAGAGATGAATCATCCTTATCTCCTGCACACAGTTGCCCCAAGGCCCCCTGCATGTTGCCTGCCAGAGATAATGCAGTGTAGACTCATAGACCTTCAAATGTATCAGACTATCGCTGCAATCTCACGCGCACACAGTGAGTTCATTCTTCTGCCTCCGTAGATATGCTCGTGAATCAGGATGCACTAAAGTTAAGGGCGGGTATATGTATGGAGACCAAAAGGTGCATCGAAGCAACCATATCTAGTGAAATCTTCACTGCAGAATCTTTGTGTATATCTTTGTAAAGACACAAAAACACCAGTCACACATACACATAAGTGGAAAACATTACGGGACACTTGACTGTAAAATTATATACACATGCTCCCTCATTTGGCACACAGTTAGGCTTTGCAAATGGAAATGGACCCATTTAACATATGCACATTCATATGCAAGTGCCCATCACTCATTTTTGCTAATTTACTAAATAGCTTAGAGTGTTTGTATATCACAAGCACACATGGATGAGCAACCCTCCCGTAATCTAACGCTCTAAATGTGAAGGGGCTTTTTCAGACTATGAAGCTGCTGCAATGGCAAAAAACAGTCTGTGTGTCAAACTATAACATATAAGAAACATGTTTTCAGCATTTCAGTGCAAACAGAGAAGTAAATGGCGGTATTAAAAAAATTAAAGTATCTTAAAATATGTGAATCAGGATCATCAATAAAGTGGTAAATGTTTGAGCCGACTATAGCCTTTTATAATTGCTATTTTAAATCTATTACTACTACTACTAAATGACCAGTAGGTCACTTAGTAGTAGTAGTATAGATATAAAACACGACCAAGAGCCACTGGGAGAGCGCATATCAATCATATAGGAAAACAAAGTGAAGTTACCTTTCTGAATAAATCCTTCCTACATGACACATCACAGACGACTGTTAATGTTTTAACACAAACAGTGAAACTTTCAAGTGTTTTACAAGCAAAATCTCCATAAATTTAGTTTTCCCAGAATTTACCATGTGACATGAAGTTGTCTGGGCCTCTGGAGGAACTCTATACTATAATTCTGCTGACATTCTATGGAGTATGCCGGTTTAAAACCGCAAGAAAAACAACACAGGGAGAAACAGTAAAGCCTTTCCTAACGTTGACTTGTGCTGATCAGATTAAGCTGCCATCAAAGGTGAACATGACAGAGGTCGTGTATGGGATGTTAGAGTGAGCATAGATGCTGTCTACAGCCCGTCACCCATTGGACCGGTGCTCCATTCATCTGGCTGTTGTGTCATTTGAGGATAGCTCTCCTGACATGGTTCGCCTCATAGCCAAATGACAGGGGCCTCTTCCTCTGTGGACAAGTCTGCTGCTGTTCCCCCCTCCTTCATCCCCCGCTCAACTCCTTTTTTTCCTCAAGGAACTGCTCTTGAGAGATAGCCTGCCATTCATGCTAGAACGCTGTGTTGTCCAACTATAACCTCTTAAACTATAGATCATGAATACATACATAACAAAATGTGTTTAACCCACTTTTTACTAAAGAGATTGGAATAGGACTTATAAAGAATGATTTTAAGAATAATCATAAGCAAAACAATTTTTTAGTTTCAGCCCTGGTATATATTCTGTGAGGAAAGGAAAAGGTGCTATAACTGCGTTCTTACCCCACTTTAGTCACCCCCACCCCTCAATATTCATCAACCAGCAGACTCTGGATAAAGAGACCAAACAGCTTCCCCAATTGGGTTTCGCTTAAGAGGTTTATCGGTATGTTGCTCAACATTCTGACCTTTTTTTTTAAATCTTTAATGCGCTTAAAATGTACGAAACCCTCCTAATCCCCATGGCTATCCCACACAGATGTTCACTCGGCTCTTTTATTGGACTTCATTTCACCCTCTTCCTCCAACACCCCCTTCATCATTCACCCTATGTCCCTCACTCCTTTCCTTCCTTCATTTCTGGAGTTGCTCGTAGCCCTCGGTAACCCTGCGGCCCAAGTGAGGAAAGCTAAGTTCTACCTGGACCTGGGCTATTAGCCACAGACACATATTGGACATTGGAGCGTTACATAATGGAAGGATTGACCTCAGCTCAGTGTGGCCACCTTGAGGTTCAGATAGGTCAATGCAAACATGAAAGTCATTTTCTGCATAGATTTCTGAATCATATATGTTATAAAGGTACTAGACTATACAAACATGATGATTTCTCTGAAAAATATTATTTGTATAATACATTATTTGCCATATTTGATTGAAAATCTAAGGCAAAAGAAAAATACATATTTAATCAGCTTTAGTTTTCTTTTCAGATCTGAGCTGTAGTGATGCAACAATGCAAGTCTTTCAGTCCACAAAACAGAAATATGTTCTCACTTGGCTCATAGTAAAACAATAAAAAAGGTTTAATTACCAAAAGCGAGTACCTCGTTGAGTGGAAGAGAAAGAGCTCTACATGTTACAGCATGTTTGGGGAATTATATACGCTTGTTTCATGTGCCCATGATTCATAGTATGTAGTAATCTAATATTTTCCCCTCAAAAATAGTAAAAAAAAGTTTTTTAAAAAGGCCCTGAATAGCATTCCTTTCTGACGATCATTTTGTCAAAGACCTTCAACCATCAAGGCTGTGTGGAGCTCGAGAAATCAAATCTAGACAGTCCATTCCCTTTAGATGCATTGGTCAAATTGTAGCATAATTGATTGCTGGTTCATGGTTGACAGCCACTCAGATGATGTATGTATATAGTCTTGACTCATTCAAGCTTTGGCAGGCACAGAGGAAGGAGGCGAGGTTGGGGGCAGAGGCGACTTTAGGGTGGAGAAGCAAGACTGGGATCTTTGCGAAATGAGGTGGAAATGACCAGCTGAAATGAGATCTGTAATCCAATCACCCAAAAAAAGAAAGATACCAAATAAATGTCCAAGTGTCTAAGTAACACAACTGTGTCTGGCATACAACGCAATGTGACCTATGTGACTAATTGCAAAATGCGGCTTGGCACTGGTAACACCAAAGTGTGAAGTGTGTGGGCGTGACACTATAAATACATCAGCTGGTGGCTATGGATGTATGATTGTGTCTTATGTATGTTTATCATGGTGGATATGTAGGGAAATGTCTGGAAAGCACATGTTGAGGAACAGTTGGAGATCAGCACGTAAACATCTGTGAGTGACAGGCAGCGCAGCCGTGTGTGGGAGGGAGACGGCGTCTCTAAAAAAAATGCATCGCATGTAAATATATCAGCGTATATAGCAGCTTCAGGGAGTATTTCCACGTGCATTCAAGTCTATATGTGGGAAAGTCTGATAGAGAGATAATTCTGAATCAAATGCACATCTGTGCATGCGTGTGTGTGCGTGTGTGTGTGTAGTTGTCTAGCCCAAGCCCCGTGCCAGCAAGGAGCAGGTGTGGGGAGGCATCCCTGCGTTGCCCGTTGCCCATCTGTGTGGCCGTCTGTGTGCCGCCTGCGCCCTCTCTGTGCCAATGCCAGACAGAGCTGGGAAGCCAGGTTTTTTTTTTTTTTGGAGGGGGGGGGGGGGGGTTACCTAATGGGAATCAACCATGGGAGAGAGTGGAGGGCAGGGGGTAGAAAGACTGAGGGAGAGGGGGGTAGGGGGTCAGCTGGCTGATTGCCCACATTCACCCCCAATCCCTCCTTCCTTGGTTCTTTTATCTTTTATCTGTGTCTATGTTGATGAGCTGCTATGATGCATGGGGAGGGAGGAGCAGGGAGACCCAAACAAACCTCCATACACTCCCCTGCATGTTCTCAGGGTTGTAAAAGTACTTTTTGTTCGGTATGCACAGCATGTTATAGGATACAAATATCTACATCTGGTATTGCGATTGTCATGGGACTCATCTATTTAAATTAGCTTTGCATCATTTCTTATCCTCTTCTGAATTTGCTTTTGCTGCTGAACTCATTAATAGTGGATTTTTAACTGCTTGTCTGTGATAAACATAAACCTTTATGCCTAAATATCAATTTCTGCTAAATTTATAGAAGCTGAATGCATTCTAGCAGAATAATCTTTATTCTAATTCACATTCTAATGCTTTTTATTTGCCTGTATTTTGCTTGGAAATTAGTTTAATGGTTATAATATATACTTTCTATTGGAAAAAAAGAAGAAGAATACCACTGAGGCCTACAACAGTAATCAATGTTTTTGTCCTTTCTCTTCGAGAAAGAGCAAGAGAAAGGTGTAATTTCACCATGTGGCCAGCAGATGTCACTTGATAGAAGTAGGAGGGGGCAAGATAAAGATACGTTTTACACACAGGAGCGAAAGCAGCTGAATATTTTTCTGCAGGACTGGCTAAAGCACCCCGCTAAGTGTTTTTAGTCAACTACCAACACAGAAAATACACACTGGCGTCATACGAATAATCCATATGTTGGAGGTCAGGTTTCCAGTGTCAACAGAAGACCAGCTGGCCTATGACTTGGACAATAAATATGCAGTCAAAGTCAGTTGAGATTTTGCGGACTGGAAATCTTGATTAATTTACGCTGATTATTTGACTATATTAAGTTTCATATAAACAAAGCCGAGCATCAAATGTATAGTACTGAGGTTCGCCGCTCACAGTGACAGACATAAGCCACACTGTAAGACTCCCACGCAGTGTGTGTGTGTGTGTGTGTGTGCGTGTGTGTGTGTGTGTGTGTGTGTGTGTGTGTGTGTGAAGCAATGCCAGGCTGTGCCAGGGATCTGTGAAGGGGGGACAGGAATAAAAAAGAAAAGTCAAAAAAAAGAAAGAAGGATGAGTAGAGGAGACAAGACGAAAAGAAGTGAATGAGTGAGTAAGAATGGAGGGAAGAATGGAAGAGGGGGTGATATTGAAAGAAGGGGAGATAGAAAGGGGAAATGGGGCTTGGTATAGGGTAGGGGGATTTTGAGAGCTGTGGGAATGTTTTGCTTCGCCAAGAAGGACGTGAGCAGAGAGAATAAACCACGGTGGAGAGGAAAAAAGAGAAGTTGCAGAGCAGCAGAGGAGAAAGAGTTGAGTACGGTGGGGGGTTGGTTACAACTTACAGAGGGCACTGGCTACCAGAGCAAACACCGTGGCCACCATAAGGAAATAAAGTCAAAGCATTCAAATGCTCCAGTCTCCAACGGGTAGTGATTTTGAAACGGTACTTCTAAAATATCGAAAATACTGCTGCTACTACTATTGCTATTATTTTATAGCAAAAGTATCAGTAACATTGATTTACCCACAACTAACTCACAAATCAAAATCTCAAAGTTCTTTTTTTAAACATAATCAATAGTTTATCTAAAGTTACACACCAAGATGCGCAATTCTCCAGCCCCAGTGCAGTGTTCTTTAAAGCTTGACATTAAATAACATAAACATGTACAAATGCATATTTGGACTGCTTTAGCCAGACATCACTGTTGTTTGAACACAGATTCCACTCATTACCAACTAAGATGTTATTCACACCGCAAAAAGATAAAGGAAAACAACAAAAAAAAGCCACTGCTTGCATGAGTCCCTTTAGTCTCATCCAGCTCGGGCCAGAAAACATTAACAATTTAGTTTTGGTTTGTGAACTATGCAAATAAATGCTCTCATATCAGTCTGGGACCTGGAGATGCTTTACGAGGTTGTAAAACTTCACACTAACACATTAAGCAGGCACGTAAAAAGAATGTGTGCTCTGTATAAATGCTCATTTGGACTAATGAATTAGGACAGCAATGAATAGCCACATAAAACGTGACATCCTGCCTGGGTGATGCCAGGAGAGGCTCAGTGTAAGAGAGACTTGATTTGTGAGCAACTCTGCATGTTGTTTTTTCCCCGCATGTGCATCCTCTAAGTGCACGTTCCACAAGACTCTTTTCACAGATCAGGGCTGCAGCTATTCATTATTTTACTAATTGAATGTTCTACCAGTTTTGTTGCCAATCAATCTACTGTTAAAGAACTGCGGTCTTTTATGCAGAATAGCTTTATTTTAGAGTGCTAAAAAGTACTAAGGTCAACAATTGTATTATTACAGTAGTAATGAGTGTCATTTTCAATGATGGCACCAAGTCAAGAGCCGAATTAATCAGATAATTAAGTCAGTGCTGGTCCTACTTCACCCTTAAGGTCACTGTCAGATGAAATTTAAAATGAAAGCTCAGAGGCATTAAATACTGGGAAAATTTGGGAGTTGCATGCAGTCTTTTGACAGTTGTCTCTCCCAAATAAATTAGTACCTACACAATTCTTGTTACTCTGTTGATATAAGAGAAGGAGACACAAACGGAGCGCGATTCAGACTAGCAGATGAGAAAAAACAATCAGCTAGATGAGACCAGAGATAGAAAAGTGACCTTTGACCACCAGCTGTCTGGGAGTCACCGCCCAGCACCATTTTTCAATCCATGTCCCTGTATGAACCCACTGCCAAGACCCACTGACCCTTAGCCACACACACGCGCGCACACACGCACACACACACACACACAGACAGACACACAGAGGCATGAATTCAGGCACACACAGACGTAAAAACACTGCTGCTGCAGAACTGTACCAACACGCCCTAAGTCTTGTGGTGTTTAGTGAACATATGAGCTGCTTGCTATCTGTGTCAAAGCTGGCTTTATATCTCAGGCAGACAAACAAAAGTAAACAACAGCCGTGGCCTTCCCGTGTCACACATGCTAGCTGATAATAAATGCTCCAGCCTCTAGCACCCACCAGATATTTCCTGATCAGGAGGCTTAGGCTCAGGATACCGGGACAAAACAGCCACAACAGCCCCAGGCCCCAGGTGCAGGACTGTGACAAGGAAAGCTCTCATAGAAACAGTGGACTTCTGGAGACTACAGAAGAGACTCATGTGTGAGCAAATCTAGATTTCTGACAGTTGGACTGATGGCATATTGAATCAAAATGCATGTCCATATATGTCAGACTTATAGGATTAGCCTAGTTTGGTCAGCTTATGTCTCCACTCAGACTGTCCCTAGTCAAGCTGATAATTGGGGATTTATTCTGACTATCTATCAAGCCATCTATTAACTTATTAACCCAGATAAGAGCTTTAAAACCTTCCTTCCTCCTGCTCATTGACATCAATTTGATGAGGAAAGATTAGAGCAATCCACTTGGCGTATTCAAAAACATATTCATCATTAAGCACTGAAAATGGACTTATTATCTTGTAACACATCCTCTTGCGTGCTTAATTGAACTCTGAAATCTGACCTTTTCTGAATAACTAACACCCAATGAGCTTAAGTGAGCATGAAGAGACAAATGATGGTTTTGTGTAAGCAATGACTGTCGCCAGCTGAGGGCCATTTCTGCTTTTCCCTTTCTACCTTCTCTAAATTTAATCAAGGTAAAAATGCTCTGATGACTCTCCACTTTGTTTACCTAACTGAATCCAAAGAGTAACTCACTTTCACCAATTTATTTAGTTTTAATCTTTACTGTTACTCAAGTATAAGTTGGGTCGGAGATACTTTTTACAATAAGACAACTGAA
The DNA here is from genome assembly GCF_901000725.2 of Takifugu rubripes. Taxonomy (NCBI): domain Eukaryota; kingdom Metazoa; phylum Chordata; class Actinopteri; order Tetraodontiformes; family Tetraodontidae; genus Takifugu; species Takifugu rubripes. The sequence continues at coordinate 3,074,108 of NC_042289.1, forward strand.
ACTCTGCCTCTCGTCTAAACAGAAAAGATGTTCAAATCATGGGGCTGAGCAGAGGAGCTTGCATCTGTTTGGCAGTCGCTCAGAAATGTCTAGCGTTTCACACTACGCCTCCGGGAATGCTGGCAAGGCTTAGCCAGAAGTTTATGAAAAACAGAGGGAGAGAGAAGAAATAAAGATGGAGCAAATAGCAAGAGAGTCAGTGAAGTGAAGGAGCGCAACGAAGAATGAGGTAGATGACATGAGAGGACAGAAAGAAAGATAGTGGAGAGGAGGAGGTTGGACGGCCCAAATAAGAAAGTTTAAATGATGCGATGTTTTCCATTCTGCTTGTGTGTAAATGTGCGTGCAGGGGTCCTCCTTAGGCCCCCGAGGAGCCCAAGGGTTCTTGGTAGTTGTGTGAGTGGATTCAAGTGAGGGACAGTGTGACCGCATTTCAGGTCTCTACACACTATGGACCATTGACAGCAGAATGGAGAGTGTACTCCTGTACATCCACACAACTGTCCAGTATGTACTGTATGTACATACTGGATGATCTCAACTTTAAGACCACAGCGCACAGCTGGAGACTACTACGGTCCCATTACTCAAGGGATGGTTTTAGGAATGATAAGAGACTGTCCACATTGTGGACAGTATGTTTGAGTAACAATCATTTAGCAAATGAAACTAAACCTAGAGCTGACTAAATCAGAGCACATCTGCTCAGGGTGCCAGAAGGGTCACTCACTATCACTGGTTTATCATCTAACATGAGCGGCTTCAAACTGGTGGGACTCTTAATTGCTCCAATGAAAGAAAGTCTGGTGGATAGTTGTGGTTATTCATCTTTGAGACAGCTAATATTATATCTATAGCCGTACCCATACAAGAAAGCTAGTTTGGAGCGGTGCCACAAATGTGTGCACATTACATGAACTGTAAACACAAAATGGCTTGTGTACTCTTTTTAGATTAACATTTGACAGGCAACACTGCCTTCAGTCAGACTCAGGGCTCTCCGTTCGAAGCCTGCTCCCAAGAGACTGATCCTCGGTTTGTTCTCCATCACAGCTGACACAACGCCTCCACTGTCTGCCTCTCGTCAGCCGCACCGCCAGAATCCACCATCATTTACAGTTATGACCAGGAGTGTGTATACAAAGATGGATGCCGATAGAGATGTGGGATCAGAAATGTAAGTGGATGCATGCTACAGTTCCATTATTGCCCAGACGATTCTACAGGTGATGAGATAGATTAGAAAAATATGTCACTCAAGCCGCACCCAGCTGGAGCATTCTCTTTATTTCCAATCATATTACCGGTACCATGCTTTCGCCCTACTTGACATCTATTATTTTCACTGAAGTTCTTAGCTTTTAACTTTAAGATATTTGATCCTGAAGGCTCTAATTTCAGAGCCTGCACTCCTGCCGTACCAACCTGTAAATCTGTTTTTCAGAAAAAAGGATTTCAAAGAACAATTGGAGGTTAGTCGCCGCTCTTGGATTTGGACCCTCCGTTGTGAGTAAGGCACACTAACTCAGTCATGCAAAAGGAAGGTGGCAGTGTGTTTATTTTACAGCGGGCTGTATCTGGCCATCATTATCTTATGCTGCAGATGGAGAGCTGTAAACAGATGCTTGTGGTCCCACTCAATGGCAATAGCGTGTCTGGCTGTGGCTCCAGCACAGGCGAGAAAGAGGATCCAAAGATGCTGAGGCATGACAACGGGGACAAACATTAGCTGAGCCTAAGGCCAAGGCTGAGGCTGAATGTTGCTGCTTTAGAGGTTATATGGGAACATCTGTTATTTCTACAGCTGGCACTCATAATGGCTGTAGGATCACGGGATTGAAGCTCTGCATGGAGCGACACACTCACCCAAAAAGAAAAGGTTGTTTTGCAGTGGTTATAACACAAAGGGAGGCGATATCGCTTCAAGATGTTTCTGCCAGAAAGCTCAACAAACACCGACGATGAAGTTTTTAAAGAGCCGTGTGGCCTAAACAAACTGCTGTGGAAAGTCAAGAGAGGGATCGAGGGGTAGAGACAGATGAAATGGCGACGCTGTGACATACAGTTGAGAGAGAGCGGGAGTGGGATCTGGCGCTGTTTTTTTTTTACTTTAATCAAAAACAGAGACGTGCTGCAGTGGAAAAAGTATGACGAAAAGCAAAGTTCACATGAGCTAAAGGCGGGGGGGAGGGGCCTTTACAAACAGACAACTACTGACAAACAGCTGCGTGGAGCCCTCTGCTAGAGGAGAAGGAAGGTGGGGTTGGAGAAACCTTAGTTACTAAAATGGAAAGTACACATTTTAGTGCAGTATGGAAATATGGTCTTCATTTCATGATTCAATTCCCGCTCCCTCCTCTTTTCCCTCCCTTTGCTAACTACCCCTTTCCCCACCAAACGCTACTCTCTTTCGCAGCTGCAGCCACGGTTATAAAAGCCTGTTAAAACACAGGAAGACCAGTAAAATGAATCGAAAAATAGCAGGAGGGAGTACTTGGGCCTCGGCTCGGGAGCAGCACCAGTATGAAAATCCTAATTTGATGGAGAATAGGTAAAAATAAAGCACACACAAAAACCTTCTATGCTTCTGTGCATAACTTTGCAAACTGGGATCACAGTTGTTACCGTTACCACTGTTAAGTATTCTCCCACAACAGTAACTTGATATTAGCATTTTATGGCGGAGATAACATTTTCTGTTAAATTAATGGGTCCAACAGGGAGATCATAGTCACATTTGACATATTTAAGAGAGTAGCCAAATCTTTTTTTTTTGTTAAAGACATGACGATGTTTGTGGTGGATAAGAGACTATTAATTTGTCAAACCACCCCAGCACCTACATCCATTACCCACTTTTCATCACCAACTTGTCGTCTCTTCAATTTCCCATCCCTTCCTTATCCGTCTCTTGCGTGTGTAGTCAGAGCCGTGCAACATCCCCCAACTACTGCAAAGCCCCTTGTTGACCGCCTCAAAATGGATGAGCAACCTGGTCAGCAGAGTTCGCCGCTATCTTGTTGGGGACTCATCCCGGTCTCAGCGTCCATGTCTTCTCCTTATACAAAGCATAATCCCGGCAGCTTTACATCTTAAAACTTTCCCCCCTCTGGCTCAGGACCTGGGCCAGGGAGAAATTAAAATTTTGCCCTAAGTCTCTGAAGGAACAGGCTTTTCCATGGAAACTAACATAAACCCCACTGACATTACACATCCCACTACACCGAGCACATCCCTAAGTATCAAAGCCACCATCAGCTCGGCTTACAGCCTTTTCCATCTTCCCATGCAAAGCCTTGTCCTCAAATCGCACCCTGATGTGCTCTCTTCTTCTTTTTTATCCACAGATGTTCTTTCTGCTTGTACGCGTCCTACCTTCATCAGGTTGTACGTAGTCCTCCACAATTCACTTCCCTCCCTGCTCAAATCATGGTTTAGGCCAAGCAGTTCATTATTTCAAATTTATGGCCTGACCATTTGGCCTGCCTTTAGGAGGAATAACATCAGGCTTTGGTTGGCGCGATGATCTGCAGCCAAACCCAAACCCCCTCTTCTGACCTCTTTACCATTGAATACACAGTTTTACCTAATTAGGTTTAACATATCTATGTAATATGCATACACAAAATAGCCTCTATACAACTAGTAACTCTATGGGCCCATGCGTACAGCTTTGTTATCATGAGACTTTATCTTCCATAAATTCACGCACATAAAACATACTTGTAAGAGTACTCACTTGTGCTATAAAGCTAAAATACTGTAGATGATAACATCATGTAACACTTAAGTGTATGTAGGGGAGGAACATGAATATGTCAGTCCCTGAATGTGTCTGCTTACAGAGCTAGATCCCCACAGTCACTGAATAGAATAAAGTCCATATTTTAAATGAATCAGGCTCCATGTTAATACACAATAATGTTAGTTGTACTATATCAAGGCCTTCAAAGCTGTCCTATCCCTACATTCTCACAGCCCCTTTGGGGATTTTAGCCATTTAAATTTTTTTTTAAAGAGGCCCGATTGCCCACAGCTCAACGGCTCAGAGAAGCCTTAAAACCCTGCAGCTAAATCCCGAGGTTATGTAAGGTAAAGCCCTAAATCTCGTTGCACCTTATGTTACATATTACTGTAATTGCAAATAAATAAAGCTAAATATTAAGGAGGGGCTAGAAAGGGAAAAGGAAATAGCTGCAAGAGGATTGATGGGACAGTGAAAAGAGGAATCTGGAAAGAAAAGGAGTCTTTCTCTATTCCTGACAAACACACGCTTGAGAGCTGCAGACACACACATACATATACAGAATTTACACACATATATTTACATGTAAACATATGTGAGAATTTTTTTTATACTTTACTATGTCGTCTGCACAATGAATTCTATTTTATGTGTGTCTTTAATGTAATAATTAACAGTTTGGTGCTTTGTGCACTGGGTGTTAAGCTATGTGCCAATACACAGTTAGTCAAATAGCAAGCATGTTGCAATACCTTCTCACTGGAGGAACATTACACTCCAAACCACAGACATCAACTTCAGTGCAACACTTCATTAAAGTTTTAGATCACCCAACCTTATTAAGTTTCATCCGCTAAAAACATGAATGCCTTTAGCAGATTTCATTGCAATCTATCCTTTGGCAGTTTAGATGTTTCTGTGAAGGCACCAAATACCTTAACAAGAGTGTATATTTCTTGCTGTGAAATGATGAGGGTCATTCCCTTCTGTACAGTCTGTATATTTCAGTTCATGCAACTGGGACTGAGATGCTGCAGCGGTATTAAAGGAGTCCACATAGGAGAGGCAGAACAGCAGGAAAAAGCACAGATACTCACAGAGATACTCACAGAATACCTCTGACATTCACCACTGAAGCAGGACCCCCAACGGCATTAAAGCCACATAATGCGGCCGGTTCTTATGCCTGTTAATCATTATAATGAAATTAAGACTGCTGGCATCAGAGCCTGGATTACACCTCTCTTGGATTACAGAGTGATCAGCAGGGCTGACATAAGGACAGAGAGAGTGAAAAAAGGCTTACAGTGCTGCTCATTCAAACCAAACTAATGAACAAAAGGGTGGTAAAAACATGAGAATAAACAGTAATATATATCTTTGTGTATCAGACAAGCTGCCATTTTATGCACGAGTTTGCCTAAGGCTGGAGCAACGTACCAAACTCCCAGATGCTCAAAGTGCTCGGTCTGACACCTCTCTCTCAATGATTGCTCAAGCATGTGTTCTATGTACCTTCATGTATAATAATGAGCACGTACTAATGTAAAAAGCAATCATTTCTCCTCCTTGGAGACTAATCAAGGATTCTTGGTGTGGAGAAAGTCCCCCTTCACAGAGCTAGATTCATCTTGAGGAGGCAATAACATGCACAGCGAGGGAACTTCCAGTGTAGTCCTGGATGGTGCTAAGTATTCTTATAGCACAATTAAGACGCACACAGTCTCTGCTGTCACAAGAGGAGACATGGCTTTTAGACCCGTTTACATCACTCCCCATGAGACTAGTTCCAATAACTGCATCCCATCATTCAACTCATTAAAAATAACAAAAACGTGCAGTTATGATACCATAAATGCGCCTGTTCGGCCTCTTTTGTACGCACCTATTTTCTGAATCATCCTAAAAGTCACCTCATTTATTTCTACTTTGTTTTTCTTCACCCTTGGTACAGCTCCCAACATGTGATTTCACTTATCTTCTAGTGGAATTAGAGTGAGGAAGAACAGACTAAGGGTCATCCCGCTGTCTCTACCTCTTTTCCTCCTCTATCCTCACAAAGGCTGGCCTTGATGAAAGGATCTGCATATTTTGTTTTAGTTTCAAATTCCACCACCAGGGAAAAAAAAAGCTGCAGATGTGGGCTGCTTGCCACGCCTACACAAAAAATGCAGGACTGTATAAATAAAAAAGTATGTGCAAGGAGAGCTAATTGATGCACAACTCTTCCTGCAAAGAGGATTTTCCTCCTGTTCAGTCAGCATACTGGATCACTACTCTTTCTTCGTATTAAACAGAAGTGAAAATGGAGTAATTACAGTTGGTGGTAATCTGTGTGGTTAACGCAGATGCAAAAACATTCAACCAGGAGACAAAGGTCAATCGGGAGATAATGCAAACATGCCCGTCGTCTCTATCCAGACAACTTTCTTCTCTGCTTTTCTATTGGTCCCACAGAGGGTCTGGTGCGATCTTTAACTCCGAGTAGCGGTAATCAGAGAGTCCCGCTGTGCTCTGGGCTCTCTCTGTCATCTTGCCTCTTAAAGTGTGTTGTTTATGATCCATGGAGACACTGTGCCACATCTGCAGGGGCCATTATCTATTGAGACAGCGGTCAAAGGATCAGAACTTTTGGAATAATCAGCAGGACGAAAGGCCGTGACGTGAGATTAAGAATTCCAAGGTACTGTAATATATACGGGACAAAGAATTCCAAGCCATCAACACTTTTGCTCCTTTCCAGTTGTAATTGATTAAGAAAGATGATCGGTTAAATGTTGGATTTTAAAGGAATCAAGTCACGCAGTAAGAAAGCAGTCAGAGAGACGTAACAAGGCAGAGCCAAAGATCCCCTCAGTGGAATGGGGTGAGTTTCATAAGCTGGGTTCAATTACCCTTAGAAATGTGCAAAATCTAAATAGCACTATAAAAATCTGATAATGGAAACACCAGAATTTTGAAAAACCTCTCAAATATCACGAAAAGTTCTTTTGTACTCTTAAGAGAAGGAATTTCAGACATAGAAGTATATCGAAATAGAGAAACGGAAAGAGTTTTGTTGCATTTAGGTGACGTAGTACTTGAGGTAAGCAGTCACGTGACCAGTTATCTGGCATGGTACATATGGACACAAAAGGAGACAAATATTTAATATTGTTTAGGCAACTGCTGTTGATGTAACTACAACCATTCCAACACACAACAGGTTTTGACCGTCGTCCATCTTTCTTCCAGCTTTCACAAGAATTCCTAAGCTCATGCCCAAAACACTCTTCAGTGGCAACATGTACAAAGCACAAGTGTCAATGAAATTTTGGAAAAATCAGTTTTACTTTGCTAAAACCAAATCGTAATCAAGATACACTGACCAAAGCTTATGGAAAATACTACAAATCAAGATTAAAGGATAGCTTGAAGGCACTCATCATTATTGCTATTATTATTAAACTTTGGTGATGTTAAAGATTTTAGAGGGACTGGCACCTTTGATCATCCAAAGATTGGATTTATATTCCAAAATATACATTTCCCCAACATGTATTGGCTACCCATATTTCTATTCTTAAACCTCTTTGTTATCAGGATATAATAAATGTAATAAATAAGATTCCCCAGTAAATGGCAATGATTAGCTATATCACTTCTTAGAAACATGTTATTTTTTTAAAACCCTTATCTCAACATCTTTGGAATATAGACAGTTAGCTTGAATACTTGTGCCTAACCCATTCCATCTGAACGGTGTCTGTATGTATTTTCTATATTTTAGCCTACATACAGCAGGCACCAAAATGACACCAGTTAGCTGCATCCATCCAATGAGCTTCACTCACGACTAGCTCAGACGTTACATTTTTTTGACTGTGTGGGCGTCTGGTGCGAAACAGAGTTGTCAACAGCTCTGTTCTGCTCTTTATTGGATTTGGAGAAACGTACCCTCCAGCTACCCCTAAACCACTGCTATCTAAAGGTAGCATGACACTTGGCAAAATTGTAAAAAAAAAAAAAATAGTCCCCATCTGAAAGGCATCTTCGTTTATTGCTCTAAAGGTAAAATATGTTGTTTTTTGGGGGGGATTATAGTTATGCAAACTAAGCAGCCAAGGCTAGCTAAAAATAAATGACCATCGCACAATTTAAATTAAAATGGAGACATTTTTACTGTGTCTGAGTTATCATTTCTGACCTGCAAAATAGAAAACCTTTGTTCATTTCCACTGGACTGACTAAAATCTCAATCCTTTACAATCATGCCCATGAGCATGAAAGCATCACGCCAATCGTCACCCAACGCCTGACTTTAAAGTTGTCCCATTATCCCCTCTCACTTGCACACAGCCACCTAGCTTTGTGGTAAGTGTCAAATAATTACTTTTTGCATTTGAATTGAAGAGTAAAATAAAAGTAATAATCACAGACAATACTTTCAGAAACAAACGTAATTTTTGGGGGCTATGCATCCATCAAAAATTCATTATTACGTGATACGAACAGCAACAGTAGTTGCACATTTACATCAAATCTTCCTGCACAGAGTCCTCAAATGCTCCAGCGCTGCTCCCAGCTCCCTGTGTGTTGTTAAGAGTGCTCACAAATTGAAGGAAAACATACCACAGGAAGTACTTCACCAATAGTAACCACTGTGGGATCGTAAGGCAAAATGAGGAAAAAGACAGAAGAGCATTGACGAGTAGAGGACACGAGGGAAAGAGATCATGGAGGAGCTATTAATGCTTTCTGCAGAAACTGGCTCCCAAATGTTCCTGTAATTGGTATGATCCAAGAAACCAGAACTTTCTTTTTCTCCATCTGTCTACTACTTCTTTTTCCCCTCATTTTTCTTCTTTATTTTTCCTTTTATCTCCACCTCCTCCTATAACCTTCAGGAAACAAGGCTGGCATGGCTGGTTCTTTTCAATTTGTCATCTTCATTTACAAAGCCCAGGTCAAAGAGAAAACAGAATGCTAGTCATTATATAGAATGAAAGAAGAAAACAACATTGCCCTCCAGGCCTTGATTATTGCAATCAAACTGTTAAGTCAGCACTCCTTTAAATGAGCAGAAAAAAACCAAGATCAACACTGGTGAAAGAAAACAGGTGGTTTTTTTCACTCTGACACTTTTCAAACAGCCTCTTTCTTAAAACACCTGAGGAAGACAAACCCATACTGCAGACTTTAGAACCAGGAATATACGGCGTATCTGGGTCTGATCTGGGGAGGATTTTTACTATCTGTTGGGTATTCGACCTATGATTTCTGTCTGGTAACTCTCTGGCATTCACAAAGTCCAACTGTCTTTTCTCACCTCATCTCCCTGAGCACCTGTATGTATTAAGTAGAAAAACCACACAGCTATGATAATGTATGTTATATTTAAGTCCGATTTTTCAGAAATGTATCCATCACATTTATTCTGATTGCTAGACACTGCTTATTATGCATTTATGCATCTACCCCGAGTTAAATAAATAGGAACAAACGTGTCCACAACACATCAGATCTTAAAATTGATTTTCGTCATTAAGAATGTGCATTTGAAATCCTATGATTTTATACACAGTCCATTAGAGGGCACAGTTTGGATTACGCAGAGGAAATCGCGAATACAACCGGATCTTCTTTTTCGATAAAGGATCATCCAGTTCCCAACAAGCTAGCCTGACCTCTGACCAGATTCTGTCCCCAATCAAAAAAGCACAACCTCGTCCTTTAATCCACCTCCATAATCACGAATTCTCCCTCTTTGCAGCAGCGTGGCCCTGCTGGCCTGTACAGAGCCGGGCGGCCACCCTTGTATTACAGCAAATTAATATCTCTGCTGATTAAATCATTAAGAAGCTTTTTTTTTTAAAGCAGCTCCACTAAAACCCTGCACTCTAAAATTGCCTCTCCCTCAGCAGCAGATCAGGAGTTAGAGAAGCGATGGGAGTGTTAGTGATGGAGAGGTGGGATTAACTTGTTTGGGCTGTACGCAGGCTCAAGCGCTCAATCATTCAATCACTGGAATCCACACGCTCATTGGGACTTAGCCTCACAGATCCCACTGACATTGACAGTAGCTGCGCTGCCAAGCTGACCCGCACAGCTGCAGGGGACCTTGCGGATCTGTAGATCTGAAGCTGTAGATTTGTGGCAGATAATGATTTAAAACAAGACAAGGTTTTCCCCCCCTGCACTCTGCATCAAAACACATTTTCTTATGAGAGAAAGGGCAAAAAGTTTGGTCGCTTGTTAAGAATCAAAGTGGCTTTTAAGGTGATTTTTCATTTATTGTGCGCTATTGCAGACACTGTTCCTCGCCCTCAACCTGTAAGGTTGGTAATCTAAATGTTCTTTATTAGATTACCAAAGACCAAGAGATGTGATCTTCAGAAAAACTCTTAGTCACCACCGAAACTTAGCAAAACTGCACCATTTATTATTCTAATGGTAGTCAGGAGAAACTGGAACTTTCAGATTTGGTTGCCTAAAAAATTAACATTGTAATGAAGTAAATAAAGCAAAAATCTAACTATGCATATGGCATGGTTCGTTCAAGGGTGCGAGCTTCAATATCTTTGCATATTTGGTGCTATGAAAATGGGTTGAATGTAAATTCTGGATACTTTTGGAATAACTTTGGAACTGGAAGCCAAATCTATAGTAATGTGACCATGAAGCACAATGTCCCCAGAGTGCGACTCCCTTTATAATCATCACAGAACACACAGAACAATGAACACATTATTAGCATCAATGCCAGACATATTACGGTTTTGACACATTAACCTGGAAAACCAAACTAGTCCATGAAACCAGCAGCACAACTGTATAAAATATTGATCTAAAATATGTGACGAAATCCAAAGAATCAGATTCCTACATTGATACCACATTGAAAACCTGCTTTTTGTTGTAAAAAGCATTCATACTGGTACTGCTTGATTGGATACATTGACAATGAATTATGTTTATTCCTCGGGTTTGTAAGCTCTGCCCAAAGAAATGCATCATTCAGTTTTAAATCATTTAATTAGTTGTGTATTAGTGGATTCTTATATTAACACCACATGTTTGATCAAACAGTTGCCTAAACCTATTCTGACTTTCTGCACCTTGAAATAAGAAGGAAAGAGTAACCAGGAGGCCATAAACCTCTTGTCAATCAACTGTGGAAGTGTTTTTGCCTGGAATTGAAGAAATGTGCATAATATTTCAGCAGACCTCAACTCCCAGTCTAAAACCGTTGTAGGAGTTACTGTGCATGCATCTACCACCACCATAGTACAGAAAATATAACGCTAGCCTAAAGTGACTTGGAAATCCAAACGCTGTTGCATCTAAACCTTGAGGAAATGTTTCTGCTGCTATGAGAGAGCTGTTGATTCAGGGTTCAGGCCAACCACACAGTGTAGGACAGCCAAGTTCAACAAGTTAGCCTTTATTTATTTGGGGTTATTAAATTTTCATTTAATTATTCCTGCCTTGGCGCTAACTATTTGTCTTTCAATGTGTGTTTAATATTTTAGTTAAAAGTGTCATTATCTAAGCAAAATACCATTATTAGCCAGTAGCGAATCCCCAATGGGCCTCCTTCTGTGGCTGTGTGTTTTATAATTATGTATATTTATTTCAGAAACACAAGATGACATTTTCTGCAACTAATATCTCTTGCCAGACCCCCCATAAATAGCTACAATTTTGAATAAAATTCAAAGGTCTGTAATAAAGATTGAATAAAGGCAAACTTTATCACAAAGATATAAGACCGCAAAAGATAGGGGCTTAAAGGAGAGGCAAAAAGAAATGGCATCAAAAAGTATAAACAAAGCAATCCTAGTAGTGTCTGTTTTCCCTCTGGCTGGTGGTGGTGGGTGACTGTAGCCAGGATAAACACATGCCTTCATGGCTCATACATTTCCTGCTTCACTCCACATCCCAGCACTGGGCCACACAAGCTCTGGATGCCACAGCAAGCTGCCAGTATATGTAGGCACGTATGGTATACAACACATCATCAATGGTATTGGCCGTACTGCTAAAACAGGTTTATGGATTTTATTTAAAACCCATTTTAATGCTTGTTTTGCTCTCAACCAAATAGTTATAACCCCATTCATTGGAAGAAAAAACAATGCTTGGTAGTGCTCCATAGCTAAAATTAACACCGTTTATCTCTTTACTTCATGGCGTACCTCATATCCCATAGGCAAAACTCTTAATACGTAGTGCTCTGTCTTTCGTCATGAAACATAAGTGTGTTGCATCATGCATGATAGTTTAAGGGGGAGTGTGACTGCAAGGCTGCCTAATGTGTTGATTCCACGCAGCGCTTTTCATCTATAGAGTGTCTCTCCTCATGTACACCAAGAACCTCCTCTATCACCTTTCAGACAAAATCAGGCGGAAAGAGAGATTTAGAACACAATAGCGGCACATGGGGAGGAGCAGGGGGAGCGTGGGAGATTTGGGGGGTGGGTGGTAGATTGCGGAAAAAGAGAACCAGACAGTGGAGAAAGCTGAGGAGAAGGGCTCTTGCAATCAGTCATCCAACAAAAGACACTTCCCAAGAGAGCGCAGGCCTGCTCTTAATCGGAAGAGACATTACCGGTCAACTCCAGCTGCGTCCTCCATCATTCTCACCAGGCTAATTTATGTAGGCTTATTTTTGGTTGTAAAATTGGAAAAACAAGAGGGGAAAAAGCTACTCTTGTGATCTATTGCACCACCAAAGGCTATATAGATTGCGAGTAAAGGAGTTGCTGAAGCAAGTCATTCTCTCTCTTCTTAGCAAATGGGGTGTAAAACAGCTGAAAGTTGCTGTAGCCAAGAAGGAGGAGATTACGTGGGGCTTATATCACCAACAGCATTGCTGCAGCATCCTAAAGGCCACAGTACAGGATTCATATCTAGTAGTTCATACTATAGAGAGGTTATCATAGGAATTGCAATGTTTGGCGATTCCTTCATGAAAACAGACATCTTTAGAACATGTGCAGGCTGGTTTGTGCAGCTGGTATCATTTCTGTGACCGCTCCAGTACGATCACTGAGTTGCAGTTCCACTTTTCCTACTACTTCATGCACATTCTGACATTCAGTGGAAACAAACAATACCAGTTAAACACACTGGTTAATTAACACGTGTGAGAGTGCGGGGGTGTAAAGGACTGCATTTCTCAAATGTGCTATTTTTCTACTGTTCAAAAATGATGAAAACTGGTTTAAACAATAACTAAACAAAACATGACAAAACATCTTTATTGTACATAGTCCTAAAAACAGCCTCATTCTAAAGAAACGCAACAGTTTAACAATTATAACTCTCTTGTACCACCACTAAAAAATATTGACCTTACCACTGTGTGCTCATGTGAAACATGCGCAAGTCTGTTGAAGTCATGTGTGCACTGAAGATGAAAGCTGATTATCAGAGGGTTTATCGCATCGCCCGAAAAGGTCTGTGCATCGCATAAAATCCCATGTGACAATATGGGGCCTGAACACACAAATGCACACACATGTGCTTGTCTGTTTTTCAGTCTGCCTGTAGCCTTTTTAGCGATTTCATGGCTCAAGTGAGGTAATTCCCCCCCCCCCCCCCCCCCCCCCCCACAATGTACTCAGTAACCCTCTTGAGTTTCTCAGTGTGTGCAGACTATATGTCTGTGCATATATAAGTCTTCATATGCAGCAAATATTGTGTGTCTGTGCATACATTAAAAGTGGACAAATGTGTGTGGATTTCTCCGGGGGGAAAAGATGCATTTCAATGTAACGAGAGTCCTGTTCCAGGCTGTGGTCTGGGTTTAGAAATGTTGACATGTCCCAGCATTTTGTAATAATGCTGTCCAGTGGTCGGCCCGTCACTCCAACCCTGTTATTAAGAAAGTTCCTGAGTGTGTGCTCTTGTTATGGGGGAGGACAAAACAGTGTAAGGGTATTTCCAGTAAAGATAGTGTGACTATCTCCGCAGACCAGCCCAAAGATCATTTACAGCCACTTAATAAGGTTCCAGTGATAAAGGTGTGGGTTGGGCAAAGGAAATGTATTTGGGGAAGTCTCTAAAAAATCTTGGGACGGCATCATTGACAGCTTGATAGCTCAATGTTTACTACAGCTGACGTCTATAGGGGCTGTTTGCACCTGGCTTCATGACTGAGCCAATGAAAGGAGGTTGCAGAGTGGAGTTGAGTCATCCATATTTACAATTCATAGCAGTGTACACCATAGCTTTCCAAATGGATAACAGTTTCATGTGTGAACTGCAGTATCTAATGAATGCATTGCCAATATGATGCAGTAGGGACAGGAGGAAGAGTACTTCAGCAACCATAAGCAAAACAGGATGTTTTCTAAAGTGCTTCCAAAGCTATAGATCTTGGCATGTATAAAGCAAACAATATAAACTGCAAATGGTAGGTGTGCTCTTCCTGGATACAGCGACTTTGGCTTGGTTGGTTGTGTTAAAATTGTACTTGCGTTCATTTTGAGAGCATAACAATGTGCTGCAATGGCTAAAATAAACTGTCAGCTACATGGTACTGATATAACACATAAAAATTCTGTTAGAGAACATATCTGACCCTCCAATAATAAGCTGCAGAATGTGAGCTGGTGTGGTTGCCAGCTTGCTCCAATAAAGATGTAGGAATGAACGAGCAATCTCATTATGGGAAGATTAGTTCGAATCTGTTCGCTGTCCTAGTGCCGCTGCAGCCACAGCTGCTGAGCTACGATGGTTGTAAGGCAAATGCCTGGATTTTGTGAGGAGCAATATGCAAAACGCACAATCTAAGCTGTTATGAGATGCTAATCACTGTTGTCATCAGTGTGGAGGGAGAAAGTTAGTGGTGTAAATTCTGTCTATGTCCTATCCAAGGATTCAAGGCCACAAACATGTCTCAAAAGAGCCAAGAGAGATGAGTGAGGGGTCCAGGGACAGAACCCACCCAGCTATGATGTTATTATAGGGAGGGGGCAAAAGCAACAAGTGAGTCAGAAACAGAACTACAGAACTCGGGGAACACGTGAGGAGGTTTATTGTAACAGAGGATTCATTGTTTGTGGTTCTGTGGGGAGGGAACAAAGCGAGTGAAGGAGGGAATGGTAGCAGAATGATGGGAGGAGACGAGGAGGAGGAGGGAGACAGTGTGAGCGCTGCTTTGGCAGAGACCTCAACTCCAGGCAGCCTTGTTCAGTCTATCTGCAGAACGTGGGCCTCCATGCTAAATAAACAACTCCTTATTCTGACTGCGGCTGAAGAGATCAGGGATCATGCAGTTATGGCAAGAGATCAAACACTGTGCAACACAGAGGTCAAATGTCCACGTGCTAGTTGCTCACAGACTGCACATAAAACAAGGTATAGTGTGAGTACCAGTTAACAAGCAGCAAGGGATAATTGCAGAGAGGTACAAGGAGTAAACCACAGTTGCTACATTTGTCCTATTCTGCCGCAACAAAGGCCCAGTAGGTCCAGTCTGCATGGAACATAATATACACTTACTATGCATTCAATTCCTTGAGAGAAACATACAAAGAAGCAGATAAAGATCTACTCTCTTGGGCTCATGCACTTAGTCCTTCTCTCTTTGCCTGTGACAGATTTCAAGTCAATACAGCAAACAACCAATTATTTCTGGCAGTCTTGGCCCCAGTCTCCCTTCCAAAAGACATTCAGCAGAGGGAGAGGGGGTGGATTAAATCACCCCAACAGATGTGATTTAAATCAATATTACATCGTATGTATGTGCCTTTTTTGGGACTAAACCAAAGAGGACCCAGTGCTGACTGCTGCCCTTTGCTTGACGGAATAATTGCCTTTAATACATCAGCGTTTTTTTGTATTTTAATTTCCTTTTACCCCCTGCTTGTCCCCCTTCAGCTCCTGATGTTAAAATAATATCAGGGAAGAAGGGGGACATTAAAAAAGCTCAACTGAGCTGTCAAATGTAGAATCTTAACACAAACCATCTGGTGGAACTATGGGGGTAAACAGGCACAAATAGACTGAGGCCAGAAGAAAAGGAGGCAACTAACGGAAGAAAGAGGGGGGAAAACGGGGTGAGATAAGTTGGGTATTACAGATGAGGAGGAGGTGGAGTAATAGGAGACAGATCTCTTTGGAAGGTGGAGGATGAAGAGTAGGAGGTGGAGAGATGGATGATTGATAGGGGAAGGGGGTGGAGAGGGTGGCAAAACTGTAGTCTGGGAACAAATTAAGGTGTTGCAGTGGAGACCTGACAGAAGGCGAGGAGGAGTGGGAGCCTCCAACACACCATGCTGTATATCTACTCTGGCAGAAAATGGGACAATCAGAGGATTTTGTTCCAAGTCGCCATAAAACCTTTGTAAATTGAAAAAGTTAGTTTACAAAATGGCTCCAATTGCATCGGAGCTCTAACTAAAATCAATAAACTCCAACTGCTGAAAGTGCCTCAATTTCACCAAGTGTGCTGTGTCCTCTCTACAGTTACACATACTTGGGTAGTTAAAATGTGTTCAAATCTTTAAATGTAGATTCAGGGGGACAAAGGGAACATAACTGCATGTCTCATACAAACAAAAAGGATTTTTAGTATGTCATGGCAAAAAATAACACATTTTTCCAATAATGCCACATAAAAAAGCTGTGTTTTGTGCCTGTCATCAGCAATCCCCGCTGAAGCACTTTAATGGTGCCAGTATTTGATTATCATGGTGTTTTCTTGTTTCATACCAAGATAATTTGGGTACATATGAATGTCATGGACAAGAAACCTTGTGTGACATAACACCAACATATAAAATCGGAATGACTGCATTCCTGTATACAGTATGTACTGTATGAAAAACTGTATTAATATCATGGTATCTTACCTTTTGTTGAGACGGCAGCAGAGCAGCAGCAGAAGCATGGAAGAACAAGAAAGGAAAACATTTTAATCATTTCTGTTTCAACGCTGAAATCAATGAGCATGTTGTGCCAAAAATGACATGGCTGACTAAACTTAATGGGTCTTTTCAGCTGTTGATATGTTTTTTGTGTGTTGAACATCCTTAGATGTCCTTATTGTTCGACCTGAAGTAGCTTATTATGGATGTAGCAATACAGTAATCCCACACAAATGATGAACATTAAGGGCTGCACAACCAAAACACCACACTACCACTTTATATCACGGGGACACCCTGGCAATGCAAAAAAGAAGAACATTTAGGGGGAAAAAAAGACAATGTATTTTCAAAATAACTTGATTTCTGACAGAATGCAAACAAAGACAAACCAGCGGGGCAGAAAAGACAGAGGGTGATGGATGGACTTGAATGCTTACAGGAGTAAAGGACAAGGGTTGATGCAAGACAGTTTTTTCTCTTTAGAGCCCACAAATCACGAGACAAAATAAGAGGGAATGCTGCCTTCTAATAGATGTACAGCTGTTTCGCATGCATACCAACATGAAATATGCATCAAAATATGAGGGTGGCAATATTTTCAGCATTCACAACACACACATCTGCTTTGTAAAAGGAGAAAATAAGCCCTAGGCCAAAACAACCAACATGTGCAAAGAGATATTCTAAATGAGGTGTGGATTAAAAGGCAATTATTTCAGATATGACTGTCGAGACGCAAATGTTGTAATGCCACCTTTCTGATGCACATAGCTCAGTTGTCACCTAAAGACCAGTCCTATAAAACACGAATCACTTGCAGATCTGCAGTATACAGAGGCGTCAAAACTAAAAAAAAAATCCCAAATTCTTCCTCCACATCAAGTCCAAGAATAATTTTTGTGTCAAGTTGCTAAAAACGGTGTGTGTATATATGCAACAAAACCAGATATTCAGTAATTACTTACCATTTATAAAACATAATAAGTACGGTGAGTGATTAGGTTCATATATGGATGAGACATGATTCATTTTGCTGTCCACCTTCTCTTCTGCACAGGTAGACCTAATGCCTTGGCGTAGCCCAGAACAATTCTCCCTTCTGATGTGACTTCTTCCCGTCCCACTGTTAGGGGTGGCATGGCCTCATTCAGGTGACACAGGAGCAAATGTGACTTGACAGAAGATTAGTGACCCCACTTCCTAATATAATTGATCCTAGGTGATAAAGCAGACCCCTGAGACTCAGCAGGATGTGGGCTTGATGGAACGAGAGGAGCTTGGAGTTGTTGACAGGAGTGAGGTCCTGGAGGGGGTCTGCTGAGGCCACCACTAATTCAAGCATTTAGTAATTTGCTAATTAATTTTAAGAGTTTGACATGCTGCTTTCTGGCCCCTTACTGGAAACATGTGTTATAGCTTGGAGGGAGGGGGGAAAGAATGGTCCTGGTGGTGGGTAATACAGCAAATGCTGCTAAGTGAGAACACAGATGCTTATCTTTAACAGAGGGTTGGGGAAAAGAGAGTTGTGGTAGAAAAGAATGCTTCAAAGGAACAGTCAAGCACCATCACCAGCCCCTCTCCTTCTGTGGCAGGTGAATCGGATGAAAGTACAATTTCACACCCCAGTGAGCGAAAGACAGATTCCTTTGTGTTGGCAGAGAAGAGAACAAAACATCCTGCTGAGGAGGTGACATGTGCCATCACACAGGCCATTGCTACATAATTAATTAAATTGCAATTTGTTCAATTACAGGGCCACAATAAATACTGCAATTTGTGAAGTCTGCAAAGTGTGTAACTATAAATGTTATAGCTGGTTGTGTGGAGATTGATTACGCTCACATGTTTGCAGCATGTACGAACACAGTATAAGGTGTTCATATAAAACCAGGGTGTTTAAATAGTTTTAATCTCTGAATATGTTTAAAAAGGATCAAGATGCTTTGTACATATGCACACGTTAACAAATTGAAAATCCCAATTGTCTATTCATTCAATGTGTGTGTGGGGGTGTGGTATGTGTGTGTCAATGCAGTCAATACAAAATAAACCCTAACCCTAATAAAATCTTAGAGAGCAACTGCAGGATAACAAGAGTTTACCCTAATGTGCCAGGGGGATCTGGAAGTGATCTGTGACTCAGGCATAAAAAGAAGGGTGTGGGGGGGGGGTAGGTATGTGTGTGGGTGTTTAAGGGGTAAGAAGGGGTTTGGGGAGGTCCAGGGAGGCCCAGTTGTTATAACCTCTGACCTTTCGGCACGCTCCAGGGCCTCCCAGAAGCCACTTCAAATGCACCCTGTATGGAAGCCCCACGTGCCACAACGGGAGGGGGGAGGCTGAGTGTGTGTGTTTGTGTGTGTGGGGGGTCATTTCTGTTGTCATCCTGTCGCAGAGGTGCATTTATGAAAGCGCCTAGTCTTAATCCATGTGAACATTTTGTAAAAGATACTTGCAGTTTCTCAAAGTAACAGACTGGGTTTGTTTGTACTTTTCATAAACACCATTTCTGGGATTGAAGGGAAAGTGAAAAAATATAATCAAATATTCTTTAATAATTTTTCACTCAACTTATTAAAAGGGGATGCTAAACATTCAAAAGCTCAATGTCCTTTTGCTACTGTATATTATTGGATACTCTTCATAAATTGGTTTTTTTCCATCTTCACAGATGACTGAAATGAGGTAGGCGGATACTTGATCCAGACTGAAATTAAATAGAATCAAGCAGTTCCCTACATACCCGCCATGATATTTATACTGTATATGCATTGTTGTAATATAGAGAAGTATACTGCACTTGATATACACTACCTGTTAATTCCGCTTAATCACAGATGAAGATCTTTATGAAATAAATCAATGACTGTATGAAACGAACAAAA
The DNA here is from genome assembly GCF_901000725.2 of Takifugu rubripes. Lineage (NCBI taxonomy): Eukaryota > Metazoa > Chordata > Actinopteri > Tetraodontiformes > Tetraodontidae > Takifugu > Takifugu rubripes. The sequence goes on from NC_042289.1 coordinate 3,093,595, forward strand.
AGACTGGGAAATTGAGAGACGTTAACAATTGTACCTGCTCATTAAATACGACACATTTGATATATTTGGAAAATTTCAACTCAGTCGAGACAAACTCTCTTTCTCCAAGTTCGTAGTCATGTTTGTTTTACTTTACCCGCCCCACACCCCGTCCTCCTCCTCAATATCCAAATTTTATATCGCTCTCTGCACTTGGATTTCCTCACTGACCAAAAACCTCTGACTCATAGTTCTGCAGAGCCCCAAGCTCTGTCCTCTCAGTTTGCCTGAATGTGTGTGGTCTTAATAGTCGGACCCCTTGTGGTTTCGCTCTGACCCAAGGAGTATGTGGTGCGGTGGGGGAGTGAGCGAAGCAGCCACACAGTTCTTTGAGGGTGATGTGCCAGCATTAGGAAACAAGATCTTCACGTTCAGCAACAACAGAGACCCAGAGTGCCACTGTCATGCTAAAGCGGCCTTGCCCCAGTTCTTTCCATAACCTTCCATGGCTATTTCTGACCTGTTTAAAGATGGCCTGACAGTTCCTCACGGGTCGCAGAATTGTGTGCACAACCGTATGCAGCGACACGCCGTGAGTGTGCGAGATATAGATTTGCAGCACATAAGGGAATTCCCTTCCATCTTTAGCCACCTACAACCATAGCAACACTTCCAAGAGAGTGAGGGTGGATTGCTCATTTGTTTTGGCTGTGTCTGCAGGCAGCAGCTACCTTGGCCAGACTGATTCTTCCGGGGTCTCCTCTGGCCCACAGAGCAAAAACAAAGCAGCAACAGCTACAGAGAAATTCGAAGAGGAAAAAAAAGAAACAACTGCTGGTGTTTACAAAAACAGTTCTTTGATATTATTTTTATGAATGAGAAGCAGGATGCAGTGGGAACTTTCAAAAGGCCCGGTCGTGACAATTTCAGTTTGAAGATGTTATGAAGAAACAAAAATACATTCATTTGTATGAATCTGTAAATTTCTAATGTGATTAAATCTGTTAAACCTGACATATTTCACTCTTAATCGGGGAGATATTTCATCTGCACCCATGTAGCCTTTCAGATGAGTTTGCTCAATCAAGCTAAAGCAGAATTTCCTCATAATCTGATCATCATCCAAATGTACAGAAGCTTGTCTGACTCAATACTCAGAGTTATAGGGATAAAGCTAAAGCGATGGCATTTTGGGTGTAAATACTACCAATAGCAAATGTAGAATCTACTGTACCACTAAATAGTTCATGTTTTTAATTTGCTATTAATCGGCCTGAGGATCACATCTATCTGGATCCAAACAGATGCATGGAGCACAAGAGGAGACAAGAAGATCGTGGTCAAGGTGGGGGGGCAGAGGTTTAGAAACTTAGTCCTTCATTTCCTGTGAAAGAACGCTGGAGAAATCAACACTGCACTGCGAACGTTATACAAACAACTGCCGACTATATTGATGATCACAACTGGCAACATTCCCCAACTGGCTCGATTTGGACTTCACATGTAACAGCTTGAGCTGTGTGAGTCTCTGTGTGCTCACTATCGCAAGTGTTCTGAGTGTCATATCGGTCATCTGCTCGAAGCATTCTGCATACCCTGGGCACACGCACATAGAGTACAATATTGACTCAAGCTGCTGGTTGTCTGGCTATTTTGTTCAGCGAAATGCAGAAAAGGGCCTCGTGTTTCAATCCTTCAAATCTTGGCCTTGCTGTGTGTGTTTTGGTTAATGTCTGACTGCTTTCTGAGCGCCCTGAATGCAAAACACGTGTTAAACATGCTCCCTCACGATCACGCACGGCAAAATCTGGATGGAAACGTGCTGTTATTAATGCATTAAGTCTTTAGGCCTGGCATACGCTGATGGAGGCTCGATGGGGTTAGGAGGGAACTGGTCTTCTGCTACTGTACAGGTTATCCATTCCATCCTGAAAACAGGCCCTGGAGAATATCCCAGTGACCTACAATAACAGACACCATGAATTGTGGAGTCAATGAGCCTAACAAACGTTAACAACCAAGCCCCTGACCATCACCCCTCTTTTTTCAATCTCTAACTGCCAGGAACATTGTAGCAATTAGTATAATGACTGTGGTTTCGCTGGTAAGTAATCACATACTCTACGGCACAGCCCGTTCTCCCCCCATACATGTGCTATGAAAGTTCTGGTTTCATTGCAGTCCTTCCCATTGGAAAAAAGAAAAAAAGAAACTCCGTTCACTCCCACTTGCTTTCCCTCTTTCTTCTCCTCACACACTCGGCTCCTAACTCCTACACCCTTCCTTTCCGCCCTGTTCAAATCCAAACAAAAGTCACATCTGGTCTGTCTCTTAGCCCCTTCCCTCTCTCTTACTTTCTTTCTGTTTAACACCATTTCTCTCTCTCTCATTCTAACAACTTTTTCAACTGTTTCTATCAGACGTTAGGACAGCATTTTACTGGTGGTAACAGTTGGGTGTTGCTGGAGCCCACAATTTCAGGGACACAAACTCATAACCAAATTTAGATTCTGTGGTAGGAATGTGTTTAAAACCTCAATTTTTGATTTACATCTATCTTCATTTGACCATCAAATTAATCTTTTCTCTGGATGCCTCCAACTTTGACAAGAGGCATTTCAACATGACTGGCTGAAGTTACTGGTTTTATCTTGTTTTTATCGTTGTATTATCATTAGCACAAGCTGAGCTAACTAATGCTCATCATTAAATAATCAAAGACGTATATTTACTGGATTTTATTTTAAAATAGTGCTTGCATTGTGCCAACCAATTCCTCCAACCATCCTATTAGGATTTCTTAATGTGCAAAATGGAGGTGGCGCATGTGTAGATATTTTATGTAACAGTTGAGTTTTCAACTCTTGACGAAGGGTATTTTATCTGCTTCTGTAAAAAGGACTAAATTCTCAGACACTGAAAAAGAAAAAAGAACAGATTTGTGAAGGAACTTGTAAATGCATCTGTAAGAGAACATTACCAGGGATGGGCCTCGATCCAATATACTGTAGAGCCCATTAAATTTTAGGGGTGATCTGGATGTGAATCGTATATTCTACATTTCCCCATCCTCTTAGGTCTCACTGTGCAAAACGTCTTTTAAAACCCTTTGGGTGCAGCTTTTGCGTTGGCTGTATTGGTTTAGTGCAGCACGTGCAAATCAGGACACACAGAGCTTTTGTTAATGCGAAATGTCTGATTATATGTTGAAAAAAAGGACAACTCGTCTCCTGCTGTGTCTCAGCGCCCCCCAGGAGTGTCAAGTGTCCATCAAGCCTGCTAAAGAAAACACCAAAGGTGATGCTTTTTGCCCATCAATATGTATAAATGTCTGTTTCTCCAGTTCTCCAGCTGTGGGTCTGGCTAACTTTTATAAACTATACTTTCTTCAAGATTGACTTTTCTTTTTCTTCGTTTTTCGATGTGGGCCGCACAGGTTGCCATGGCAGCACCACATCTGGACCCAATGTGTTGTTCTACAGCAATTTTAATCCCCTACTTTTTTATACATCAGATTTTTATTTGCAGGGTGTTTTATCTATTTTTTTCCTCCCTCTCTTCTCACCACCATTTCTCTTTTTATCCCTCCTCCCTTACTTTTATATGGAAAAACATTCCTGATGCTCTACTCAGCTTCAGTGAAACCTGGTGCTTATTTTCTGTGCCCTAAATTGATAGCAAATGTGAGGAGCGATCCCCCCACCCTCACCTCCTCCCTTTTTGGCATTAGCAGCAATGATACGTGGAACATTTTTGCGACCATACTGAACCCTGGGGTTTTATGTTTTTGAAGGTGTTCCCCTTTATATTTGACTGCATGTGTTTTTGTTGAAGTTTCTCGGGAGAAAAAGTCTACAGATAGAGACTGAATCGTAGACTTTTTGTTTTTCAATGAGCCCCCCACTGCACTGTGCAAACCCAGCCTGGTTAGCCTCAGCTGTCTTTACCCATAATTCAACAATCCCCGTGTGTTTGTTTTCTCTTTTTGCTCTCGCTGTAAGACTCTGTAAGTGAAACCTTTACTGCTCTTTTTATTTTGATGCATCCAACTGAGTACGGCTGGACTCTATTGTTATGGATGTGTGCTGAGGAATGAAACTGAGCCTTGCAAACCGTACCTCTGTGGGGGAAGCCTATAACGGTTTTGATTAGAAAAGGAGGGAAGAAAAGCCAGGCAAGGCTTTTGTATTGGCTGTCTTTTGTTTCAAAACCTCGGGCTCGGTGTGTAACAGCGTAGCCTGTCATAGTTTTGCCAGTCAAAATAAGCTTCCTTTAACTTTGGCTCATGTTCTGCAAGTTAATGTAATCACTTTAAAAGCAGACCTCAAAAAACTAAAGGTCTATGTGCAACTGGGATCCCAATGATTATAAAACTTCTTTGACTGACTACAGCAACACACGCTTGCATTTTACACTCTTTTCTAAAGGAATTATAAGTCTCTCAAATGAAAGAGTTTAACTTTTTCAACTGGGGTGAAGAGGATATCCTCTTTTCCATGATTTTTTTCCAAATGTTTTGGGGTTTTTTACACTTTGTGTTGACAGAAAAAAAATCTGTTAGCTATTTTGTAAGTCCTGCAATCTTTCATTTAGGAGCTGTGTTTGAAGGCACCTGGTGAATGAACACTAGTTACTCTCACCTCTGGGGCTTTTGCTCTCTCAACGCCTGAAGAAAATGTTTTTAGTTTGTAAGTGTTACAATATGTTCCCAAACTAGATATTTTATACCTTTAGCACTCCAAAGGCTGACAGCAGCATTTGTTGCCTTGTCTTCCCAACAATCTGCTTCATGTAGCCTTCAGTTGTTCTGGGGCTCGATCAAGAGAACGGTGGTAGGCTAGTGGGTGGTTGCGAAGCACTGCTCAGATGGAGAGCCAGGCCTATCTGTTTGTATTGGCTAAATATCAGCATTCCACATGTCTTTGTGATTTTCAGCTCCCTGACCTCAGGAGACCCTCCAAGCTACTGTAAGTTATACTCACACCAGGAACGCAGATGCAACTGGGAGGGTAAGATGAAATCTTATTTGTATGTGGTTATTCTCAAAAAGCACCTCTCAGTAAAAGAACACACCAATAGTTTTGCTCCAACAAAATAAAAGCGCAATCTTTGATCATTACTGAAATATTTCTGATAAAACAATGTCTTGAAAAGTAGGATTCATTTTGTAAATCCACACAAAAGCCCTTTGTTGACTAATCAGAGGATGACTTAAATGTTTACCTGCTCTTGTCATTCCTCTAAATAAAATTAGTCACTCAAAGTAGTGCACCAGTAGAAATAGTGTACGAAAACAGTGAGTAAATGGAATGCCTGAGACACATGGACGGTGTCTCGGTGCAATCGATCTCAGAGGTGCTAATTAGGATCCTAATTGGTCAAGCAAATCTCCATGCCCATATGACACCTTCTCCAATTTTAAAACACAATACACTGCCTATAAAAGCAGTGTGATGGCATAAGAGAGTAACTTTGCCCTACTATTACCTCATTATTTATTCTTTTATTGCATAAACAAATGTTTGTCTTTTCCAAGGCAAAGATGTCTGAAAAACAAGACTTGACAGAAAATACAGTACGTGTGACAAGTGCATATGCAAAATCAGGCAAAGTGAAGAGAAACTGGGAGAGACGAAAGTGTTAATCACCAAAGTAAACTATTGCCTTTGGGTTGCTCTAAACAGGTTGCAACAAAAAAGTCTCCTTACTCATTTCTCCAATACTGCTGCAGGGTCTTAACTCTCATTTACCTTATTAATTAAAGCGTTCACATGCAAAAACCTGTGTAAGCATTTGTGGGCATGTGTGTGTGTGTCCATGCATGACGTTGCAACTGCAATCTCCAGTGCATTACTCCTTACCTGACCCCAGATCCCTTAAAATAATTATATGAAATAAAATACTTGAATGAACATTTGATTGCAGTGACCTTACCTAACCTAGCCAAATTTAGCCTAGCATTTCCAAACCAAAGTGAACCTAAAGAGCTTTCTGTTTTGATGCATGAAATCTAAAAGTCTTTATATTGATTTAATCTTTCTGAGGTTTTTTTCAAGGTCTAAATTAAGTAATGAGTACAAATCCAGTTGTTATTCTGACTAGAGCCCACAACTGTACTGCTTACTAACTCCCTTTGCCTTCTCAAAACCGTTCTAAATCCAACCTTTGCAATGTCACAGTGTTTTACACACCAAAAATAAATAGGCATCTCATAGAAAGATTAGTGAATGTGGGTTTAGGTGAGGGAGGAGATTGAGGGGGAAGTAAAAGCAAGATCACAGTACACTCAAATAAGAGACGGGAATAAAGGAGGGAGCCTGGAAGAGCAAAAAGAGTGAAAGTTGTCATAAAACCTCAATAATAAGTAGCCTCAGTGCCACCCAGTGACCACATCAAGACTGCCATAATGACAGGCTGTGCAGAACACATGTCCATCTGATCAGGGGATTATATGTGTGTTTGTGCAGGATCTGTGCACAAAAATGGCTTAGTTAACCGGGTGACATTATTCTCAGCACGGGCACAGGCACAGTCTATCATACACACCACAAACTAACAGTCCACAGACACACTGCACACGTGCACCCTTTAATTTAGACGCCGCCGTTCTCCTCACTTGGTCAGCCAGCGGAGGTGCATGTGTTCTGTACTGGAACAACACAAATTGAAAGATAATCGGTGTTTGTTTAAGAAGGTGGTTTTAAACGTTATATGTTTGACAGCTCTTAAAATGACGTGCTTAGACAGTGACACAAATGCTCTTTCATTTTAATAAATCCTTTCAATCCTATTCATTTATCTATCCAAAATCTACTGGTTAATCCATTAGTGCAGTTCTGGGATGGCTGGAGCCTACTGTATTACAGCTGCCTTCAGGTACGAGGCAGTTTCTTTTTGTTTAAACAGTTTTTTCTTTTTTAATTTGTGTCAATCTTGATAACACCGATCACGCAATTAAACAGTTTAAGAGACCATTATAAGCCGTGTCTGCAAAATTTAAGTAAATGTACTGAACAATAACAATAATTGCTTGTTTTTTTTACAGTAATATTGTGGTACAAATAGGGCAAATATGTCCTACATATATTAGCATAGTTGTTACTGGGCTTTTAAAAGACTAACCAAAACTCAAACTGCACAAATATGATTTCTAAATGACTTTTTCTAAGCAAAAAGCAGAAAGGCAGAACAGTATCTTGCAGTATCTTATACATTACAAGACCTTCTGCAGGCAACAGAATTTCTTTCTATAAAGGTAGATAGAAAAGTTACGGGGAGAATATTCCTTAATTATTACTTAACCAGTAACAAAATGTAGCACGAAAAATGACTCAAAATTGCCATTTTGAGATTAATATTTCAATTCTTTTTTTAAACACCTTAACAGTAGCACATTAAAACAGGGGTCATACTTAGGGGTAATTCTATCAACTATGTCAACGTGATCATGAGATAGAGGAAACAAACCATTTACTGGACTTCGAAGTGAATATCAAATGTCAAACACGTGACGGACACAGCAGTCCGGTATGTGACCGGCCAAAAGGTTTGGCTGCGGAGCTCATGACAACAGCAGCCAAGGAACGTCTGAGATGTGCTCCAAGAAAAATCAGAGCCGGTCCAAAATAAAATCAACTAAGTTTCACCCTAAAACGTGTAATAAATAGCGTGTGTAGCACAGAGGTGTTTACCAGAGCACGTAGATATGAAAGCTCAGGGGAGAGAAAGCCATCTCTTTTAGCAAACGTGTGACTACCCTACAACCTGTGTCCATTTATCCTGGACGTTGCAGGACACAAATACCAAAAGCATATGAGAGATGTAAATTAAAACAACTTTTATTTTGAGCAAGAGCATCTGTCATCTAATGAACTATGGAAAATGATATGTGAAAAAAGGGCACCGCCATGATTACTTGAATATTTTATAAGTAGCACTTAAAATAATAGTTGCTCTATATGTGGTATTTTAAATAAAACATGAAGCGTGTTTGTGTCCTTAAACAATTAAGTTGAAACTCCAATTAATAAACATCCAGAGTATGAAGGCTATAAGATTTTTTTTTTTAACATATGAGAGGTTTGCTGGTATCACTCTACTCATCAGGAGGATTTTCTAGGATCTAAATATAAAAACAGGCCTTGGAATAATACTTTAGCTGGTGGAAGAAAATCACCCTGGAATGGAGTAGTGAAGATAATGGGACCAGTCCTGGTGTTTCTTAAGTGTGAACAGTGTCTCATTAGGGTCTGTTTTACAGCCAGGCCAGAAGGGAAAGTACTGTAAACTTAAATGAAAAGGAAAAGCGAGTACGCAGCTGAAGGGGAAAAAGACTGCAGGGGTAAGAGATGCTCTCAGGACCAAAACCACAGATAACAATCTAACCACACAATGAATGCTAGACTGCCGTGATTCAATGTCATCTTAAGTATATTTTTAATGTGAAGGGAGAGAGCGTGGCAGAGAGAACCCCTATCCACCTTTTCCTTTCATTCTCCTCTCCTCATTCAGATTTACTGCTCTTAAATTGTTTGCCCTCTGCTTTTAATGGCCATGTAGATCATCAGCTCTTAAAATAAACACCGAGGCTAGGATTACCTTCTCTATCACCGTTTCACTGAAGCAGAACACGCTCGCTCTGACTGTGACTCGCTGTGCTCCCTGCTTTATATTCATTCTCCAAGAACTGCCCTGTATGTTTGGATTGCTGGAGAAACACCACAGACTGAGCCAGAAGCACAATGGAAACTCAAGTGGAGACCCAAACCAGGGTGGTCTGCGTCTAATGCTGCAACAACTAAGAGTTGCCACACTAATGTCCAATAACAGCTCAGTCCATTTCGTACAGTAGGGAGCCAAATAAATGAATAAACATCCACACTTATATGAGTAAGTGCAGAAATAAAATGTTTTAAACCACTGGCAGCTCAAATGCCCAAGCTCAAGTCATTTAATGGAATACAGAACTTTTTTTTATACACAATAACCTTTTTAACTATAACAGTTTTGCAATGATAGATTGTACAGAGTGAAGAACCGGTGGAGTAAATTCAGTTGGGGCCACGTTTCCCCTCTTCCAGGACCACCACAGGTCATTTGAGTATATTGTTGCTCACGTTTCCTTGCAAATGTGAGCAGAGTCCATCAGGCATCAGGTGTAAAAGGGGTTCAGGTGCTCTGTGCGCTCAGAGCAGACGCTCGTGCTCAGTGGCAGTGACGCTTCAATGGCATAAGCATATGCATGGACGCATAGCTACTCAAAAACACATCACATACTTTTGAGCGAGCCACAAGGGAGGGGCCTTTGTCTTTTAAGAGGAGACTCACTTTGGGTTTAAAATAAAGGGGGCGGACACATGTTTAGGCTTAGGCCCGGACGTTTGGTTCCCCACAGACTTAAGGTAATGTTTCAGCTACACTGATGTGAAATGCCTCTGATTAGTCTGTTACAGGCTAATTCTACATCATTCTCAGCTATACAGAAACTTGGGAAGACGGGGAAAGTATTTACTAAATCAGAAGTCTTACACATTTTGAGAATAATTGAGTCTTTTTTTCTATTCATAGTTTCTTCTCTTCTAACCAAACCTTACATTAATAATCACCATTCCTAATCAGGGTCATGGGGGGGTGTAGTGGCCTATCCACATCTACACCCCATAGTAAAGCTAGTCCTTTGTCCTCACTTCCCCATGGAATCACATGGATCAATGCTTCCCTTTCTCTGGCAAAGTAATCCCATTCATATCTTGTAGTATTATCTGCCATTACTTCCCAACCTTGGCATTCTGAAACTGATCTTTGAAGTTGCCTCTCTTGTGTGATGCAACCTGATTTCAAAATGTGGATTTTAAAACTTGTCGTCTGAGGCCAGATTTAGAGAGTGTGGTGGTTTAATTAGCCTATCTATGTGACTCGCTTTACCCATCTGATTCTTCTTGGCGGTCACCTTCATGTTTATTGATAATACAGGTTGTAATCTCCAAAATACAGTTAACAAAACTCATGTAGACCGTGCGGACTGGCTTGGGGTCAAACAAAAAAACGGAATTACAAGTGAAGGAAAATCTGCTCTTAAATTAAAGGCATTTTTAAGTCTCCCTGGCTGTCATCCAATGTCAAAGATCCAGCAATAGTATATTTCCCTCAACAGAATACAAATGTACTCTTTGGAGCCAACATCCCATTCTGACTCTGAACCCTGTTAATGTAACGCAGCTACCTGAGACATTGCTTTGTTTTGAAACTCAACAGAGCTCTCTATACAGTAGGTGTCCCCTTCTTCATTTGCATATGTGTGGAGGATACCCTCTATGAAGTGAAAATGATCTGAACTGCTTCCTCTGGCAGAGCGCTTCGCTGCCGTTGTCCACACCGCGGGCCGTCATCTGTACTATATGGCCGCTCATCGTGCCAAAAAGCTGACACTTCTTGGCTAACACCCAGGAAAGGTGCACTGATCAAAGGAAAAAAGCCCGTGGAAACTACTCATCAGCCTGTCTGGACAATAATCCAGTGTCAGTGACTGGAGGAAAAGAGTTAACTGTTTCCTGCCCAGGACAGAGAAGACTAAATGAGAAATGCAGATCTTTCCTTTCATTCATCTAACCCTAACGCCATTTCATATTAAGAGGGAACCATTTACACACAAAAAAGCCGTATTGGCACATTGTACTCATAAAATCAAGTGTCTCAGTTCAGGATCAAGTGAGTGCGTTCATAACCTGTGCAGAGACTCTGAAACAAAACTTTTTATTCCAACGGGGGGAAAAAAACCAAACTTGTCACACATAAAGCCATAAATAACAATAATCAAAAGGATGGAGCGGAACTTAGAGTCAATTTCTTCCATTCCATGCTGAGGACTGGGAACAGGACCCCCCACCTCTGCAACCCCCATATATTCATTCTGTTATTTCAGGGAACAAAAGCGGGGCTCTTGAGGCCATGGGTGGATCCATGAAAGGAAGAAAGGAGTCCTGCTCCAGGTCCTGGCTGAATAGAGGCCTTTCACACATAGAGAGGCCTGTTTACTCTTCCTCAATAATGGCTCTAATTTTATGATCATTATTGAGTAATCCCGTCAACCCCCACATCCCGCGATTAACGCGCTCTGCAATCAGTCAAGGCACCACTCGGAAAATCAGGTGCTTTTTATATATTATATTATATTATATTATATTATATTATATTATATTATATTATATTATATTATATTATGTTATATTATATTATATTACTCTCTGATTAGAGAGGAGCTGTTTTTAAGCCTCCATTTTGTTGTATCTCTCAGCAAGCACTATCACACCTTAAACTGGTGGAACATTCTGGAAAGAGAAACATTTTCTTTGCAGTTTTATGTCTAATTTATTTATCATCTCGAGATAAGACCAACATTTTTACATGTTTGGTACACTAAGAAAAAGCAAATACAGCAGCAGTGGGGAAAAAAGAGTTAAGGAGAAAAAAAGGAAATAGGGGAAATGTAAATAATGAGAGAAAGAAAGGGATCAGAAGAAGACAAGTTGGCAGAGACTATGTCGTTTTGAAAAGCTGGCACCTTCTAAACAGAGCTGTAGCTGTGGGTGCCAAATCCTGCCAACCAAGCCCACTAGCCTGAATATCTGCCCTCCCTCTCTCTTTGTTTTCAGCATGGCATTTTGCATCATCTCCATTCTTTGCTCCTCTTTTTGCTTTATATCAGTGTTCAGAATCTTCCTAACAGCAAGGAATGACATTTACAACAGTTAAATGAGAGGACAAATAAAGAACTGGAAGACATTTATTCATTCATAATTTGGGGCAGATTTCAAGGATTTTATTCTTTTACCCGAGCAGCTTTTGTTTCGATATAACTGCCTTTTTTTTTTTTTTTTTTAAATCTTGTGATGAATTTGAATTAAAACAAAAATCTAGGCAGTGACCAGGACCAGCGTTCTGTCGTAGCATGGTGCTCCCATCCTGATTTCTGTGTGGATAGAGCTGGCCCGATTACAAGATGGTGTGCTCTGCTCCACTGGACCAAGAGAGGAAAGCAAGAGGCACAGTGAACAGAACGGAGCTGGAAGAAGGACGTTCAGAAAATGATGCCGTCTCTTCCTCTGCTTTTCTGGCTGCTCCGCCATCTTAACCTCTCCTCTTTGGCTCAAGTGGCCCCAAACATGTGATGCGTATGTTTTAAAAGATTTCTGACCTGGCTCCTGTGGGGAGCTGACGAGTTGCTTCCACATATTTGCATGTAATAAAATTAGGCTGTGTTAATTTCTACAAAAAAAAAGTCCTGGAACATGTGCAGCTTTTTAGATTTGTTAAGCATTTTTAATACCATGTTTGATTTCAAATACCTATGTTTGGGGCTTTTTTTTAGACATATATTCATTTTTTTGACTGTGCAGAAATTAATAAAAGAGCTGAACTGCTAAATTAACAAAAGAGATAGCACAGCATTAATTTATTAGCTTTAATTAAACAAATAATTAAAAATCACTGTACAGTGAAATTAGGAAATAAAGCAAATCCTTCTTGCCTGCAATAAGAACTTTCTGGTACAAGGCATTTTTCTATTTGCAAAGCTAGGACCTGACCTTTGTTTCCAAATTAGACTTAATTCGATCATATACTCAGCCTTTTGTGTATTTTTCCAGCATTATTCACTAAACTGGATAATTACAGCGAATATGAAGCAGGTTGGCCTGCTACCAAGCCCGGAAAGCTGCTCGGGCCTATAGAGCGGTGGAAGGTAGCGAGAGATCTGCAGAAGGTGGTCAGAGGATTGGAGAGGAACGTTCCAGGTCTTTACACCGAATTATCTGGAAGGCCGATCGCACTGGAATAATCTATTTACCCACAATTCCTCAGATTTTACACACTCTTCTTTTTCTATTCGCCATCTTTATGTGAAACACCCAATTCAAACATATGAAAAAACTGGGAGCTCTGAAATCGTTCCAACTCGGGACCGTAAGAGGGCCCCATGCCTCCGTGCCTATTAAAAACGCCAGCGTGTCACTGACAACATCCCACCACGAGAACCGTTCACCAGACCTCAAACTTTATTGGCTACATTATTCCATTTGACAACAAAACATAGGGGAAGTTTCCGCTGCGAGTGTCAGAGCAGCAGTGATTTTTCACACCACATGAATGGAACTCCCTCGGCAGCACCACTCTCGTTTCTGTGTCGGCCTGGGTTACCTACCAGTGCCAGCACGGCGGCCCACGGTGCCAGAGACTGAGCTGGAATTTCCTCTTATTATTTAATCATTTGGATTTTTCTTCTGCAGCACTGTCACAAATCCTGACTGCCTTATAAACGCACTCACTAGAAAAATATTTGTGGTAAAAAGGGAACATTACACAGTCTTATTTAGTTACTTACACATTATATAACATGATCTGATAACTTCACCTTCTTTTGAAGCTTAGGATATTGGGCAAAGTAGATAAGATGTGCTTGATGGATTAGCATGGCATGCTGGCATTAGGTCTCTCATTCTGGCTGCCTGTTGAGTACACTCTTTGTTCCCTTCTTTAAAAAAAACATCCTCTAGCAGACAATCTGATGAGTAAATGAACGTCCCCAGAGCAGCACACAACCACCATGTCGACCTGATTTGGACAGTTCTCATTCTTTTACTCTTTTGAATGAAAGAAGTTATGAGGTGGCTCATAACATAAAGGACAAGAGCCAGAGTTACGACATTAATTTTGCATTATTAAGTGACTTGGAATTTTTTGGTGGTATCAGCTCAAATGAGACCCGGTAGTCTGTGCTGAGTGTATTGTGATATCTATTAAAAGGTTCGTGAAGAGGCTGTTTTTGGTAGCAAGCTGCAGCTGTGGACAAGAAGCAGAACAGCGTATGCTGGCTGTGATCTGTCCCAGGTCTCAATGCCCCGCCTGGATGGGCCCAAGACTATAATTGGACAAAAGCAAAGACACATTCTGTACAGTAGAAAAGCAGAAAGCGAGGAGGAGTTTGTATCTACCGGTACTATTGTGTCAATCATGCCATTTGAAATCGTGGACCCCCCTCCTTCTTTTGCCGTGCAGCTGGTGACAGTGACATCATAGGGACAAGAGTGAGGCTGCCCTCCAATCATCACGCCTGGCAACTGATAGCTTCCGCAAAACAGACACCCTAGAATCGGGAGCTAAGAATAAACTGTAACGCTGCCACTGCAAAGGTTAGAATGAAGCCACTGTCTGTCTGTCCTCCATAAACTCTACTTAACCCCCCAGCCCAGCCTCTGGGAAAACACAGGAATCCCAGCCAGCACAAACTGAGTTTTTTTTGTTTGTTTGGTTTCTAACGCTTCTTCTGTTCCATTCCTCTACGTGCAAATTGTTGTGCGCAAGCAGCCGAGGAACACTGCAGATTTTAGGATTGAGCTGGCCTCATAAAAAAATCTTGAAATGCATCTTTAAGTAGCGGTCTGTTCATTTTAATGCCAAAAAGACACCGTGTCCCTTTTACGCACACATATGTGAAAATCTCTGAAGTATAACATATAGAAAAGGAGATTTCAAAATAAAGATAGGTGCAAAAAGACAACGCTTTGCCAATCTGTTTCAGGGCAGTGGTATTTCAGCAGTGATAGAGATTTTATGGCGAGGACCACCAGGCTGTGCTGGGAGCTAATCTGAGCTGCAGTTCGCCATGGCGCATTGTGGAACAGGAAGAGGTGCTCGGGAGGCCCCACAAACTCAAGCAGAGTTACACACTGAGCTGAAAGGAGCCTGGTGAGAGAAGCTGTTCTACAGAGGAACGCAGCTCTTCCCTGCCAAGGAGAAGAATTAAGGTCCTGTAATGACAATTCAGGCCATAGTGGAAGAACCAGAGCAATGCAAAGTGCAGGATGGGTGACTTTGTTTGTTCTGACAGAGATTTATCTGTAAATGCACAACTGGTGGGTACAGAGAACAGTGAGCAGTTGTTCTTGTGCTAACTTCCTCATGTGGATATAGCACTTGAAATTTCAATGCTAATCTGACAGCTAGTTCGGTGTGTGTGTGTGTGTGTGTGTGTGTGTGTGTGTGTGTGTGTGTGTGTGCGTGCGTGTGTGTATGCATGCATACATGCATGTGTGTGTAAGAATAAATATTCGACAAGTATGGCCACAGTAATTTGATGTGTTATTCTATAATTGACATTTACAAATCATTATTCTAGCAAATGTAAGATATCCTTTCAAAAAATATTTTAAATGAATTCATAATCAAGGATTTATATTTAATTAATAATTAATACTTCCGCAAAAGTAAAGCCTGTCTTCTTAAATACTAAATCCTAATTTTTTGTTCACACTGAATATATACGTAAAACAAATATCGAGCCACAAATGGAAGACTTAACTGAAAGAAGGACAAGCTTCAGGCTTTGTGGAGCATGAATGAGCTGTGTTTGAGAAAAATACCCGTGTGTGTCAGCCCCAACGTGTGTGTGTGAGCGTATATACAGCTGAGACCAGAGACGAGCCTGCTCTCCCTGCCCACTAAACTATCTGGGACTGGGCCAGCTGTCATTGCACTCTCCTGACCACCACACACACACACACACACACACACACACACACACACTCATCGCGATATTACCAATCTCACAATAACATACACACGGATTAGAACCACATGACAATCTGCCTCACACACAAACTGCACATATGCACATGCATGCTCACACAGATAAACAGGTTTGCAGATGCTTTTGTTTACCAATGGCACTGGGATACATGCGTATTTGGATTTAGACAAATTTGCTCCCAAATACTTGAACAAATGTACAAGCACAAACATATCTTTGGGCAAATACAGGTTCTAAGCCTGGCTGTCTAATCCTCAGAATATCAGAAAACATTTTGTTTTAAAGCTTACATTTGGTGGACCGGCCAGTGAAAAGTCCAATTTTTACCGTTGTCAACATTTTGATATTGGATTTATCAAAGACTCTTATAACATTTGTTCGGCTCAGTTTAATCTGTGGCTACCACATTAGATGGGTGTGTGTGAGTACAGCCGACGCTCTGGCCACGTTATTCCCACATACCTGGTGTGTGGACGAAGTAGGCCAGGTAGAGATCCAGCTCCTTGACCGTCACTCCGATGTGGTGCGGCTGGACACACAGGCCATGGTTGGAACACTGGGGTGACTTGACCAGCCGCTCACCGTCTGTGCTCTCCAGGGGGCTTCCCTTGAACAGGATGACCATCACCAGGTCCAGCCGCCACACCTTATCGGCCTGGCGGAGACAGTCAATGCGGCGGATCTTGCCCTTCTGGTCAGGATTGGACAACACACAGCAGGGGGGCTTCTTCCCTGTAATGGTGAGCACAAAGTCCTCACGGAACTCTGGGCGAATGTCCTTGCGGAGCTTGGCCAGTAGGCGCGAGGCCCACTTCTGCTTGATCTCTGGCTTCTCCCCCAGCAGCTCGTCCTTCACCGCGCGCTCCTCATCCTTGCTCATCCTCTTTTCGTGCTTCTTGAAGTACTTGCGCTTACGGGCCTGCAGGTTGAACCAAGTGTATGAGAAGGCACGGACATGGGGGAGGAGGGCCTCAATGAAGGGATGAAATTCATCCTGAAGAGAGAAAAAGAAAGACCGCGTTAGAAGGCAGAAAGAGCAGACTCAATTTCAAAAATAAATCTCTGCCAATATTATTTGAAATAAAAAGGAAACAGTGTGAAATGCAAAATTACACAAAAGCTCTGTTTCTAGTAAAATTATAATCGTGCAAAATAAAATAAAAATCAATTCAGAAAAATGTAGAATAGATGCTAAATTAAACATCATCTTTAGATATAAATATACATCTAGAATTATTAAAAGTAAAAATAAATCTGAAAATTATAATGTAACAGCTAACATCCAAGGCATCGCCAGCACAACAAATGCATAAAAATTCAAATCCAGAAGCGAATGAAAAGCTGAGCCAAGTTGCGCTCCCATCGTGTTCCGCTGCAGAAGAAAACAAATTGTTATTCTGTGGTACCGTAATACCTTCACTACATATCTCTGAGCAACAAAGCCCAGATCTCGCCACAGCGCTCCTGTGCCAGGGTTGCCACACACCGGTCGCTCACCACCGCCAAGCTTTGCCGCCACAAGACCGCTGTTGAAATGTGCTGCTAAAAGATCAGCCATACCATTTCCTATCTCTGCTACCATGCAAGGGAGCTCCAACCAGACTCACATTTCCACAACAAACTGAAAGCAGACAGAAATCACTACAGAAAAGCACACTACAAGTAGAAGACAGACGGCCTGGTAGTTACCATTTTGCACTCTCATCATAAATTTGGCAGAGCGTATAAAGTGAAAAAAAAAAATCTCCTGCACCAGTTTTTTTCCCCTCCTGCGCTCCCCAATGTAAAGCAAGTGCTGGTTTGGCAGAGTGCAGAGAATTAGCAGATGAAAAAAAAAAAAAATTATATATATACTAATTCACAGAATATGCTTCCGGAGAAAGTAGGTGAATATTTAAAATCATTAAGATTTTAAGAATTCCCCACAGAAAGACTAGCAGTTAGGAAAAAAAGCAAAGAAGATTTTTTTGGGAAAAAATGATAAGAAGTTAAGAAAAATGTTTTTTTTTAAAAAATAAATAAGAAAGGATCAATGCCTTTAAAAAAAAAAAAAACAACAACAAAAAAAACCGCCTTGGCAAGTGTAATTGGTGGTGTCTGTTCTGATCCCTGGGCCCGGCTCAAGTCTCACACACACGCACACACAGATGGGGGTGCCAGGGAGAGCAGAGCACAGAATAGGGAGGAAAAAAAAGAGCCAAATCAATGTTGGACGAGCGCATACGACCGCTGGCAAAGCCGAGTGCTGCTTCTTTTTTCCCCTTTTCTCTCCAACTCTCTCTCTTTCCCTTTCTGCTTTTCGCTCTCCGTCTCTCGTCCTCTCCGCGTTCTTTCCCCAACCATTGCTTGAGCCTCTGCCAACACAAGTAGGGCCCACCTATTTGGCAACGAGAAGCCTGTAGCCCAGCCAATGCGTTCGCTTCAAGAGCTGAAAGGGAGGAGGAAAAAAAGAGAAAGGAGAGGGTGGGGAGGGGTGTAGTGGCGAGAGAAAGAGTGAGCGAGGGGGAGCAGGTGGGAGGGTACGGGAGCTAGCCGCCTTGTCCGATGCTGCACAATTTTGCCAAATCGACAAGTTCCACTATGACACGGAGGGAAAGTTCAGGGGAGTGAGCCGTCTCCTGCACCAATCGCCCTCGAGCCAGCCTCCATCTCTCACGATGGCAGCCATCCGCCACCTCCACCGGTCGCCCTCCTCCTCCCTGCTTGCATAATGCCACCTTGGCAGAGGATGGCAAAGAGGGGACACACAGCTTCTGAATCCCTCTAGACCCCACCGGCGGCAGCTGCTCACGGGTTTTACCACAGCAAACAAAGAGGGAGAAACAAACCCGAGGAGCCTCAGCCTGCACACGCAGAAATCGATTTGCAGGCAGAATACAGAAATGGTTACAGAAACTGAGGCAGGGGTGGGGGGGTGGGGAGACAGAGGTAACAGAATCTGCCTTTGGAGGCAAAGAGTGTGTCCTGTGAAATCTCAAGTCCTGGTCCCTTCTTGAGCGACCCGCCCCCCCGCCATCCCCACACACACACACACACACACACACCAAGCTTTTGCGTGTGAAAATGCACAGCGATGCGCTGCCATGTTGCCTCATCACAGAGCACACAAGGCTGCACCTGCTGTCTGAAAAGCTGCTGCATCAGTGAACACCAACCGTGTGAGCCGAGATCTGCTCAGACTACAAAATATATATTATCACCACAGTTCACGCCTGGATCATAGCCACACGCGCCTGACATTTAGTAGTACGTGATCAAAATAAATGCAATTTGATGGCTGCATCCCTGTAACTACTGCGAGAACTGATCATTTTTGATCACTCCTCTAACAAAAACATGCTATTTGAGCACAGGACGGCACCTGACAAAATTTAAACGTGTAAATATATATGCTCAAATGAAAAATAACTGCTGTTTGACCAATTTCAAAACCACAGACTGAGGGTTGGGGTAGTTTCATTTGTATGCAGAAGGTAGTAATTAGTATTTCTAATCAACAGGACATAACAGAATGCTTGAAAATAGCTGTTTGGACCCGAATTCATCAGCCTCCCATCCTCATGAGCCCAGATCACATCACCACAGGGGCCAAAGCACCATCAGCCCCTGGTCACCCTGCCCCAAAGGTTCATCCAAAAACAAAGGTTTCATCTGAAAAAAAGACATGTTTTATTTTGTATTTCACAAACTTATGACACCCGTGTGTGCATCAAGTCCCCAGAACAAAGGAATCAGAGTTCAGCTGCATTCAGGACCCACACAGATCCAGGTTGATGCACATTTAAACACGTGCATCCAGCCTGACTGCCGTGACGCAGGGTCGCGTACACGCACGCTCACACGCACGCAGAGGAAAATTAATGCATTATTTACCTGTTTAAATGGCAACTAAATGCAGCCTTTTCTCGGTGCAGAATAAAGCGAACGAATGCACGTTTTAACACCATTACTAATATAACGTTGCAGGTGCCAGATCGCTTACTTGCGTGGCAATTAATCAAGATAATTAGGAAATTTTAAATGGTATTGAAACTTTACCCCGTTCTGCCCTTATAATTAGCTGTCAACCTTCATGGCATTGTTGCAACCTCCTGTTTCTGGTGTCATTACCTACAATCTAAGTCACAAATAATTAGCAACCAAACATTCTCCGCTAATCGTCGCAGCATTAGCCAAAACCAAACAAAAAGGTCAAACAGTCCCAACGCGAGATTCTCTAATAGACTGAAAGCGAAGCAATTAAAGTCACAGATTATTTTCCACCGACATGTTTCTCTGGCTAATCCACTTAAAATATCATCCAAACTCTGTTTAATAAGACGAAAAACTCAGCCAAAACTATTAAAAATGCGTCATCATTTTCTTCCCCGTTCTCCCGTCTCTTCTCGCAGGGCACTTAATATATGAATACTTCAAAAAGAGTTCATGCAGTCTGCCAGAAACTACATGGAAATGAAGTGGGGGAGAAGACGAGCTGGCACTAAAAAAGTTACATATTTTGTCTTTTACCGCTATCAGCCAGAAACGTGTCTGACCCACAAGACTGAGGCCGCCGCACGTAAACGCACCACGGCGGACGCAAAGCGCTTCATTGTTTTTAAATTACGCACTTTTTGCCGCAGTACACACACATATATTGCATATATACTGTATATATATATTGCATCTGTGCACTGTAAAACAATAAGACAAAAGAAAGTATTTCAACGTCTTTTATTCTACGATTCTCCTCAGGCTGACTGAGGAGGTGGCTGCCAACTTCAAATTAACTCTTTCAGTCAAGATAGAAAAGAAAAAAGCAGGTACACATTTAGATGGAGAGTTCTTTCTTTCTTTCTTTCTTTCTTTCTTTCTTTCTTTCTTTCTTTCTTTCTTTCTTATCATAATAGTGATGTGCTGCTGTTCCATTTTGGGTCATTTGCACAAATAAAGTAACTTCCCGTGCTACAGCAACAATCTCATAATTTACACGTTTGGCCCTCCTGCAGATATCACACACTGTTTTATTCTTTTTCCACATATGAAAAAGACTTGTGCAGATGCTCATTAGAAGTCTTGCTCTTCTTATTTTGATGGGAGACTAGCGCTTGTTAAATAAAAAAAACCTTTCCCCCATAAATGTATTTAAAATGATGGAAAATATGATACATATAAAAGCAATCAGTATGTGTTTAGTTTTTATTCAGCCAACCTTGTCTGACTTTTTAAGAACTCATCTAAATTCCCAAACCTCAAGCCAACTAATCAAAATTCTGGCACAGTAAAAAAGTATAGCTTGAGTTTTGTTTTTTGCTTTTTTTTTTTGTTATACTACATAAATGACTGAGTGTTTTGCTTAGTAAAAATGCTCCTTAATTTAAATGAGCGTTACACAGATTTTTGAAAAGCTCAGCAAATAGATAAAACCGTTTCCTCAGTCTGCCCCATAACGCCCTGCAGGGCCCACCATCCTTCTTTGTCCTGCTCGTCCTCCAGTACCTGACCTGGCCCAGGACGAGCTGCATCTCATTAGACCAATTAGACCATGGTCGGTATAACCTGGGCGCCATGCGGCATAGCCTTTCATTAGCGTAGCCTTGCGTCTGGTGGGGCTCGGTTCCGTCTTTTCGAGGCCAGCAGAGTGTCCCTGACCCTGGATGAAAACCCGATGCTGCTTCCTCTGACCCTTCTGGTTCAGCCCACTGACAGAGAGCCAGAGTAGAGAGGCAGCTGGGGAACGTTGAGGTCCAGCCAATCAATGCGTAATGTGCAATCAAACTGAGTGGGTAAAGTAAATTAAGCGAAAGGATCTGGATTCAGACACAAAAAATATTATATATATTTTGTCAATTTTGCTATCAAATTGCGTAGGCCCTCGACTCAATATTTACACATCACATTTTTTTTCTATTTTTGAGATACAGTAAGCAGGGTGTCGGTAAATAACTCTAGAAATAAGCTTGCTAAAATAGAAGGGGGGGGGGGGGGGACCTCAATATTAAACCCTTTGCCCCCCCATAGCTGTTTTGAAGAACCCTTTTGTATTTAAAAGTTCTTCTCCACAAAGGCTTCCCTGGTTCACAACTAGTCTTACACAAACCATTCTGATTGAGATTTGCACTGGAACCAACGGGATTTTGCAGGAACAAATGGGTCTGGCTTCTTCAAGGTTTGCGATACACTACTAACTGGGAGGGGGCACATGACTCAGGACAAAGTGAGTAAAAAAAAAACCCGCCCGCACGGATAATGTAAAAGATGTGTTGTTGGGATCAGCGACGCGCTTCGGTTGCATTCCCAGTAGTTTACAAACCAGCGCGTTACTATGTGTGAAAAATCTGCAAGCAATTTGTGGCGGCTGTGTGCTAACATGCCCGGGGTGAGCTGTGTGTGTGTTGGGGGGTGTTTGGGGACCAGCTGAGGAAGAGACACGCACGGCCACATTCCAGTCCCACACTGCAAAACCAACTCTGACCCACTGGCTCCCGATTCACTGCTGCCGCCTCAGTGCAACAACATTAAGAACCCACCATCCATGGGTCTTGGGATGAAAGCTAAATTACTGATCTGATGTGTGCGAAGTGAATGAAACTCCCACATTAAGCATGTGGCAAGCAAATATGGTCTGGTCACACCGCAAAAAAATGGCTTTGAGACTTTCACTAATTTTTTATGTACTGTTTTGGGTTTTAATTTTAAGCAGCAGTTTTACTTTTAGCTGGGGAAAGCGAGCTGTGAATTTCAATGTCTGGCAAACGCGCTAGGTGACATATAAAACACACCTCCGGGTTATTTTGTGGTAAAACACGAGAGGCTTAAGTGCTCTAACGGGTTACTCAGCACCTCATTTTTAAATTTGATTCACTGGTGATCCGGTTCTTCTTTCTATAATGTGACAATTACGCATTGTGTCTGGAACAAGCCACGATTTCATCAGCAAAGATCAAAATGACAATGCAGCCAAAATGTCTTTGAAAAGAGACAAACTTTCACGCTGCAGCCAGTTTTTTGCAGTATTTGGCTGATGGAGGGTGCTAATTTACACACACACGCACGCACACACACACACAAAGGCATCATAATGGATAAACAGCGCAGCTTGGCCTGCAACAAAGACATGCATTTAGCAAATTCATTCTCTTTGATACAGCCTTCTTCTTTAGGTTTGATGGAAGCCAATCCATTTTTAATGACTGCATCAGGAATGTTCCATCACCACAGAAGTGAGATATCACGGCGTTATAAGAGCAGATGAGCGGCCGAGGCCCGCTGGACCTCGCCATGCACTGCATTATCTTTGATCTGCATCGTCTGGTTGACATGCATCACAGAGAATTACAAGCGCATTGATTCATCAATGGGCAGAGGGATGTTACACCATAACCTCTCTTATGAAAAGATCCCTTGGAATTAGAAATTTCAACACGGCCCGAAATGAAAAGGATCGTCAGGTTCATGTGTTAACTTGCCGCCAAATAAAGCTGTAGGGCTTTGCTCATCTTTTCAAATGGATGAGTGTGAAATGCCAACGACAGCCTTTCACACACGGCCGGGAGAAGAAAGTGAGCTCAAACAACACGGCGGTGTTTCCAGAGCAGAGAAGAACAGCACCCCGAAGCAGAACGCCGTTGTTTGGCCCGTTTGGAGGTAAATCCGATCGGGAGCGGACAAATGATGTAAAACTCCTCCTGAGACTCCAAAAGGGAATTTGTCTTCTCTACTTCCAACACACCAGGATTATTTAATGCAACACAAAGTAGTTTTCTACACTCAGTGAATTTGCTATTGTAATTCTGAGCGTATCGTAACTTTATCACAAACAGTAAAAGAGAGAAAAAGTAAGAAGTAAAAAAGAGAAATGTAGATCTTTGTCGTCAAGGGAGCGCGGCCTCTTTATATTCAGTACTTTATTCTCATCGATACTACGGAAGCTATGACATCTACCAGGTTATGTGTATAATCTGATGATTAGATGTTAACTTTATGCTAATACGTTTCTATTTAACCCGCAACCCAAACAATCTTGGTGGTGAGCGTTTTACCAAATATACAGGGGAAAAAAAATAAGCCGCCACAAATTAAAATGTGGGGTAGAATGGAGTCATTCTGTGTTGTATGTAATGTGTATGGAGATCATTCAGATTCTGACATGACAAAAAGGAAAGATGGCGTCAGGATTTCCCGGTTCGTAGGAGCTGAAGGATGAGATTCAATGAAGTACTTAATTGGATTTAAAGGAGTTCAAAACAACTTGTTAGCAAATTTAAATGTTGCTGGGCAACTGTGTGGCAGTTCCCTTCAATAATCCAATAATATCATTTAGAATAATGCATGTGTCACAGGACCTCCTTGTCTGTCTTGTATTTTCATGACGTGTGGTTTCTGTGGGCAGCGCTCGGCTGCTCAATGTCCAAAATCTGAAGTAATTGGCTGAATTTCACTGGTGCGTACACACATCACTGTGTAGAATACCATGAATTAATCATGTGCTGAAAAGAAAGAAAATCTAATAATAATTTATAAAAAAAAAAACTAATGCCAACAATAATAAACAAGGGTATTAAACTTATTTCATGCTTGCCAGTAAATGGTTGTAATGGACATTTTATTAGCTTTATTAGCTTTTGCGGCCGTCGTGCTTATGGATTCTGACTACTTGGTGTAATGATGGACCAAGGTCAACGGGACATCTTAAAAATTATATCATATTGTGAATGGCATTAAACATCATCAGTACTAAAACTGAATCTAATGGCATGATTCAGGCAGCACAAACTCAAATGAGCATAACTAAATGCAATGTTTTGGTTTTTATGTTATATATTTAAAAGTATAAATTTTGTGGCTTTCATAAAAGGTTAGTCTGCAAAGTCTGAGGAGGTTTTACCCACTTTTTTAAAATATCCTGAGAGGCCAGAGATGTCAAATAATCGTCCCATCCACTGTCCATGCATGACATCACCACCACAGCCGGCTCTGCCACACACGCACATACACGCGTGTGCACACACAAGCACACACAGGCACACAGGGCCTCCTGTCTGCAGTTGTCTTCGGGCGTGTTTGTCCACGTGCAAATTTCAAATTTTACTCAACCGGAATGCCGCATCGTGCTAAATCAACATTTTAGCCTCTCCTGGATGCTTAGGGACTCAGGGTGGAGACGGGATGAAACCGTGTAGGTCAGAAACTTTCTGGGTGACGTGCTGATTGCTCGCAGCACAAACTCTGCAGCAGGCCAGAGTCGGTTAGAAAGAGGAGTAAAGGCTAGAGGAAAGTAAAGCCCACAACTAATGCAGAGCTGAACGCTTTGCAATCAGACAAATAAAGGGGCAATCTAGCACACAATCAAACTAGAGATTTAGCCTGCTCTCCTGCCAACAGCTAGGGACCTCCTCTTTCTGAACAAGGGATGCACTATGGACTACACCCCCCTCTTTCTCTCGCTCCAGTCTCTACTCTCTGCCAGTCTGAAAGGCGGGATGCCAACCTTTTCCACCATTGGGCATGTTGCCCTGCCCTTTATGCAAATGCTTTGCCGCAATCCCTATCTAACAACCCCCACTGTCTCTCCCACCACGTCTGTGCACTATATATTCTTTTTTATCTTTACACGCTTCCTTTTAAATCAGCCAAGTATCTGAGCTTATGCCATAGCCACGAGTTATTAATTAAACCCTAATGATCAGCGGTGTTGAATTCCTGAATGAAACCGAAAGCTCCGTGCGTGCGTGCAGCCCTTTAAGGGGCGCTTTGTTTGGTGCCCTCCGCGACCAAAAAGCTGCATCCAGGGGCGGATATTTGACAGAGGTGTGGTTATAAATGTCTGCAGGAGCCCCGATAAAGACTGACAAAATGACGGGGGTAAACACAATGACGAGGAGGGCAGATATTTGAATAATAGGAAAATAAAGTAAACAAAGGGAGATAATTAACAACAAATATCCTCTCCCTCAAGGAAACTGCAGTCTCATTGACGCAATTCCAGCCAGTTCTGTGCAATCTTCCAGTTTCATCTCCACATGAGGTTTCTTTGACCATTTATCTGGGTTTTCTGTGGGTGTCAATCATCACTGCAGGGTCCTGTGTAAAACAAATGCAGATCCATGCGTCACCGTTTCATTGTCTGTGCCTGTAAGAATGCAGATAAAGACTGTGAGAAAGGGCTTACCAACAAATCAATACGAACCAAATCACCAAGAAACTCCAGCAAGCACCATTACTTAAAGTTGTAAGGCAGTTCGGAGCAACACAATTTAAAAAGAGACTAACAAAAGCTTCAATTCACTTTCAATTATCATGCCATGATTATCATGAATAATGAATTGTTGCCCAACGTGGTTCATAAATATCTCTGTGAACCAACAAAGGAAAGAAACCAAACTCAAAAAGAAAATCCCAGACAAAAAAAAATGTATAATGTAAGAGACTTCCATTTATATTAGATTATATCGCAAGTAGTTTATTATCTAAATATTTGTTATTTGAATACTTTCATCTGCTGAAAGCCAAGAACATTGGTGTGTTTTACACAATGGTTAAAATGAACGGTGATCGCAGCTTTGTTCCGCTTTGGCTCTATGGGAACAATCCAGGTTTGGATGGATTCAAGCCACCACAAAGCAGGACAAACCCTGCACAACCAAACAGACAATCTTCTGTTTCCTCGAATGCCCTCTGACACATCGGGACGTGCGGTATGTCACACTCCAACTTCCAAGGGTGGAAACAAATGCAGCCACAACTAAAGACATGTCACGGAAAAATGCAAATATTACTGGGATTCTCACTTTATCCACAGGATTGAATGTGAAAAGGTCCCCGCGGGGACAAAACCAACTTTCCTTTCCCTGGTAAACACAAAGACGTCTAAACTCGAACAGCTCAAACCAACAACATAGTACCACAACAATGTCCAAATCTAAACTTCAGACTTTATTACTCAAGACTCCACACAACGGCTGATGTTTCCTGAGGGGGGGCCGACAAACAAACCATAACACGGCGGCCGGGGCAGAATTAACACCCTGTGCTCTTTTCAATAAATATCTCACATGCACACACGCACACACGCGCGCACGCACACCCTTCCCTTTTCCTATGTGAACTTGCAGACTTCCCTGTGTGAGTTTACAATAATAAAGTTGCCATAAAGTGACAGCTATGAGTTCATTCATCAGTTTATCTGATCGGCCTGACATGTTTTTCAGGTGGAAAAGAAAACACACTTCAATTCCTCAAACGGCACCTATTCCTGTTATTGGTTGAAGCATTTTTCATTTCAAGACTCCTCGACATTCTTAGAGTTGGCCAATAACCAGCAGAGTTAGGAAGGTTTACTCAGTGGTGATTGTGTCTTCTAACCCAACACTTGCATTTTTTTAGTTAGCAATCAGAGTGGGTGTGCACGTACTGAGGCTTGAAATAAAATATTTCCCTGTACATCCCTTACTCAACTCAATGGGGATGTGATAACCAAGTTTGGTTTGGTGGGACTAATAATAGATTTAATCCAGTTTTGCATCCATATTAAAGGTATATTTGGCCAAATTTGGTCTACTTTTTGCTGTTAACAATTAAAACATTAAAAATTCCATCCCAGAGTAGGGAGTTCAAACTATAAAATCCCCTGGGGTGACTCAAAATATTTCACATTTTAAATCTTTCTATCCTTTGATTTCTGTAAAAATCAATAAATCCTTGAAATGTCTTTAGCACCGATAGACTATTGTTGTGCAGCACCTGCAAGGTGGGAGGTAGCGTTTAGGCAAAACCCAGGGATCCTCAGCACCGTGGCCTTTGTAGATTATCACTTCGGGTCATCCATGCTGGACAAAATTAATTAGCAGCACAGTCAGAAGACGCTTAGTCCTCCTTTTTCATCATATTTGCTTAATTGTAACAACAACCACTGCAGCTGTCTGTCAGGTGACAAAGGGAGCACTGTGTAACTCCTGCGTGCACATGCTTCTGTGCCCAGTGCCTGCGTTTGTATTCTGTAACTGTCAGGGTTTTCCCGCCGACCACACTTTATTAATGGTGGCTGTGATGAGACCAGGAAATGAATCAATGACTCTCAAAGTTGGCTGGTGTGTTACAATCATGTGATCCCTGGGGGTCCTCTCCAAAAACCTGGTATGAACTCATTTGCTTGTAAAGATTGAATTAAAACTTGGTGGAATCTTTAGACATTTTGACCAAATGAATATTAATCTGTGGAACGTACTTCCTATTTACCCATCAGATTAGACGAGTTTGACTCATTTGACTTGATTCTCTTTAATTCCGTGGCCTGGTATTTCTGGAATCAGGTAATAAATTAAAATGTAGTTAAGGATTCTAATAACATATGGAAGCTAGGATAAGCCTTCAACTACGTGCTCAGTGCATCACTAAGCTTGTAATGATAATAAAATGCTCACAATGGCAACAAAATAGATAACAGGACACATATCGGGATATATTAGAGGATAATTAGCAACTGTCAGACTGAACCAAGTCATGATGAAAAATAGAAATTGTTTATGCGAGTGTGGTGGAAGGCGGGAAGGAAAATGAATGAGGCCTTTTCTTACAGAAGAGCACAGATCAGAGCTCCTAACTATGGGATTTGGTGCTGTTGCCTTTCTCCCCCTGGAGGGAGTAATTAGGTTAGGGAGGACAACTGCCGCATTGTTTCAACAGAGGAGGGATTGTGCAGGCCAAAGTCCCACCAGCAACATGCTTCCCTCACAACAAAGAATGCCAAACGGATTCTGTGGGCACTCGGACGTCCACACGGGGGGGAAAAACCTGCTTTTTTAACACAGCAAACACTTTGTTGGTCCATCTGTGTCCTTTAAAATGTCAAATATCCTCCAACAGTGTCAGATAACCTCTCCTTTTGTGGCAGATGCGGGATCTCTGTGGAACTCCGCTGCCTCTCGTGTAAATGCGCCGAGCCTCTTCTGTTTCCAGTGGTCTGGCACTACGCACCGCTCCTAACTACTATAATATGGTTATGATGCATTTGCATTCCTTCCAATCCCCTAGGAAATACAATATGTCTATATCGCCCGTTTTAATCACTGTCTGCTTCCAAGGAAAGTAAAAGGAGAACACAAAAAGCCGCAGCTATAAAGGGACTTTTTCAAATATACTTCAACTTCGTTTAAACACATCCTCTGTTGATTGATAGGGAGTAAATCAAAACAAATCATGCCGCTAAAAAAAAAAGGGGACACAGAAAACTCCCCAACCTAATTACAATGACTATGGTCTCTTTCATTCCTGCCGAACACTCTGCTCTCCTGTTTGGGCCGACTTTCTTTCCATAAGCTTTAGGTTAAAAAAATAAACAAATAAACTGCTGTTGCTTTTGCGTCTTTGTCCCAATCTCGAGGCTTTCAGCTCTTCCAAGTATTAAAACAGAAAACTTAACGCGCACAATAACATGCACCTCTGCATTCCCACACACACTACCGCTGCTCGCTTTCACCATAAATCTCCACAGCCTCGCTGCAATACACGGTCAATTTGTGGTCCCCACATGAGCCCTAACTCTGGCTTGGAAGTGCTCCTCTTAAAGAAAAACAAAGCAGGGGGAGAAGAGGAACAAAAAAATAACACGTGGAATACAATAAAACTGCATGTGTGAACTGGTGTGACTCTTACAGTCGGACTCTGCGATGCCAACAGGAGTCTTTTCCCCAATTAAACTTGCCACAGATGGTAAAGTTGATGGTAATGAGCCCATTTATACTTTTCATTGACCCTTTTTTCTTGCCGTGGGCCAACAGCTGAGCGAAGACGGGCCCTGGAATACGGTGTTTTGACATTACATTTGCAGAAGCAGCCTCCGAAACAACTTACTTACATGAAATGTTCTCGTGAAAGAAGCTTTCCCCCCCTTTATTCAATTCCTGAAAACTTAATGAAGCATTGTGTCATTATGCAGTTTTGTTTCATCCAACATGTGGAGAATTATTTCACCCCCCCCCATCCCCGATGCACACTTAGCCAACATTTGGTTTGTAAACCAGCTTGTTACACTAAAAAAAAGTTAAAAAGCAGGAATAAAGTACCTGCACATGCTTCAGTGCTCACACGTTTCACTTTGCTCCACAATTTTAATCCTCTCATCCTGAAACTCTCAGGATTTGCTCCCTTATGCTGTATCTGCTCATCAGCTTTTGGCTGTTTGATCAAAGGAACGGGACGGGAATCCTCAGCCGTGACATTTATTGCAGATTTATTAAAGGCATGCTTTTAGAGCATAAAAAACACCATATGCACCTTACAGACCCAGCGAGTTTGCTTGCAGCCAGTAGCATTCAAAGGGAAGACACTTTACTACCAAGTTGGTACAAGCACTTTAAAAATGTGTTGGTACTTGTTTTTCTCCAGAACCATTTGAACTTAATGTTTAATGAGATCATTTTCAGTGATGCTATTTAACATTGATTAATTTATGGTTTGGGCAGCAAACATTTTGTTCATCCATATGATGGATATTGTAGTGGAGTTTTTTTTTTTGTGTGCACTGCCTCACAAACAAGTAGGGGTCATGGTAACCAGCATAGGGACATTACAGCACACTTTCAACAAACACTGAGGGGTCGAAAAGTAAGACATAATGACTTTTTTGCCATTTGTTATTCATTTCTGCTGAGGTTTTAACATTTCATTGGCTCTAAAATTGGTTTCCAGTTTCACTGTCTTGATTAACTCCAGGGTTTGGACTCTGATCTCACCGGTGTGTATGGCCTGAGCTAATACAGCCACATGACTTTTCATATATTTAATCACAAACACCTGATGAGATCATCTTGTAAAACATACTGAATGGCTATCTGGACCACCAACGCATCTCAATAACAGGAACTGAGGTTAACCTCTAACCTGAGCGCTCATTTATAAACGGCATTAGCGAGTGTCAGTGGAGCCGGGGATCTGCCACTCCACAGACTCCCATTCTAAAGCTGGCCCATCTGTGTTTTATATTTCTGCGCTGATACAGAATCCTCATCCTGCCCTAAAATTTCCAGTCAAATATACAACTTTCCATGTAACGCACACTAATCCTGCAGCTATTTCTCTGAGCCTAAACAGAGCAGAAAGTTTATATCTGAATTCCCTCGCACAGCAATGCAGTGCAGCTGCATTTGGGATAGCAGTTACCAGATTGTCCGGGCCAAAAAACAAAAAAAAACAAAGTCAAGCTCTTCGAGCTCACCCTGAGCACCGCGTGGCCTCGTTCAACTCTGCTTTACGTAGGATTTCAACAAGGATCTATTTGACTCTACTGTACTCTGCCTGACTATGAAATGGCCCCAGGCAGGCAGTAAACCACAAGTCACAAGAAGCACAGAACACACTCTTCCCCGACACGTACACACACACACACACACACACACACACACACACATCAACGCTCTGTCAGTTAATAACACAAACTCCCGCCCTCCCCATTTGCTCACAGCTGCCAGCCTTCCTCAGAGTTCATCTGAGGTAAAGATATGCTATATTATGCAACCAAGTATAGATTTTCCAACCGTGGCTGTTTGCCAGCTTCCTGCTCCAAAGAGCAAGATCTATTGCTTTGTTCCTGCGCCTGACAGCTATTTATTTGCCGGACAGGGTGGCTAAATTAGACAGATAGAAAGAAACAGGCAGTGAAGGTAACAAGAAAATACAATCATGGAACACAATAAGAAACAAAAATCAAGTCAGAGAGAAAGAAAGTCAAGCAGAAGGAATTTTCTACTCCGCTTTCTCCTCCAGTCTCAAAATCAGGTCACAACTGTTTTCATTGCTGTTTGACTTGCGGGTTCATAAGCCTCCAAGCCTCAACGTTCCTCCACCTACCCCCAAGACAGGAAAAGATTTTCCCTCCAATTTTAACCCCATAAATGCCTGTTGAGCCTGATTGCAGGCTGAGAGCCGCATCATTAGCGCCAGACTAGAATAAAAGACCTGGAAAGTCGGTTCATTCATGAAGTCACGGACGAAACAGACACCGCTGGACTCGAAAATGCATCTGTTATTTGCTGTCATGGATTTCAGCATGAGGTCATGTGGAGCGGCGCTGACAGAAGGCCTCAGGAAATGTGAGGCACCATCAAGGACGGAATCTCTTGCCTTATTAACCCCCTGTTTCAGGAAAGTGGTGAAAATATGGTGAAGGCCACATCTTCATCAGGTGTCGTCACTGTGTGACTTCATCTGCTGACAGCTGAACAATCCCAGACACCAGCAGCGTTCCCCCCCGTCAACCGTGGCCCAACAACGATATTGTGCAAGGCCTTCCCAGGAGTTACCAGGTGGGCAGGACAGATGGAAAGATGGTGTGCTGAACATGTTCTTTGCTTCTTTGCACACCACTTACACATTCTGCCCCAGAGAATAGTTTTAAAAAGAGAGATATAATGTATAGACTATTATCATAAAAAAGCAAATAAAATAATTGGATGTGTCCACCAATGGGCTGATGGGACGATTATTTGCTCTGACAACAGTATTACCATAACATTTGTGTTTCTGCCACAAAGTCCGCTCTCTAATTTCAGCCCAGCGGTTTCAGGACTCTTATTGAATATTAAGGTTTTCCTTTGCATGAAACCAATTTGCAAAACGAACCTCTTTTGATTATTTTAGCATATTTAAAGGTGGAGGCAAACATTCTGCTGCCCCGGATACGATGGCCTAGCTCGTTAACTATATCCTGGTTTTGGTTTTTTCTTTCACTCTTTCACACAAAAAGCACTGTGGATACTTTTTAAGTGACAAAAACCGCAAAACACTGATCGGGAAGAAATAATGGAGATGGAAAATCTCCAGTGCAGGTGTACATCAGCAAGTGCCTCTCTGAAGGGAAAATTCCGACAGAGTATATACGGTGCAATGGTGAAATTTCCAGCCTGATTGGGGAACTATTACTGTCCAGTTGCCAAACATGCAGTGTCCATTTTCAGATGCCTTAACGGACTCCAAACTCCTGCTGACCATTGCATCTTTCCCAGTAACTGAGCCTTGTGACATCAACCATCTTTCCAAAATAGCCAGGCACCTGGTCCAACATAGTAAACTCCAACATAGTTCTGAAATTCAGAGAGGTTGCTTAAACTAACAACTATTGATTGAGATATTTCTGGGGAATATATACCAATTAACAGCAATATCAGGTTAGACTGCAGGCCACGGGGAAGGGAAAGAAAGAAATGGAACCACTTTCACAAACAAGGTCATCAATTCCCAAAACGACTCCCACAAGAAAGGAAGTTAGGCTAGAATGACGGCTAGAAGTTGGCACGTCATCCAGATAAGGAGACGCACAAACTTGCATGTTTGTATGGATGCCTCATATTTACCCCTGCAAGAGCCCTTCCACAAGTAAGCTTCTGAGTGTGCATAAACAAAGACCAGGAGGGTAACGGTAGGGATGAGTCCATGTCAGTCTGCTCGTGTGTATCGGGCAAACACTACGGTATGTCCTATACCACGCACACACGTCACATGGCTGCAACGTGCTTTATAGTTCCCTTCCCTGAAAGAATGCACACCTGTGTCGGCTGTAATTGCGCGCATGCAGGTGCAAGGCAAAACCTGACAAGCCTGACTTTAAACAGACGCACATCAAACCCAGGAGGATTTGTTTTTGAATGAGCAGGGCCATGGTGGCGACAGATCCTGTGGCGTACGTCTGCAGGATGTATGTGCGTCTGGGCCGTGGTTGAGCGAGTGTCTGCTTCACCTTTGTTTGTTTGTTTGTTTATTCATTTATGAGTACGATTGGGTGGGTGTTTGAGTGTGAACGAGATGGCTTCGGTCATGAACCGGTCCTCAGATGTCGTTCAGATTAAATCTGGACGATCCATAATGAGAGGCCTATTGTATATATTTAGCCAGAGTCATGCAAAGTAGGTCAGACAGGCCAAACAACGTGGCCAGACTGCCCACGCCGGAGTGACCTTGAGTGGGCCGTCGATGACCTGCCGCAGCGGCGCTCTATTCCTGTCGATCCGCGACCAAAAAAGCGAGGCGGCGGCTTTGTGCGCTCCTCGTTTCAGCCACGCGGGAAGACGGCGAGTCGAAAACACCAGAGCGAGAGAATGAGTTATTGTTAAGGCTCGCTCCGCGTGTTGACACTGGCGTTCATTCAGATTTATTCAGCAAAGGAACAAAACGCACTCAGACACATCTCGTCCGCTTTGTTGTTCGTCAGCTGTGCCACAGTGTTTTCTCTAAACACTGCAAGATGGATAACAGGATGGATAACTTTCTACTTTACATGACTGCTTGGAACTCGTTTAGCCTCAAACCACCGACTTGCAGACAGAAAAGAAAGTCTTTTCGATTCTATTCCGCAGTGAATGCGTCGAAGATAACATTTAAACGACATGCACAGGTTAAAAAAATAGAACGGTCGTACCGTCGTCGACCTCCAAACATGTGGGAGCAAGTCAAGATGTGATATGCAACCAAGAGGTTATTGAAACTTAGTTGCACTTGCTTGAGGAAAAAAATAGGAATAACACAGCAGGTAGCAACGGGGAAACAGTCAAATATGCGGAAAGAAAAAACTCCTGCAGACATTCCAAACAAAGTGGAAGCCATGAGTTGGAGGAGAGTAAAGAAAAGCTCTCTCACATGTGAAAACACTGTACACTTCTCATCTCTGGCACATTCTTTCACACAAACATAAAAATACTTTATCCTCAAATGCCCCAACAGATTGACTATCATGCTGTGCAAAAAAAAATGTTTTATTGTGATTTATAATTCAAAATCAGGGAAGAGAACACTCTGTGCTGATGTCTGAAGCGATGACAAAGCTCCCAAATATTCACCAATCTATTTCTGCTTTCCCGCCCTGTCCTCGCTTTCAGATCTCACAAAAACTATTTTGTGCTGCTCTGAATATTTCAGCCCAATTATGTAATTTAGCCCCATATGTATATACAGGAGATATGTGTGCACGCGCGCTCGTGTGTGTGTGTGTGTGTGTGTACGCGCGTGTGTTTAGTAGCCATGGCAGCAGTGAAAACATATCAGCGACCACAGAACCACACTGGAGTCGCTGGTGCTGCCAGAGTCGTGCCAAAGAATAATCCATGCCAGAGGTGACATGAACGAAGGAAAAGTGAGGCTGGTGGAAACACACGTGATGCACGTACACGCGCGCGCGCACATACACACACTCTCACACACACAAGTCTGTCCTTTCACTCGTCGCCTTCCTCTTAAAGCACAAGCGCACACACTGGATTTCCTCCCATTCTTCTTGGCTGAAGACTCCCATGGCAGTGGCAGGAGGAATCAATTCTCCACGGATGCTGGGACAGCTGTGCTGATACTGAATGAGACACAGTTGGTCCTGCCTCTCTCTGTATGCAGCTAGAGATAAAAAAAATTTAAAAAAAACAACCCACAACTACATGCTACTTAATTTGAAGTCTATATTGTCGCTGCCAAGACACGCTCAGCTCATCATGTCTTTGTCCTGCACTTCCAAAGGAGAGATCTGAATTTCCGTGAAGCTGCTGCTGCTGACGCACGAGCGCCCGCCACCCCTATGTCACCGCGCTGACAATACAGGCTCCATTTTTACGGGCCCGTCCTGTAACAAGGTGGAAGGAATTGGAAGCAGGTGTGACAGGTTTTTTTTTTTCTTTATAGATATTTTGCTTGCACGGCCTGGTGCAGGGGCACAGTAGGGGGAACCATCAGAGGTGTGTCAAGGATCGGTTAAAGATCGGTTCCAGCCAATTGGATCAGCACCCCTCCCTCCCTCCCATTAAAAAGAGTTTGTCGTCAGTGCACGGATGAAGAGGAAAACACACTCATCCTTCCAGCATACATGCCATTCCTCTAAAAAAGCAGACAACAAAACAAAAACGTACAAAATAGAAGCTGCTCAATCATTTGCGCGGCCATGGTCAGGTGGGGGGGAAAAATGCATTTTTAGCTCAGATAGTCCAACGTGATCGGCTCAGTCAGGATACAGGCAAGGTTATTTGGAGAACAACTCCACATTTCAAACTGTCGCGCTTGTATAAATATGTGATTATGACCAACTCTGTGCAACTTGACGCTAACTTCACTGTTTGTTTAAACCTCCAGGCATTTGTACATCATCATCATCAGGATCGAATGTTTATTAGCGGTTGGTGTTCCACGCAAGACGCACTCACGGCCCAGATGTTAGCTGTGCAGTTGAAACTTTCCATTTCTGCCCCGACATTCAAACATGGAAACATTTAAGCAACCACAAGCCGCTGTTATAATCACTAAACCAAATTGTTAAAGAACAAACTATGTTTTGTTTTTGTTTTATTGGAGGGGGTTAAAAAAATGATACCTGTCTGGACCATTTTGCATGAGAATAGCAACACTGCCAAGTAACCAGTGCACTGCTGCTCCTCACTTTTATGCACGCAACATTCAATCTTTAAAGACGGAAACATCTGCCGGGTTTATAACCATGTTTGTAATTTTTATTGCATTACAGATTTGAACTAAAATAGATGGTTGCCCTCCTTTGATAGATTGCTTAGCCTTTGTCATTCTGACTGAAATGTCACTAAATTTGCTAAAAACCAAGGAATCAACACACACACAACTACCATGCTACTGATGGGGTTATATGTCAGGGTTAAAGTGTTGGGGAAATAGCTTTTTCTATGCAATGTTTTAATGCTATCTTATGTAGCTTGCCAACAATTTGGAAAAAAGAAGGTGGTAAATCTTGAACCTTTTGGTCCGCCTGTACTGTTTAGCATGAGGCTAAAGCTTCTGTTTGTTGAGGGACAGGCAGGCTAAAAGGGCCTTCTATAGAGAGACAATAAAGAAAAGGTACTTTCCAGTAACTTTAACAGACATTTTTGTACGGTATTCGCACAATTTTCATGTTGTTCTATTCGAGTAAAAGTGTAATAAAACTTGTCCACACACTCCTGTCACAAACACCTGTTGCATAACCCAGAATAACATAATATGTCACTGCTGAATATGTTGACTTTCTTAGCAGGACCACTTCTAGATTTCAACCTGGCTGCAAATAAATGACGTCTGCACGTAACGTGGCGTTGAAATATGAGGGAAAAGAACACAATGTTCTGGGAGTACTCCTGGTGTTCTGTCATGAGGGGAAAAGTTACGGGCTCCGCACAACATACAGGGAGCAGCCGCTTTGCCACGGCCTGTATGTCCCGCTCGTGCACACACTGGGATCATCACAATAGCTCCACCTGTCAATCAAAGGTCTTACGAGATCATTCTTCTGTCCAAGTACGTCGTTGGCCGCTGCATATGTGGGACTGAGCTCGCTCCAGTCTTGTGTAATGCAAATGGAGCCCGCAGAGAAATCATACTTCAGTGTGAATACCTGAGAAATGTCCAAGTTCTTAAAGGATCTGCGGGCATGTTTGCATGTGCAGAATGATATCCGACATTTTCTGTTAAACTGGACTGCAGCTCCATCAGGTTTTAATCCTCGGAACAGCTGTTCTAACTCATTCTGCAGGACGTGGGGGGAGGGGGAGAGGGCCACCTCACCAAGTTCATGTTCGGAGCCACGATCGTGACTGCACGAACTTAATCAAATCAACATAGAAAATAAACCAGCTCATGCTGGGCTTCGCCTCTTTGATATTTTCCCTGCCGATAAGGAGCCGCGGCGACGCTCCGAAAAATAAAACCGATCCTCTTGAGCAACATTCAGTGCTGATAAAGAGGTTCGTCTCAGACAGGGAGGATGAGGCAATCGGTCACAAGCGTCAGGCTGGTGACCTGCGGGTGGCTGAGAGGAGGACGACGGGCTGCAAACCAGCATTCATCGTGGGATTCTTTGTGCGAGGAAGATCTGGACATGAAGTGCGTGATAAACACGGCGGACCGGAGCTAATGGGAACCTTCTGCTGCCGGCACTTTATGGTACTGATAGTTTCTCGGTCCATGCTTAAAACCGGTTCGGCAAAGTACTGCAAGCTATTAAAAATAAAGATCCCAAGATCACATTTTCGGCCAGCAATTTTCCAACCACTGTTGCAGATGTGGGTGGGTTGAACCGCGCAGTTACCGGACTTTCCTTTACTTCCAGATGTTATTTATTATTAAAGCTGTGAGGCCCTGCCTATTAATCAATTAGCCAAGCTGAGCACAATTAAACGCTACTTACAGAATTTTAATAACAGCAGTATTTCAGCCAGTGTAACAGAGGGATTTGCTGCTTTCAAGGCCTTGAAACTGTGTTCAGAATTCATTTTTATGCGATTAGTTATTTCTTGATTAAAGTCTGGAACATTGATTGATGAGAAAGTAATTATTTTATTGGAGAGCCTTTTGTGGTTTAAGGGCTTGGCAAATTGACTGATGGCATGTTCATTTATGCATTGTATTCATTTAGACATGGATATATAAATATAATACTTTAATATTATTTATTACTTTTAAATGGAAATTCAAGTCACCAATTATGTCTCATTAATTAATTGTTTATTTAGACAGTCTGATATATATTTTTAATGCAATCATATAAATATAGAAGATTAATTCTGATTATCTTTAAAAAAAAAAAGTGGATACAACAGCTGGTCACTGTTATAAATGAGATTTTTTTTCTTTCCTTGGATTTTCTAATTTTCTTGGTTGCTTGGCATTCAAGTTACCACGTAGAGTGCAGATAAGTAAAAAAAATATTTAAATTAACTTCTATTTATATCATTTATCATCAGGAGAAAAAAGTCAGAACAGTTCTTGGGATAGTTACCAGAATTTCTGTCAGTGACACTTTTTAAACAACATTTTATTGCTTTGTCATTTACACAAATGCGCGCGCACACACACACACACACACACACAAAACACAAGGCCTTTTCCAGGCCTGAAAAAGACACACAATATACATTCTGAAAATGGGATACACACACACACACACACACACACACACACAAATACACACACACACCTCAAGTGGAATAGAATAGGGACTTGCAGGACTTACCACTAAGGCATTGTTTAGGAGGTGTGTGGGGTAATACTTTAGAGGGTGAGAGCAGGGGTCAGCATCCAGGCGGGCACAAAGGAGGAGGAGGAGGAGGAGGAGGAGGAGGGAAGGAATACTGTTAAAATGTCACACCATTGAAAACAAGGTGAGATGACAACACTACGACCTGTAAATGATACGACCAAGCACAAAGGCTGAGCAGTCAGCTTTGGTTTAAGGTGCAGATTTGTGCGGCACACAAGTGCCTGATTGAGGCGCCATAAATGCACCAATAACAGTAAAGAAAACAAATAATTCCCTCTTTTGGGTGCTGCTTTTTGGTGC
Source organism: Takifugu rubripes (assembly GCF_901000725.2). Classification (NCBI taxonomy): domain Eukaryota; kingdom Metazoa; phylum Chordata; class Actinopteri; order Tetraodontiformes; family Tetraodontidae; genus Takifugu; species Takifugu rubripes. Next base: position 3,132,444 of record NC_042289.1, read on the forward strand.
TGTTGTATCACCTGATGAGTGTTTGTAGGACCCCTGACCCCTGATCAGAAGTGACACAGTGCACAGCAAACGTTCTGTGGGACAGCACAAGTGCTGCTTAAGAGTTTGTTGACAAATAACAATTGCGAAGGGAAATTTATGTGGCTAAATCAGAGCTTTGTGTCTGAGGATCCTCTGTGTCTGCAGAGCGGGAAATTTAGATGAACTCATCATCTCTGAAGGCCCATGTGGCAGGCTCCGGCAGCAAGCTGAGGACATCCGAGAATTACAGAAACCAAAACCAACCCACAACCAACAAAAATTTTACTAATCTAATGTGGATGAAATTAACAACCTGAATTTAGTTTTGTGGAATAAGCAGTTTTTGATTCACTGTCAAATCAACAGAGTGAAGAATGGCTTTCGAACAGTACCAGTTCTGAAGAAAAGCCTAGAGGAACGCACAAAATAATCTCAGGCCACACTTGTGCATCGTCAACAGACCAGCTGAGAACATCCTCTCCTGCATCCGCACAAGTAGACTTTCATAAAAATCAAAGATTTTGATAAAGAAAAAAGACAGTGATAAAATACAGTCTGGAATTCACACCAACATCATGTCATTCCATCGTGCATGTGTATGTGTATGTGTGTGTGAGTGTATGTGTATATATGCACACACAAACACATATATTGGAGTTTTTGTAAAAAAAAAAAATTCACAGAATTGAAAACTTGGTTTACACAAAGAAAAGCAGCAACATATTAATAATGTAATAATTCTGTAGCTTTCATGAGTAAATAAATATGTACAGAAAATGAGGTACTACACGCCCATATATACACACACAGCCTGGGAGAGAGAGACAGAGAGAGAGGGAGAGAGCACGCAGCCCTACAGGCGGCAGTGTGCGCACTTCTCAACTCCCCTCACCGGCCAACAAACTGTGAGACGTGACCCTTCGGACAAATCTGCCACAGCCGCAGTAACATTAAACTTTCCGTCCACCCCACAGCACGCATGTGTCCCGCGCCCTCCATTTCCCTCCTCCTTTTTTTTTTTTAACATGAAATACATTTAAGGAGAAGCGCCATTTTCTCTCTCTCAAAAAAAAAACAAAAAAAAAAAAAAAAAAAAACCCACCATGTGCGACGCGCAAAAATTAACGGCACGAACTGCGCTCGGAGAACCGGCGGCTTTGCGCACAGCAGCCACACTTGGAGAGTCAGACAGCAGAAAGACAGCAAATAAGCAGGGCAAAGAAATGGGCGCACCGCAGTAATCACAAAGCGCACAAAGTTCTGACGACAGCCCTGCCAAGCAGAATAAGAGAAGACTTTTACCTGTGTCAAGCAGTACGGGGAGTACATTTTCAGACAGCGGGCGTGCAGGGCTTATTTAAGTTGGATGGAAGCTCGGTATAGTGCTGCATGGCATTCGCTCGCCGTCCCGTTTCTCTCACTCCATGCTGCTGCAGCGTACAGTAAACCCCGCCTAGAAAGTGAAAGCTTGCACAAACTTTGAGGGAAAAAACTTCCCTCCCCACTCCGCCCGCGCCACTTTTATAGCACTCTTTTCCTCAACGAGAGCCCCTGAAGGCAGCACTGTCCAGATGTGTAACGTCTAACATTTGACAATATGTATTTTTCTTTATTAACTTCGGAACGCGCCGGGTCTGTATCGAGCCCGCGGGCTATAACCGTGCGCAATGTTTAAGCTCAAATTTTAGCTGCATTTACTATCCCGAAATATGCTGCGAGTAAAGCAAATGTGTTTATTCTATCTATTAGAATAGTTCCGTTTTAGCTTGAAGACAATGATCGTCAATGGAGGTAAATTTCCAGCAATCTTGAGCACATGCAGTTGTCTTGAATCAAGTCTAACAGGTTCGTAGGCAAATAGTTTAAGGTCTTACTTTAGAATACAAATTTACTTATTTTAAAGATGAAGAGGTTGCATGACATTTCCTCTCCAAACTGATTATTTTTAAACTGTGTTCCTTAGATTTATTCTTTTTTTTCTTTTTTTTCTTTTACAGATGGAGGCATATCTTCTATTAATGCAATATTTACCAGACTAAAGATTTTCTTGCAACAATATGAAATCTAATACACAATCTATAGAAATGTACTTTTACATTCCAGAAAAAAACATTTTAAAAAGATTTATTTATTTATTGGGTGTCCTCACTTTTGATCCTAGCTCCCCTATATAAATATATATATAGAGAGAGAGAGAGCATTTCTCTGCAACATTTATATTTTGGAGTTGTGAGTCAAAGAAATGTATATAATAATGTATAAAAACAGCAGCAGAGCCTTGCTGAGGCTCCTAATGAGAGGATTTAAGCGCCTCAATCCTGTGTATTAAAGGCTAAAGTTTGCTCTGGATTACATACTTAAATTCATTTGCAGGCATTTGAATCAGCGCATTATCTCCTCAGCCCTGTGAAGTTAAGACTGTTTATTTACTGAACCATATCTGACCCAGTCTGGAGCCCACAACTGTAGTGTAAGAAAAGTCAGTGAAGCAAGTCCAAGTCAAACAGCCAGTGCAGCGATTAGGTAGAACACCAGCAAACAGTGAAGACAGAGCAATATAAGCACAGCCTCTGAGCAGAAGCAAAACACGCTGCACCGGTGCGTGTGTGTGTACTGGGTAAATGAGAGAGAGCAAACAGAAAAACGTGTGTCACGCACGCAAGGACAGTATCGGAGTCATAAAAGTGGCTCTGTTGGAGCGGCTCCTGCAGTGCGCCATAACAGGGGACGAGTGGAAGTGAGGTCACCAAGTCTGAACCTCTGGGGCCCGACACTGGAGGCCTGCCGTCCACAAGGCCCGCCGCTGGTGCGTGCCCATCACAGGACTCCGCACGGTGGGAACAATGAGTGATCCCGCCCTAAGACACACGATGCGGAGGGACAATGGCAGCGTGCGCTCACCACCGCAGCCTCAGCGGAGTCACAACGGCTGCATTCTTTACAGTTGCAGTGATACACGGCTAATGTAGAGCACACATGAGTAAACAAGTCAAGGCATTCAGAGCAGATGGAGGGGGGGCTTCTGAGGGGACTTTAGTTAGAAGGGTCCACGCCAGGGCCAAGAGAAGGTTGAAATCTAAATGAAATCACCACAACATGAAAATCTTTAGAAAAGAGACCTTTTTTTCTTATACACACACACACACACGCACGCACACACCTGTATATTTACCTTGGTATGGACTTCAAAGAGAGCCCCTTACGCTAAACATCCCAACTAATCTCCTAAACGTAACTCTAACCTAAACCCAATTATAACCTAAACCTTAAAACAAAGGTTTAACCCTTCAATGGCCTTGCTTCTTAAAAATGTCCTCATTTGCTAGTAGAATAAATAATTTAGTACTCAATATATAGGAACTTGAAGAGCACACACACACACACTCTGGTACTTATATTGTTGTGAGGACCCCTAACCTAAACCCAATTCTAACCTCAAGCTTAAATGAAGTCTTAACCTTCAAACAGGCCTTTGAAGTTGCGAGGCCCAGCCAAATTTCCCAAAAACGTTGCTAGTAGAATGAGTATTATGGTACTCAGTATGCAGCATGTGCATGAACACACACACACACACACACACACACTTACTTTGCAGAGCTAACTTGCATGGAGAACATTCAAACCCATCTCTGCTGTAGCTGCCCAAATAAGCCGCACATTTAGTGGTCTGTGTGAGTAAATCTCTCATTAACGAACACATGCTTGAGCCATATGCTAAAGTTGTTGGGCTGTGAGGCTCAGCTCTTTCACCCACTTCAGATGTAGATATTAAACATTACTCAGTTAGAAATTTGGACAAAACATTCAAACTGATCTGTGACCTATGGCGTGACTCCTCTTCCTTTTTCACTTTTTTTTTAACTCATGTAAAACACTTCAACGGAGCTCTGCTTGTTCAAGGATGTCAGCAATAATGAGATAGTAAAAGTGCTGACTCCACACTTCATTGTGGCAAAGCACGCTGGTGGAGCAGATTTGGAATGTGGTTTACAGACCAGTACTACACATGATGGGCATAACAGCATTCATTCCCAGCTGAGATTGGGTGGGACCGCAAGACTTCCCTCTGATCCCTTGTCATGTTTGTGGACACTTACTTTTCTCCAAAGTAAATCGATGGTTTTCCAATGTTTCCACTCACAATTTCCTCCATTGTTAGCATTTGTGAATGATTTTCTAGTATTGCAATCATTATTTTCCCTTTCATTTTTATAGTGGCTGCAGAGCTGAGAGAGGGGAACACTCAGGAAGTAAAAAGACACGGTGGACTAGTAAATCTAACAACTCCTCTTACTTGTCAAAGGGTAAAAATGAAACACTTTTTTCAGGTTTGCATTGTAGGAAAGAAGTGAGCCATCTCCCTTTTTTCCTCATCTCCGATGAAGGATGCACACTTTAATGAGTGCAGTAGAAGCTGAGTTCGGTGACCTTTGAAGATGTGGGTAAAAGCTCAGAACTGCAGTCTGTCCAAGCATTTGATGACTTAGTGTAAGTAGAACAATCTGTGTAGATCCAATTAAGAAAGGACTCTGGGGAAACCTGACTTTAGAACATGAGTGTCTGGTCTCAGAGAGAAGTGTGCTGGCATATAATCTCCCCTGTTTATGCAGTAGTAGTAGTTTATGCAGCACATATTGTGTGATTCATTTTGTGAATAATATAGGAAATGAACAGGAACAATCCAAATAAATGTTGCAGCTGTATTAAGTTTATAGCTACACCGAAGGCTTTTGATAGTTATACAACAGTAATAGTGTTAGTTAATGGTAATAATATGAGGGTGGGGATAAGATGTTGGGTAGTGGAAGGAATGAGCACTCCGGAGGAGTCTTTATTTTATAACAATACTAAACAGAGGTGGAGCGAAAGGCTCAGCAGACTGACATCTGGTCAGATCATTGGCTATGAACAATAACGCTGCCTTTGGATTACAAATCCGAGTGAGGATACAACAGAGAGGGAGAGTTCACGCCGGACCTGCCTGCTAAGGTGCTCTTCTATTTTTGAAAAAGGCCTTGTGCTCTTCTACAAGTTGAGGGGCACGTTAGAGGGCATTTTTACACATTCATTCGCACTTCTAGCATAGTTTATGGAGGAGGGAACTTTGCAACATTATTTAAAATTAGCCCACTGTAAAATTGTTTAAAACCCCTAATAAAACACCCCCTAAGAGTAACTAATCTCCATGTGGTCATGTGTGCCCTCCCAACAGAGTTAACGATGTGTAGTATCTTTACCGTAAGTCACGATATGCTGTCTTGACATCAATCTCTCATTCTCGTTCTAATATCCCCCATTTTCACATTCATTACTATGATACTCACCATTTCTTCGATGGAAAAGCCCTTTTCCTAAAAACTTTCCAGCCCCCTTTTACTTTTTTCTTTCCCTTCTTTTTTCTTACACCGCTGCATCGTCATTTTTGTTCCCGTGAGGCCATGAGCTGCGGAGCCCCTCCACCCTTTTTTTTCTCTCTCCCCTCAAATGTGCGTGTGGAAATAATGATTGTAATGGTTTGCAGCTGAGTAGAGGGAGCTGTGAATGACATTATGATTGTGGTGCAATTACCGAAAGCATGAAAACAGACTGTCAGTCACCCTAATGACCAACGACTCAAATAACACATTTAATACCATCACATGAAAGAAATAACAACAGCAATAATAATAATAATAATAATAATAATAATAATAATAATAATAGATGCATACCCTGTATGAATCTGATACTACAAAGCATTCAGGCATCCCAGGGCCTCTGGAGGGTTCCTCGTTCAACAGAAAGTTTTCGGTTGCCTGAAATATAACACAACAGTCATTTATTCATCGTCAGATTCATGGAATTTTAAAACACGCAGAAAATCTGGCTACATTTTTTAAAAAATATATGAGTCCACTCCTAATTTAGATGCTATAATAACTATACATCGCTGCCTCACACACACACACACACACACACACACACACACACACACACGAGCCGCGGCCCAGTCCTGCCAATCACCTATTACTTGAATCGGTTGGGGGGGCAACAGTGTTTAGCTGTGGGGTCTGCACACAATACTCTGACACAATATCATTTCCTGTCCCTGCTGTTTCACCTGCATGGTTACTTTTCTGTCTGCTTGCACAGATTGATTCAGCCCAGATCTTTCACGTGCGTTCGACGTCCACATACGTTCACGCGCGGACAGACTCCTGCTGCGGCACACCGATTTCCCCGGTCGGAGCAGCTCGAGTATTTATGCTGTTTGTTTCTATTCAGCGCAGGTCATTTGTATGCCAGCAGAGACGTGAGGCTCTGAATGAGCATCCATTGCAGCTCTTCTAGGCCAGACAACATGGACGGGGAGAGGGGCACAGACTGAGGCTGTGGATCAGGAATGGGAGCTCTGCCTGGTTAGCTGGGCCTGAGACGACATCTTTTATGGCCAAAACAGATACAAAACAGTGTTCGCTAGGCCATTTTTTAGAATGACTGTCTGGGGAATCGACCAAACCTGTTAGATGTGGGCTAAAAATTGTGCACATGATGAAAATAACTCTTCAGCTCTACGAGTCAGAAGGTTAGGAAGAAAGTTTGACTCTACAGGCAAAGGCAAGCAAATGTTAAGCCGTAATAATCTTGTTTTCCAGGACTTCATGTTCTCATATCTCCATACTGAAGGCAGAAACAAACATGCACCCAAAACAGGAACAAACATTGCTCATGGCCTGCAACAAAACGTAAAGTTATACTATTTAAACTGGCAGGAGAGGTAAACATTTTTAGGGAATTTGAAGCGGCATTAGGTTACTTAAGCATTTACATATGCACACAAACGCGCACATACACAGTGAGACGGGATTGCACTTAAACAAACACATGTGCAGACACTTGCATAAACACAAAGCTCTATAATAAGTCCCAGACTTGGACTAACTGAGCTGCGGCTGGAGACACAGGCTATTCATATCCCTCAGAATGAGAGGTTACAGCTCTCAATCTTTTTTCTCCCTTTTTTCGAACTGTAACACAGGAAGGGCATCCGTGTGTGTGTGTGTGTGTGTGCGTGCGTGTGTGTGTATGTGTGTGCGTGTGTGTGTTTTATTCGACTGCTGTGGCAAAAGGTCCAGCAGGCAGGTTGATTAACATAAGATTAGCATTGGTTTTGTTTAGTGTAGCCTGAAGTTTAGCCAGGGCCACATGAGGCATTCAGTTGCTTAAACAAAGTTGGAAGTCATGTCATCCAAGTGACTACGAAAACACAACCATTGGCATTCAGCTTCAGCATCCAAACTCTGGCCTGTCATCCTTAATATAGGGGGAAACACTGGAGGCAGACCATTTGAAACCATTTGTCCCACTAAATGGTGCTCTTGTCAGGTTCCATGGGTTTTCTCTTAAGCCCTAAAACTTCCCAGACCAGCAGAAAGATATATTTTACTCTATTGATAATCACATAGTGGTACAAAATAAGGCGTGCTTGTTACCTATTTCTGACACATTTGGTTGATTAAAGTTGAAAAAAAAAATCCAGGACCAGATCAAAATCACGGGTCAGTTAATAGATTTGGATCTATTGAGTCAATAGTTGACAGGCTTTGATGTAGCGTAGCTTCCTGTGGAGTTCCCCTTGTTCCCCTGCCTTTTATGCAGCATGGTATCAATTATAAATATATATGTGCATGTTTTTTCTCCCTATATGCAGCATATGTCCGATCCATATGGCTGGCCCAGAGTTAGAAGCGATGTAGTTAACACGAGACATCTCATGTTAGATATCAAGTGACTCTGGTGATGGCGTGTAATACAACACTCAAGTGCTTGTCAGATTTTATCACTGGAGATTGAAGTAAGCTTTGTTACAACATACCATTGCAAGAACACCTATTTTTTTTGTAAACGTGTGTGTGTGTGTGTGTGTGCTTATAAGTGTGTTCAACATTCAAGATCAAGTCACTCTCTTTTACATAATTCAACAGCCGAGTCTCTGGCCTAGGTGGCCACCTGCCATGACTGGTTGAATAAATAATCCCTGTTGTCGTAACCCATTTACATCACCGACAGGTACGTTTAACCTGGTGGACGTGGCTCGAAGTTGGAGCTTTTACTAACTTTGGCTGGTTTTTGTAGACAGATGTTCAGCATTTTTTGAAGTGCGCTTAAGTGCAGCACTTGTGGAAATGTCCGTAATTACTTAATGACATTTTGTCACTGTTGTTATCATGGCGCCGTCTCGCTCCTTCTGGAGGAAATAATGAAGGCTAACACAGTGTTTCTGAGCTCCAGCTCCATTTTGTCTACTGACGACTCTGAGATAATGAGGGGGGGATCCATAAGGGAATGCTGACTTTGGCTGAATTTCATGGCATTAGATATATCATACATGTGACCCATCCTCCCTCATCTCTCTTCTGTTCCTGATCAGAAACAGAGCAGCAGCACAGAAACCACCTGGGCTTCAATCTTCCTCCAATCACGCGATATTTTCATCCTCCCTGAATGACTTCAGTCTTCTGATCTGCCTGCAGCATCCTAATCAGGCCCACCCACAGAAGTGGCTCCCGAAAAATCCCCGACACATTCATCTTATATCATCAACACTGGCTGCTGGACATACAGGATTTTATAATTTACGGATTCTTTACTCAATTAGAAAAGGGTAGAGTCACATATCAAAACTCTTGCTACTAGAGAGGGATTCTATAGTAAATTTTCAAAAAAATTTTCCCTTTCTTCGGGACTGGGACACCTTCTACAAAAGAAAAACCAAACCATCCATCCGTCCGTCCGTCTGTCTGTCTGTCTGTCTGTCGCCCTGACTTCCAAAATCAGGCCAGCGCTCTCTTCATTAAAAGTGTTGCTGGTGAGTTTGACCTTTAACCTTTGCATAAGCTGCAATCGCCAGAACAAACCATAAGGTAGAGATTCTAAAAGAAAATGTGGGATAGTTTGGATTGTGTGCTGGAAAAAGTGGGAAGTTTGCACAGCACTGAGAGCCAGTTCATTCAGCTTTAATTGTATCCTCATTCTTCACCTGGTAACAAGCTGACAAACCCGTGCAGATGTGGCAATCACTTCAAACACAGGGAGGGACGGGGGGGGGGGGACGTGTTTGTAGGGGGGGAAATGCATGCAGAGGATATGAAAGGGGAAATTTCACATCGTGTATGAGTCCAAGCCAGCATCACCTCAGGGAGAAATGCTGGGAAAATGTGATATTTTACACCTGGATCTCAGGAGGTGAGGAATGAGACAGGGAGCAGGGGGGGACGTAATTAGAGGAGCGTGCGTGCGTGTTTATTAAGGATTTTTAGTATGTTTCTGGGGCTTGCCACTGGTTCTGTTTTAGCATTCATTTTGGTATGAGGTGTTCGATGCCAGGTCATTAAATATGCTAAACCTGGTTACGAATTCTAGGGGAAAAAAGTTTAAATTTCATACAAATATGCTAATATTGTTACAATGATAAATAGCTGGCAAGCTCTGTTTAATGAATAATGCTATTGGCTCTAATTCCTCATTAGGGCCCTAAAGAGCAGAGTGACGAGAGAAAAGACACGTATTGTTGCGATTTTTTTTTTTTCTCCACGAAATTAAACTCAGAAGGCAGATGATACTAACACCTTCAATTGAGGAGAGTTAAATTACGGCTGCTGTTGCCGCGTGTCTTCTGGAAATCATTAACACGGGGGTTCAATGAAAGACTAATCGAGGCGCGATTAGAAATCGGTTTCAGGAGGTACGACTGCGATCAGTCAGAGCCTGTTGAGACTAAGTTCAGGCTCCTGATTATTATTATTCTGTAATGAAGTCGTTTGAATTGGAGGTAACAGAAATAAAAATGGTCCTGGTAAATTCTGGTCACTTTGCTTGATGTTAAAACGACTGTTACGCTGAATTAGATCAGGTTTGCACCCGACATCTGTTTTAGTAATCTGAATCAACCAGCTCGGTGCCGACTATCCTGTTTCTCAACCCTTGTCGGTACATTTACACGGACTATTAAGTTGAGTTCCGTTGTAGCTTAATAGAACAACCAGTAAGCAACCAGTAAACAAGCAGAGAAAGGACCTTGAGTCACTGTCGTGTGCCTGATGCTGCTAGGATTTATTGTTGTCTATGATCATTCAGCCCTGGACCTTTTGAACCCTTGACCCAGCTAGAACATGTCCACCCATCCAAGAACCAAAGAGCTCACCAAGCCTTGATAATTAACAAATGTAGGATCTGCTCTAAAATCCTCATGGGGGTTTATTTCACTAAATATATTAAAATACTTCTGTCTTTAACTCATCCCTGAGGAGCAGCAACTGTGGTTACAGTCCATGGACCCAGGGCGGTGACATCAGCAGGGGGATTCAAACCAGCAACATTTTCACTTCCCTTCTCTCACCTCTTGGCAATGCCTCCCCATATTTGATTTAAATTGTAACCAGGTTTTCAGGTTCCCTGAGACCCAAGGTTTCGTCCTTTATCACGAGTTCTATGAAGAACTATACTTCTCTTTAATTCTTTCAAAATGATCACAAAGAAAAAGTAGAAAACGTTAAGGAGTTTATCAGGAGAAGATGGTTTTTTTGGTGGAACCTAATTTTTAAGCGTGCAGACAATCAGCGACGTAACTGTCAGTGTAGTGAAATGATGGAATGAACGCTGCAAACAGATTATTCAAGGCTAGCACTTGATGATTTCATAGTTACATCGGGATTATCCTCAAATCTTTACACAGTGATATTGCATTTCACATCTTCTTAGTAGTTTAGCAAAACTTTGGCTTGTACCTCTGCTATATTTAAGGAGGCCGATATAAAGTTTTTTTTCATGGGAAATGCTACCCTGTTGGTGCCGACGTTGCATGAAAACGACGTCAGAAAAGCGCTCTGATCTTGCTTGACTTCCCTGTCTTTCAGCGATGTCATGCACACCCAGATTTTGGTGGTCTGCGTGCATCGCCTGAGCATTCATCAGAAATTCCGTCCTGAAAACTATACAGCCAAAGATGAAATATCACACGGTGAGTATATACGACGGGCTGCTTGAAGACGTATTTATTTTTCTGGGCAATTGTCAAATATCACAGCATGATATTTGGTGTACAGTGAGAGGATGACATCACTGGCAGCAACAGCCAAGTGGGAAATCACACAAGACTGTTTGATCTCTCTCTCTCTCCCTCACACACACACACATACACACACACACACACACACACACACACACACACACACACACACACACACACACACACTACTGCAGACTTTTACTGTACTTCCTGTCAGTCACCAAACAGCAGGTCTTAGATCTACACTGTGGTTGTTGTTGCTTCTCATAGGGTGTAGAAACTATATGATTTAGAACCAAATGAAACATATTTATTTTGCTTTCCAGCACAGGTCTCTGAGGAAAGTAAATCAAAACCCTATTAGTCCTACAGATAGAAAGTATTTGAAGTGTTTATTTGTGTCAGAGAGAGAGCATCAGCCTCGGGGGAAGCTAATGGATCTCTGACGCTGATTGACAGATGCCTCCAGTGCACTCTCACTAACATGCAACTAGAAAACTTGGCAGAAAATTGTAATATAGCGCTTTTTTCCCCTGAAAGAAAATAGATAAAATGAGGAGGTGTGTTGCTTCTAAAAGTAGGAGAATAACAAGTAGTGATAATCCCATGTGAAGCTTGTCCTGAATTCTCTATCATTTTTACTGATGAGTGTCTTGGGCAGCTGCCATGTCAGCTAGGATGCTGGTAAACAAATAATTATTCATACTAATAATCTTCCATATTCATGTGCAAATACGATTCCCTTCCTGGTATCTAAAGCAGCTTCAAGGTTGTATGTGGGAGGTTCCCATAACTACTGCCTGACTTGATTCATTTCATGCCAAATCTGAGAATATCCAAGGGTCAACGATGCATAAACTAGGCTGAATATCAGAAATTCTGCACAAAATAGACTTCTTCTGACTGATGTTGAAAGCTACAAGTGCTGCATTCTTGTGTTCGCGTGGAGCACAGGAAAACACTTGACAGTTTCCAGCAAACGTCCTGGGAGAAGCGTTCAAAAAGGGGGAGGAAATAGATATAACAGAGATTGGCCACTCCAACCACATCACGATCGCAGGGTTTCTTTCTAAAAGAATTCTGTCACTGAGTGAAACTCATAGGTATACAAACTTTTACTCTGTTGTGTAACAGTGTAAACGACCCAAAGCTGCCCCCAAAGCGCTTGGCGAAATTACGCACGCACACACACACACACACACACACACAAAAACCCCAAACTAAAAATACGGAAAATGTGAACAACGTCTCCCCTACAACAAACTTCGAAAGTCTGGTCAACTTTTCCGTGTCACGCTGCAACCTTTAAGATGCACTTAATGACGTGTCTTGATGAGCTGCATCGCCTCTATGACATGCGATAGCGCCTATCATATGGCTAAAAATAGGCCAACATTAGAGACCGCTGCGGCCAAAGAGTCATACTCTCCATGTGGATATAAAGGGGAGACGGCAGCAGCGTCTGAACTGGGTGGAAAAAACATTTTTGCAAAGTGGAATTATTATACCAACAATAAAAATAGATGTTTTCATAAAGCAACGCATTTAAACCTTCCCTTAAACTCTAACAGGCACTGTGAATAACAGCAAACACGGACAGGTAGGACATGAGGGACTCGCTGGTGACAGGTTTGTATTACAGCAACAGTGTAACTGATATTTGCTTTCTCTGTGCCATATACTGAATCCGAATACTGCCTGTACACATGAGCTAATTATTGGTTTACATAGCACGTACCATTGTGGTTGCAGGGAAATGTGCCAAGACTCTCAGAGACCCATTTTCCCCTCTCCAAAAAAGTTCGTCTTCCAAAAAAAAGTGTGTGGGTGAGAGAGAGAGCTGCTCGACGTCTTCTAGTTCTTCAACTGGGCCTTGTACCGGAAGCAAAAGAACCCTAATGCACGGCCTGCTGCCCGGTAAACATTTTTATTTTGTCTGTGAGTAATCGTCAGCCAGATCAATTGAGGACGGAGTCGAATAATCCAGTAATTATTTCCATGAAATCCGTGTGCACGTCTGTTGCGCGCTACTCTCTCGCCTCGTCTGCCTGTCTCTGTCTCGCCACAGTCCGCCCTGGTGCTGTAATGTCCACCGGGTCGCCACGGACACAGACAGCGTGTGATCCCCGGCTGACCGAGCGCCAGTCCGGCTGCGCAGCGACAGTGAGTAGCGCGATCTCCGCTTACGCGTCCCGTTCACCCGCTCAGCTGTTGCCCTCGAGTCCCGCAGAGTGGACGCCGCTTCCCCACGTGGAGGCTCCGATTATTATTATTATTATTTAGTCCTACTCAGAAAACGCGGAGGTCCCTTTCCCCCCACCTGTTCATCGGCTCTCGGAGAAAGTTGCGGAGAGACCGGGGGCAAAAACCCGGCGTGCGGCGATGCGTCAGACGGGACGTCGATGCCAGTCGCGGTAACAAGGAGGTGAAAAGTGCGTATCGCCCTCCCCTGCAGCACCCCCCACCCCCCAAAAAATGAAAATGCTAGAGGTGAAAAACACCGCGTGGCTTCACGCACGCATCAGTGGGGGACGCGCGGGTGTCCTGCGGCCGGAGAAGCGGAGCGCACGGCTGGTGAATTATTAATAACCAGAGCGATTCACAGGCTGTCGTGTTCAGTGAGTAACCAGGGCGGCAGCTGGGGGTTTAGAGGAATTAAATACGGGCTCAGAGTAAACCGTAGGCGCAGGGGATTAGTAGCTCTCACCGGCAAAAAAGTGTATGGGGCAACTCGGGGCCGACGGAGAGGGCGGGTGCGAGCGGAGGTTCGGATGAGGGGATGGCTAGTTAGGCCATATGATAACACCCCCCCCCCCCCCACCCCCACCCCCAATAAAAAATATACTGTGAAGGTGTCACATGCACGAGGCAGGTAAATTAGCCCTAAATGAAAGCTGTGTGAAAAGGCCGTGGACTCCAACCGGCCAGCAAACACATCCACCAACTGAAATTCGAATACAACTCTGTCAGGTAAAAGTGAGCACACGCTGCTTAATTTCCCCCCAATGTGGGTTTAGATAAGGAGATCACAATATTAGCAATAATATGAGAAATGGAATGTATCACTTTTTCTTTCAGATTGCCATTTCCCCCCCACAGGCCTCATCACATTCACATGAAAGGCGCGATAAGATGAAGCTCTCAGCTCTTTTGTTCCGAAAACATATAATATTCATAACATTCTCAATGATTTTTAAATGATTTCAAAGATTGTATTTTTCTTTTTTCCCCCTTTGCTCCTGAATATGGGAATTGCCGTGGTTTTATTTAAAGAATGGCGGGATATTCCAGAGAGGGGAGGAGATGGAGAGGGAGAGAGCTTTAAATCTTTAAATGTTTTAATTCATCAATGGCAAAATTTCCAAATAATGCTGATTATGAAATTCCTGCAGCCACTATGTTTATTTTAATAAAACATATATGTTGTTGTTGTTTTTTAAACGATCCAGGTGAAAGCTGACACGTTCATTTTACATTTCTGAACACATATTTTGGTATTTATTTAAGACCCAATCAACCAAGCATAAAGCTATTTTGCCATTTTGTTAAGAGATTTTATTTAGGTAAAATGTAAGGACAAATGTAAATGTATCTCTACCAAAATGGAACTTTTAATAACACCAGTACCTGTACAATGAGATTATAATGATAACTGTAAAAACGAAATTATATGACAAATCTGATTAATGTTTTTTTTTATTTGGAATTTCAAATGCTGAAAATAGCTTTTGTATCACAAGACAATTTAAGACAAAGCACAGCCAACTGATATCTCACTGAATTTTAGTTCTTAAATTAAAACCAACACTAAAGCCCCGTTTATGAATTTAACTTACATTTACACTTTATTAAATACAACGAATTTAACGTAAAACATCTGTCAAATTTCAGACCTTTCTCTGTTTTTAAAAAACCAACCTTAGGAATATTTCTTGTCCTACTGCGTGGCCTTGCATGGGCGGCCTGCAGGCAGACTCTGCAGCACAGGGCTCCTTGGGCCCGGGTCCTTCTCAGCATCTTAGTCATATTTTTAAAGTGACTTTTGAATGACTTAACCAGCGCGTCTTAATGCAGCTGCTGTTGAACGGGGGCTTCTCTTGTAAGTTATTAATAATGCCATTTAATTTTTCTGAGTGTGTCCAGTTTAGTTTGGATTTGACCTGCTGTTTGACCTTATAAATCTACTCTCTTAAATTGTATGTGCGTGCAATAGATTTGATTAAACTGATCACTGTCGAAATGCAAACGATTTGCCGTTTTTATATTATTTTAAGAAGTATAGTGAAATATTTTTTTAAAAAGGGGAATTAGCGGATGTGCATTTGACGCGGTGATCAATCCGACATGGTCAGATTTTAAGCATTTGGCGCAATAACGGACGGAGGATCAAGGCGTCAAATCACTGACCCTAAACTAGGCCAGCGCATCTAATTGCGTCTCCAAAAGCTCTAATGCGTTCGTAGTGGCCCAGATACGCTGACGGACAACCAGACGGTCCACCACGCACTGCTGTAATGTGGTGCGCACTGACGTTTTCCAACAGGTTCCGTTCCAGGTTTTGCGCAGACGTATCTGCACTCCGACTCTTTTAAAATCTCATTTTCTTTGGCCTTCGTTCTCTCACTCCTATACCGTCTCTCAATGGAGGTTTACACAAACCGTAGAACAAAAGTTCCACTAGGCAACGGCCTGTGGAGGAATGCTGACCTTGGCACGGCCAGTGGAACCGGTCCGTCTCTCATATCATTCGGTTTGAATTAGGGCGCATTTGACCTGCGCCAGCTTGCAGGAGGTGCCGCGTTGGTTAGTGAGGCCAGAGTATAGGGTGCTGAGGTGTAACACACATGCGCGCGCGCACACACCAGCAAAATAAACACAGGAGGTTTAGAGGAAATGAGCAGAGAAAACTGAGTTTATAGGAGTGCAGCATTAAGAAGATGTGAACACCATAAACAATCCACCGCCCAGTCCCTATAGAATAAAGCTAATGTGTAAAAACCCAATAGGAAATAAGGGAAATAAGTATTAAAATCAAACAGTTTCCAATTAATGGCTAAAAAAAATATTCAAAGGCTGAAGTCTGAGCCCCGTTTCAGCTTATTCTTTATTTAAAAGTTGTATCACTATGCTTATTATAGTACTAGATTTGTAAAGATGCAGTTTGCTTACAGGAAACTCGACATGCAGATTCTGAGGGACTGCTTGATGAGAGCCAGGATGTGAGGCTGTCACTGACCAGCACACACAAGGCTGGAACTCTCCCTCATGTCAGTAAACAGTGCTCCCAGTTCATGGGATATTCAAATTTCTTAACCCACGAAACATGTGGTTTGAATTTGCATCGGTCCACGTCGTAGTTCTGACGTTATTCACTAAAAATGACTTTTGTTTAGTGGCAACGTCCTGGACTTTTGAGTTTTGCACCCTTGGTTACCCTCCTCCTAAAAGAATTGCGGCTCCATCACCTAAAAGGTTGACTTTTGTGAGAAATTCTCAAGAAAATCCATCCAGTGAGGTTTTAGAAATGCATAAAAACAACAGCAGTGACAAAAAAAAGGCCATTATTCGTGTATTTGTGTCTGGACTTTGACTGTACCAGGCGCTCTGATCCCATTTACAATCATCTCACCAAAACATTTCAAAATCATCTTCCATTTTATCATGGAAATACCCATCACGAATGGAGATCTGGTCTCTTGTTCGTAGGATTCCTGTTGAAGTGAATACATCTAGTTTTCTGACTCCATAAGTACTGAGAAAAGTTCTAGCTTTGATCACTCGTTCCCTTCCTTTGGAGACATCGGGTGTGTTTTCTAAAACAATATATCCATATTTCACAGCATATAGACGAATCCCGAAGGCGTCTGTGATACAGGTGCAGTCCAGATTAGAAACGCTGCTAAATTACCTAAAGAATGTGTGTTGGCTCTTTGTACATCAAGGTTAGTGAGCGCTGCTCATTATGATTAGGGCTCCCACTCATGTTCCTCAAATGTAAATGTTTAATCAACTGATAAGCAAAGCGTTTCCTTAAATAGGCCCTGTTATGGAGCGGTAAGCAGTGAGCAAGTATGTTTAACTGGATTCTGCACCTTGATCACTGTTTAAAAATCTGTTCAGCCACAAGACCCAAACAGCAGCTGCACCCTGAAGCCAAGCGCTGAGATTAACAACACCTGATGGAGGAGGCCGATTGGTGGAGCCTCGGGCTTTGTGAACCTCTGATTGGCTCGGTGGAGGAACTGCTCGCATGTCCTCTGTGTGTGTGTGGGTGTGCGTGTGTGTGTGTGTGAGGGAGAGAGAGTGCTCGTGCGTGGTTCTCCGAGGGTATCCCTCACTCCCCTGTCTTATCAGGCAGCTCCACGGCACTGCTACAGGAGCGCTGCTCTCAGGAGGGCCGGACTACCAGCTCACCGCTTATCTCCAACCAGCAAGGAGGTTTATAGGTCTGATTAAGTGCCTGTTTGCACATGTTGTGGGAAAGAAAAGAGAGCTGGAGTGTATGATTGTGTTGTAAACCCACGGTGCGCGCTTGTGAATGTGATGGAGTGAGAAAGGTGGCTGCTCGGCTGTGATGGACTAAAACTCAACCCTGGATTAGCATCAAGGTCATGGTGCCAAGTGGTGGAATGTAACTAAGTGCATGTACTTTTTACTTCAACACAGACTTTGGCGGAAAATTTTCTTCATAATTGTGTTTAAGACCAGAATACGGAAACTTTTTGGCCCGAGAATTCTGATTTTATTTTTTTAATTTCTTTTAATCACATTTAGCTGCAAATGTTTTCAATGTGACAAATTCCTGCAAAAAGCAGTCAAAGTAATTTCTTGCCAGCAGTTGCTGAGAGTAATAAGGAAAACAGTGAATATTGGATTTAACCATTGATAAAAATGTAGTATTCAGTCCACAGAGGTCTATATGTCATTCACGCCATGTTCACATCGAAGGTTTTGAGTTCGATAACTATGTTTAACTCCTATTACACCTCACAAGTACAGGTGTTTTTAGACCCCAAAACCCCACAGCATCCTTCAAAAGCACACACACACACACACACACACACACACACACACACACACACACACACCACACACGCACGCACGCACACACACACGCACGCACGCACACACACACACACACACACACACACTCAAATTATATCTTTTTTGGTAAAAATGGATATCACATTGCATTTAACTGTCATGCTGTTAACTAGTGTGCACACTCCTCTCTTCACAGAATGGAGCTTGGTGATGCGATCTGTGGGGGGGGGGGGTCTGCGGGCAGAGAGTCTGGCCCCTCCGTCCCCCCATCCCCCTCCTGCTCCCCCCACAGGAGAAAACAGGGTCGCTATAATCTCTTTTCCTGGCTCTCCATGAAAGTAAGAGGAAGGGGCACCAGAGCCTGCGTGTGCTTAGATCTGACCCCCCCCTCCCTTCCTCCAACTCACCCCCCACCCCCACCCCAACTGTTTATTTCTTTGGGCTGTCTTCTCACTCCCGTCTTCCTCTGTCTATCCCCTGCATCCTTCGCTTTACTCACTCATCCAGGACCCCTCGGCGGTCACACTTCATCGTCATTCATCCGCTCAGTTTGCTCCTCATACATCATTTCTCACACCTCCCGTTGTTGCTTTTTCACACGTCCTTTTCTTTTGTGTCTTTGCTCTGTTTCAGCAGGCAAGTGGCTGCTGGGAGCATTGCCTTCTGGTCCGATTATTACGTGAATAACTATCGCTGTCCCCCTGAGGATGAACGGAGCAGAGAGTCCCGGGCAGAGGGAGCAACAGCTCCAAATCTGTAAATACAAAAGAACGATGGCCGGATGGGGCTGGGCCGACATGTTAGCATGGGAGGCTAACAAACAGCAGATCTACAAAGCAGCTGGCAGCAGCTAGTAACTAACACACCAGAGAAAAACCTACTACCGGTTACCGGCTGTCAACCTCAGGGTGTGTGTTTCTGTAAAGACAAAGTGCTTTAGAACTCTATAGAGTTGATCGACTTGGGGTTTATATTGACAGACTATTTCTAATTCAGGTCAACTCAGCTTCATTTATAAAGCATCTGTCACAATCAAGATTGTCTCTGGATTTTTTTCAGGAGCCCAGGGCCTGACCCATAAACAAGCAGTATTGGCAAGGAAATAAAATCCCTTTAACAGGAAGAAACCTTGAGCAGGACCAGGCTCAAATGGACCAGGCTCCTGCTGATGGCCGGCTGGATAAAGAAGGAGGAAAAGGGGGAGATAAAGGTGGAGAGAGGGGAGAACAGATACATACAACGTACATGTAAATCGTGATGAAGACATACAGTAGGACCACCACTGAGTGGGTCAGTGGGGCCAGAGGTCGGTGCCCCATGACAGGCTTTTACCAATGAGGCTAAAAGTAGCACTTGAAATTTTTGTGACATCATAGGGGCCCTACATAATCTTAATATAGCTGTAAAATCATCTCCAACTGTTGATTATCAACTTCAAAACTTCAAAAATATATAAATCTTATAAATAAATTGTACCGGTTCTTCCGTTAGTGCTACAGGTAAAATCTGTTGGGAGGCTACATAAAATACAATTAAAGTTATATTCATTCACACTGTTGTATACTCAAGTTTATATTTGTTAATAAACCTGGTTTATTGTAGCACATAATGACTGATCACTGACCTGCTTCCACAATTGGGTGAGCAGCTTTATGGACGCTAATGCAATACCTGCTAATCGGTTTCACTTTGTCAATGGAGGGAAAGAGGTGAAGAGGCACTTTTGTCCGTGTCAGTGAGCCTCAGTGTTGACAAGACTGAGCTTTAGCAGCTGCACATAAGTTGACTTTGAACAAAGAAAGCTACACAGCCACCTCGGTTCTACAGGCATCGCTGTACCAGAAGCACCACCGAATAAATTAACTCTCGATTTTGAAGGTAAAACATTTCACTCAATGTTCCCTTTTTTCATTCCTATATGTCCAGCAGTCACTCTCATGCCCTCACAGGATACCCTCTTTCACATGTCGAAGGAGGCTTTTTTTTGGAGGCGGGGGTGGGGGGGCATGGATCCTTGCCACTGGCTCTGCTCTTCCTCATCCCTCTTCCCTCCATCCTTCCCTCCCGTCTGCTCCCTCCATCTTTTGCATGGGTGGAGCCTTCCCTCTGTGGTGCCATTTTCTCTTTGGTAAAGGGAAGCATGAATATTCATAACTAGCCGCGCCCGCCACCCCCTAACTACCCGCCACCGTCACCAGAAGACCCCCCCCCCCCCCCCCTCCGCACCCCCACCCCCCCTGCTCTGCCCTGCAATTGGAGGCAACACTTGGTGGTGGCACATGGCGAGACAGCTGTTGCAAAGCGAGCCAGGCATCTGTGCGGTGGAACAGCGCGAGAAAAAGAGAGAGAGAGAGAGAGAGAAGAGTAGGAGAAAGAGAGACATCACAGAGGTAGACCAAGGATGGTGCAGCATTGGGCAGTGGTTGGGGGGCATCTGGGTGAAGCGGAGCCAGCCAGACAGAAGGAAGCGGGGTGACTGTGGGGTCATGTGGCTGAAACGGAAGGGAGCAAGCCAGACTGAGGGCAACGGGTACTGATGGGAGGGACTGCCTGTCTGTGGTGATGGAGAGGGAGACAGACCAAAGGAACAGTGAGGGGTGGGAGCTAGAGGAGCCCGAGACAACAAAAACCTTTGACAGAGAGGGAGAAGAGCATCAACGTGGCACGCAGATACCCAGGCTGTCTGTGGATCCACATAATAAATCCCTTTAATGTCTAGTGATCACTCAATTGAACAGATTAATGACCGTATTTGCCTGCCTTTTTTTTTTTTTTTGGTTGACCCCAACTCAGTGCATCTTTGCTAACGCATGAAAGATGTGCTTCCCCTGAAACCCGACGTGCTTGAGTGGAAAAACTCTTCATCAGGGCAACATGTGAACACAGCTTGGACCATCTGGAAGCTTTTTGAGTCAAAAACTAGGAGATGTCTCCACAGCCATTATATCATCTGCCTCTGACGTCTCCTGAGCAGTCCAGCCAGTTAACCATTCACTCTGGAACTAGGAGAGGAAGTTAGGGTCAAACGTGTCCACATGATTAGCTTTCATTCAAAATAAATCACGTGTTAAAATCTGAAATAATGTAGCCCGCTGCTCTGATGATGTCACAGAGATGTTGTCCAGCCCAGCGAAGAGAACGAGTCAGACGTGAGCGCTCAGTAATTGCTGAATGAATCACTATAAAGACAAAGGCTGGCAGTCGCTTACAGACCGATCGACCAATCGTACGTCCCTGCATTCGTGAACCCGCTGCACCACGGCCCCGTCTGGGTCCCACAACAATTTCAACAATACAAAAAGCGGGGGGGAAGAGACATTTTAGGAATGAAGGATCTGTCTGCTTTAAAAGCTGAATAATCCCCCCCCCCCCCCCCCCCAGGCTGAGCCCAGACTGACACGTTGCTCCTTTACCAGCCATGTGCCCAGCCTGTGCCCCGACCACCTCAGTAGCACCCTATAACCTCCCCACCTTCTCCGCCCCGCTGTCCATCTCCTGTGTCACGCATCCCCGCATGGGGCCCCATTGCTGGCTGACATCCCCGCACCAACTCTCCCCCCCCCAGCATCACTCCCACCCAAGGCAAAGGGGTCTGACTTTGCCCTACATAGCAGTGAGCGCAGCAGGCTGGCGCTGAGAGGAGCCCTCGGGTTTACAAACTGTGTCAGGCCTCGAGACGTCTCTGTGATCAACACCGGCAGCCAAACATGGGGGGGGGGGGGGTAACGCGAGTGCTACTCAGAGGCCGGATGATTGATGTTGTCAATATGCGGAATCTGGAATAAATTAGATTCCTATTTCGATCCAAACTGGGGAAGTTTCTGCTGCAGAGAAGGTCACCGGTAAGACCACGCAACCCCGCTACGAGCAAGTTGAAGCCAGATCATCGGTCTCGCACAAGAGTGTGGATTTGCAGACCTGACTTACGGTTGCGAGTCTTCCGCCACTACTGTTAACGCTGAGTGTGATGACAAACGATAAAGCCTCAGGTTTGCGGTCGTTTTGCCACTTCATGATCATCAGGGTTTACTACAAGAGTTCTGAAGAAGTGTGTTAACTGCTGACCTTATTCATTTCCTCTGGTGGCCAAAAGAGGTTGTAATTAAAAACCATCATCTCGTGGGACGAGCCCCACATAGTTATGATGCAGTCAGTCACCCAAATTAGCTTGTCATTAGAATTCAGCATTAAACCTCAGTAAATTCTTCATATATATGCGGTAAAGCAGAGTGCAGCATGTGTGTACTGTCTACAGGGACTGTCCCATTAAAAGTAATACACTGGTACACACAACTGAGAAAAGTGACTCAGATGACAACAATGTCAAGAGCGAGGAACAGCTTTCCTCGTACGCATGCTCAGCTGAACATCGTACTCTTCATGCGCACGCATGCGAAAAACACGCAACACGTCAACAGGACGCCACGTCCTGCAACGCAGAGCGAGAGGAAGAGAGAGACAAAGACAGATCAAGAGATGGACAAATTGCTGGAGGGAGAGAAAGAGAGAGAGAGAGAGAGCGGGAGAGTGGGAGAATACGTCCTACCATCCACCACGACCTGGCAGAGAGGTCATAACACAGCTGCCACCTGCGCCCGGGGTCACTCTGCCTTTCCCATGCCATTCCGCACGCCGCCACGTTGCCTCCGCCGCGCCACGATCCTCTTCCCGGACCTGCGGTTAAATATTGAGATATATAAATCGCGGCTGGAGTCGGGGACTGTCTGTTAGCGGGATGCTGCCGCAGTGTGAATGATGGAGAGGACGTGTGTATGTGTGGGTATATACTGTATGTATGCTCTGGTGTGTGTGTTTGGAAGCAGAGGTGGGGGGGCACAGAAATGCCACAGAACCCTCTCCAAGCAGCTGTGCCTCACGCTGTGCCAGTCCAACAGCTCCGGCTGGCGCACTGCAGAGCTACCGAGCCACCGAAGCTCTGCCGAAACGCAGGAGGTCGCGCGTGTTTTCGCGTGCGTGTTTTGGCGGCTCGCGCTCGGCCGCTAACTGCCATATCTTCTCACGGCACAATGGCGGTCAGCACGTCATGTCTACGGGCCATGCTCGGCACTGATATACATTATCCAGGAAGGCCCCAGGCCAAGCTCAGATGTGCGAGCCAGGCGGCTGCAGAGCCTCCGTTGGACAGTGGACAAGCCAAAGGGAAAAAAAGCAAAAAGCCAAAGCTGCTCAGGTGAATTTAAACCCTTTTATTCAACTGCTCTCTGCACTGATAGGGTTCAGTCCTATCGCTCCATTTCACCGTCTTTAAGATGTCCACAGAGCCAATGCTCACACACACACACAAAATGGGAGTTCACGCGAGAACAACTTGAGATTTATAATGTAAATAAAACAACAAGGACGGGCATATCATAAAGACATCATCGACTAAAAGAGGGTGTACTGGTCATGTAGAATTGTGATGCATGCAGAAATAATAAAAGCAGAATGTGTCATAAAGACAAATCGATTAAATAAAACAATATAATGGAGTGTTTTTGGTTCATCTTCCCAAATAAGTGGGCTGTCATAACTGGTTATTCCACTGATAAAACAAGGTTCATTTCATGAGAGAGTATTTCTTATCATATTTAAATAGAAGAGAAAAGACCTGGAGTTTCATATTATCGGATCCTGTTGTGTTTTTCTACATCGGAAACTGCTAAAAATCCATAAAAGTATTTTTAGATGCCATCTGATGCTTCAATGTTAACTGCCGCCTTTCTCTCGGGTCACGACGTTGTCGTGTTTTGGTGAAGTATTGATCATTTCAGTAAATACTGTAATAATAAAACAGCAATGCTACTCAGTTTAGCATCACAGCTCTGCAACGGTGCTCTGTGCGTGTCTTTAAAAGTCAGGAAAAATGTTCGAAATTATGATATACTGTGTGTTTTCACATAAAATTAGAACACAAAGCAAACTCCCCATGGCAAGATTTATGCATCTGAATGTGCCCCATGTGTGTTGCACAAGTTTTATGGTTTGAAGTAATTAAAAATGTGCTTTTTGTTTCTTTTTTGGGTGAGAAATTCCTCCATTAAACAGTTTTCGGGACTCCTCAGATCAGCAGACACAATGATTCTCTGCTGCTTGCTCCACGCATGCAAAGCAGAGGGAAATCTGTTGCTAATGAACATAATAAAAACAAAGGAAAGTCATTTTCCTCTGTGGTATAAACAGTTAGTCATTTCACATGAGGACGGCATTATTGTGGATTTGATTTAGCTCTTCTTATTACAGAAAAGAAAGAGAAATGTCTGAGAGAAAAATCAAATTTGGCCTTTTGTTTTGAGATCTCGGTGACGTCCAACGGAACAGACACGTTTTATCTGATGTGCTGAATCCATTTGATCATCTCGTCTGCCGGCACATTATGCCGCTGTCTCTGTCTCTTTGTCATTCTGTCTGTCTACCAGCCTGTGGACCAGACGACCTGCGTGTTTATGCAATGGGCTTCATTACAGGTTCGTGCAGGAGGGCGCCATTAACATCGCCTGTATTCCCAAATGGGGATCCTGCCGTCGAGTGGCGCGCTCTGCCTCTGGGCTCCACATGTGCCATGGTGACCGTGGTGGGTGCGGGAGGAGGTGTGGGAAGAGTGGCAATTACAGGGCCAGTTAAGAGCGTGATTGCCTGCTTAGACGGTCGGGCTTGGCACCAGTCTCCATTTTAACGGAATTTGACCACATTCGATTAGATTGACCTTCCATCCATCCATCCATCCATCCATCCATCCATCCATCCATCCATCCATCCATCCATCCATCCATCCATCCATCCATCCATCCATCCATCCATCCACCCATGATTCTGTCCTCCTCCTAATCCCAGCTGGCCTCAGCAGAGCCTGAAAGCAGGGACTGGGCACGCTGCCTAGGTGACCCACCAGTATAATGGACAGAGTTTGAATAATGCTCACACACCCTCAGGACCCACTCACACATTACACAGATGTAGCTGTGTCTTTCTCTCTCTCTTTTTTTCCCCCAAATATGTATGTTCTTGTTTTGTTTTCCGAAAATGAATTTCATCAGACTGAAGAAGTGCACTCTTCCGTGACTTCTGTAAATTTGAGTTAATCGTTTAATGTTACATAATTCATTAGGATTATTATTGTTTTGAAGTCATGTACTCTGCTGTTCTGAAAGCAATTTGCATTTATTGATGGTTGGTCCTGCTGCTTCCAATCTTTTGAGAAATCATTTTTTTCCCCCTGGTATTTAGTTTTTTTTTTCTTTTCTCTTCATCTGAGCTATTTGACTTTAAACACAGGGACCCTCCTCGGCCTCCAGTTCCACCGCCGCTGTGTTATGTAACTGCAGCACATTCCCTCCTCACACCACGGGTCAAAGGGCCCACACGGCTCCGCCAGAGTGGTGCAGCTCCAGTGCAGAGCCTAGAAAAGTTCCTCACGTATCGCAGCTTGTTGTGCAAGTCACTTTATGTTGGTAATTTCTAGGTCAGTGCTTCTGCAAATTCCTGGTTTTCCACTATAATCTTTAAGTTTGGAGAGCAGGATACTCTAAAACCCCAAAGTTGACCCATTCTCCCTCACCAGCCCTCCCTCACCCACTTCTGTCGTAATTTGTCTGCTCACTGGTTTTCACTTATTAAGTTTCAAAAGGTTTCTGGGCAACGTGGTTTGAAAAAAAGGGGGGGAGAAGGAACCGTGGCATTTTTTTGGCACACCACTCTGCCCATCTTGCCCAGAATGAGGAGGTTACCATGGCATCAGTGGGCACCTCATAAAGCAGACTATTGTTGGAGCTTGTGTATGCATGTGTGAGCGTGTATGTGCCACATTGAGTTGCATGGCAACAACCTCTGGACAGTACCAGCAAGAAGCTCAAATCTTACAGTGGACAGCGCCAGGCTGCAATGGAATACAAGCTTTCCATCCACACACATGCACACACACATCATCCACATACACTAAAAGCACTGTGATGTCAAGGGTCACCAAACCAAGAATGGGATGGAGTGTATTTTTGTGCAGTGATGCATGCAGAGTTTCACTGAAGGTGGAAAATTACTGAGAAACACGCAGGGCATGCTTACAGAGCAGCCAGCGTGATTAGAAAATGAGCCTGCGCTCAAAAATAACCCGAGGCAGGAAACTGAAATGCTTTATTTTCTTGTCTCCTCTACTCAGGTCCATTAGTAGAGAAGGGGGTATAATACGGGTTTGTTTGTAATTGTTTCAGTTCCAAATAGCCCAAAACACTAAGTTACTATGTGTGAAAATCTGGACACAATTTGTGGTTCCCCTGGGAAGGAAAAAAAAATATCCAGGAAAGTGAAAGGAGGGAAGGAAAGGAGCCATTTTCGGGCTGCAAATTTTTTTGTTGTTTTTTTTTTTAAAGGGGGGGTGGGGTGGGGGGTGCTGAGGAGCGCAGGGAGAAGTAAATGTGACAGGTGGATGAGTTCCGACCTTCGATGGCCTGACCATGAGCCTGAAGAGCCGACACCTGGGTCCTCTGGTGCTCTCTACCGGCCAGAGTGTGAAACTGCAGGCATCGCAACGGGACAATACGGTTTTCAAACACTTTGGAAACGTGTTTAAGAATGTTTCCTTAAAAAGCCCATGACTTAATAATCTGGAGCTAAACTTTTATGTGACACAGTGTCCTTCAGGAGCCAACATTTTTCCAGTGATTGAGCTATAACAAATGAAACTGAACCAAGCTCCAGTGATATTATAGTCAGTGTCACAGAAAGGCTCAATTTATCTTTATTTTTATTTTTGTTTGCTCCTTATTTAATCAATGAACGCAATGAAACTACCAGTACTAATATTATCCAAATGAGTATTTCCATTTATCTTTCTTATCATTTGAGTATTTATTATTATTATTTTGCTTCATGTTTTAAGCTTTTCAAACTATATATTTTTGTCTAGCAATTTGATAAAGTTGTAAAAAAAAATTCAGGCTTTCCAACCTTTTCCATGAGAAAAACTGAAATTTTCTGTTTAACGTGTTCTCTTTTATTGTCACAAACTGTAGAAGATCTCATAATAGAAAGAAAGAAGGAAAGATAGAGAGAAGCATGACTCTAGACCAACAGTGATGAGAAAAATAATAATAAAGAGTGGAGGCGGACTATGAGACAGGCTTTTACACGGGTAACATAGCTAAATGTATATTCATTTGGAGAGATGATGATTAATACTCATTAACGTCCTTGTAGAGCTTTTGTTTTATAACAAAACTCATCTTATCTGAATGAATTAGCTGAACGCTGTGGCTTCCACACAATATTAAATATTAAATATTGATAGTATTAATTGAATATTACATTTTGGTTGGGTTTAATATTTAAAATGTGCATTTATCATCTATTAATGAATTTGTTTATGCTGCTCTAATTTAAATATCTTCCAAGGGGAAAAAAGAATTTTAAAAAAACCTGTTCAAAAATAAAATTAAAATAAAGTGCTGCACTCAAATTGCTGTTCGGTAGGCTGATTTTAGCCTTCTTGTCTAACTCGAACCCGGCACGGACAGCAGGACGGATGCCTCGATGTAGCTGTGGTGGTTTGCAGAAACATCTGCCAACATTTATCCTGGCCACTGGGTCAGCAGTGTCCATATGTTTAAATCTTCCCTGGGATTGTCGGTCCTGTTGTACCTGCCACTGTTTATCCATCTGCTGTTTTGTTTTGAGTCATTCATATTTCATCTATTGAAACAAAGAACACAGACAAGAGTAATATAGCGTGATGATCACAAGGGTTGTAGCCAATACATGAATAAATAAATGCTTCTTATAATTGGCAGGGGAACGATAGTTGATATTAATGTGAGCTGTTACATATATATATAAACTACACAGCTAAATCTTCCAATTTAGCTACACAATGTTGTTTTGATCCTCCTTCTAGATGCACCGTCCCTATATGAAATGAATAAATCACAATCAAAAACTTTTAAAATGCAGCTTCTGTCAAATTGTGTCATAAAAGCAGCCGCAGATACTGAACATCGCCGTTACTCAGGCCCAAGCTCTCCGGATTAGAGGGGAAACTATGACAGTAAAAATCTTGCTATGCAGTGTTTGCGCTGCTGAATTTCTGCCTCCAAACTTGCATTAACAAACAAACCTACTGGCACCGTTCTCAAGCATATGCGATTAGCAGAACATGGGCTCTGATAAGTAAAAGTGTCTGTGAGGCTGTTGTGAAGAGGGTTCAAACTGATCCCAACTTATATAGGCAACCACCTGGAACGAACCAGCTCCCTCTGCCAATGTGTGCCGTGTTCACCCTGTCATGTGTGTGTGTGTGTGTGTGTGTGTGTGGTAAATGTAGAGATTTTGCTCACACTGCAGGGTTCCACCATCCTTGTGGGGCCAAAACTGAAGTTTCCAGGGATGGTAAATGTTACAATGTTAAAAGCAGAGGTGGGCAAGGAGGTGAAAGGTAAGATGGGCGGCTGCGACGACCCCACAGAGGAAGTTGCCTGTGTGTGCTCGCTCGTTTTGTCGGGTCTGCGGGCCGTTGTGCAGCATGTGGGCCGCAGATTAACGCTTTAACGACACTCTCTCCTGGGCTGAATGCCCCCTCTGTTTGCTTACACGGCGAGGGCGAGACAGAGTGGAAGGATTTGAGAGGGGTTTTGTAGGGGTGGGGCATCCCATTATGAGCGAAAAGCTCCGGGAAGGCATGGTCACAAAGGGTTAAAACCTGAGTGTCGTTTTTTGGCATACCACGCAGAACGAAAGGGAAAAAAAAAAAAAGACATGTGGAAAACGGCTCCAAACAGATTTCAGTGTACGACAGGTGCCAGCTCTGCCATCTGCTTTCAGTTTCACCTCCCAGTCTGTCTCTGCTCTC
The DNA here is from genome assembly GCF_901000725.2 of Takifugu rubripes. NCBI lineage: Eukaryota > Metazoa > Chordata > Actinopteri > Tetraodontiformes > Tetraodontidae > Takifugu > Takifugu rubripes. Next base: position 3,161,393 of record NC_042289.1, read on the forward strand.
AGCAGATCCCCTCCATTCATCCGTCCCTCTCTCTCCTTCTCCCTCTTCCACCACATCAGTTTGATACCCTCGCCATGTGGAGCGTGTGCTACACGTGGCAGGATTACATTTCTTCCAGGTCTCTGGAAGACATTAAAAATCAAAAGGAGATTTTTTTTTGATTGATTTCAGGTACGACATCTTTGGAAAATACTGGAATTGAACACACACATTAAAAGTTGTTTTCCCATTCTCTAATTTATCTGGTGGGTTCTCCATCGTTGTGTTTGCTTTACAGATTAAAAGAGCTCTTAAAGTGTGTTCGGTTAAGAATTATTTGGCAGCGATCCTGAGACGGAGGTAAGGGACCGTTGCTAAAAGAGGTGAGCTCCTCAACAAAAAGGCACCTCGCGAACAGCTAACTGACAGTCAGATGGTGGAGGGGCGACACGTCTTCGTCGTTGCTGTTTTGGTCCTTTCTTGAGTTGGTTAAACAGCTGCCAATTAATTACATTTACAATACCTGCACCCAACCCATCGACATTAAAGTTAGCACTAGCTACCACAGCGGGAGGAACCGCATTGGTCCTGCTCACGGTTTCTTCCTGTTAACAGAAGATTTTACCGTTCCACTGTTGCTCGATCAGGGGTCAGACTCTGGGCTCCTCGAAGACACTGAGATTTTAACAGATGCAATATAGATCAAGCTGGAATGAGTTGGGTTGATTTGAATCCCTTAAAACACGCGCACGCACACACACACACACACACACACACACACACACACACACACACACACACACACACACACACACACACACACACACACACACACACACACAGGCTCATCTGCTACAGTCCAAGTATTAAAGGCCCTGACATTTGTTCAATGACAAATACACACACCTCAATCTGAAGCTGGGTTCAAATGTTACAGTTTCCAGCATCATATTTTATTTATTTATTACCTTAACCCCCCCACATGTGCAGAAGCGCCCCCCCCATTTCCATCTTGTTAGCTAAATGACTCCCACATGTAGTTCTGATCTCACTTGTCACTTGATGAATGAGGATGGCCTCTTCCTGCGTATTAAGACGGACGACTCCAGAGCTGCGAGACAACATTATCATGCTGCCCTCTGGGGGACGGTTGCGGTACATGACATTTATGTTATCTTAGATGCTACATAAGACAAAACCAAAACTCATAATAGCTTAGTAATTATATTGACGCCTATATAGATTTGATATTTCTTCCTGTATAAAAAAGAAAATTCAAAAGGACAGAATTTGTCTTTGTGGAGACAAACAGCCTTTACCTCCATCCCAGCCTTCCTCCTGGGGGACGATCGAGCTTCTCTGGCTTTAATTTTGGGAGCATTCCTGGTTTTCATACACAGACTAAGGTGAGGAGCGCTCGGTCGTCTCTGCTCATGTCAGTGAGTTCATACGTGCACGCTCCCAGCAGCAGTGCACGGCTTCATTTCTGTCTATTAGGACACACAGCAGAGGCAGTATGGCTGCCAGGTGTGGAAACTTTCATGTTCCATTTTAAAACTATGCTCATGCCTGAAATGTCGGCGATCCACTCGGTGTCTTCCAGCTCCAGAGACAGTTCGGGGGGTTGGAAAAGTTCCCCTTTTTTTGTGAAAAATCTGAACTTTAATTGCCGACTGGATAACTTAGGAAAGCACATAATAAAAGTGAAAACACATTTTTGGCTCCTGTCGCGGCAGCTTCCCCCCCATGAGAAAGCGGGGCCAAGCCTCATTTGAAGCGCGGCGCCCGAGCCGTGTGACCTGCCTCAGAACTGCTGGACTTTTTCATTTGCTAATGAGCCCTGGACAAAGGTGAGCTCTGAATGCACGCTCAGAAAAGTAAACAAGTCAGGTGACAAACTGCAAGCATGCATCATGGAGCAGAAAACCAGTTGAGCCACAGGAGCCAGATTCAGCGCTTGAAAGTGTGCAGGTGCTTCATTTTTGAAAGGCAACCCCCTCGACGGATGCTTCAAGGTTGCCCAGGAGTGCTGTTAGTGTTCTCTTTCACTGCTTAAACACTTTTTTCCGAGATTCTTTTACAGTTAAATAACTTTGTTTCTGTGTGAAAAAGAAAGAGGACAAAAAAAAAATCTCATGGCAAGCCTGAAACAGTCCTCAAACACATTTCTTGGAATATTGGACTCATCCACTTCTTGTTTTTACTATTGCGGAGGACTTAGATCAACTTTACAGGCCTGTTATGGCCCCCAAACTGACAGAGTGGTGGTTGGAGAAATTAGGCATCGTTAAAGTACTGGAGCAGAGCAGATGCAGAAGGATCAAGCTCTGCCCCTGCACTGATGGACCGACGCTCCGGCCAATAGGAGCAGTCCGTCATATTCCTGCACGTTGCTACATGGAGACAACAGATGGCTCAAAGGTGGGTAGGGTGTGTTTGGTAAAATGTCAAAATATCTGTGAAAAAGTCTGTTTACTGTGTCATTTTCTATATACGCTAAGTATGCTAAAGACATGAGCATGTAATGAAAAAATGTGTTTTTCTGTTCTTAGCATAAACAGAACTTGCTAATGGCATGAAGGTGAAAATAACGAGGGAATCCTACTACTTAGGGTGTTCTTAATTTTGTAATTACTGTCTAAATTTAGGCATAAACACAGCTTGGCATTAAGAACATTCTACATTAGGATCTGCAGATAAAACAAAACAACCTCAAATTAAACTGTAATTCGCTCCATCGTTCCAACCTTTTGGTGAGCTTGCAGTTCTCGTGTATTTGTACATTAAAGAACTCCTAAAATGTGGCTTGAGGTCTCGCAGTTCCTCATGGTGTGTGTCAGATGGTGTGTGTTGTGCCAGGCGGCTGGGCAGCGGCAGCGTGCGCACTCTGTGTGGTCAGGGCCGCAGCGTGTCCGCTCAGCTGCTGTTTCCAATATCACAACAAGCTCCACAGTAGCACCCTCGCTCCTCGTGCGCCGTGGCAGATGGCGGCGAGCTCGCTGTTTGTTTGTCTGCTTCTTTGTAGAGAGGCAGCTGTGAGGGAGCACAGGCTTTCGCCGCCATTCTGGCCTCACGTGCGGGCAAAAACAAACCAGGAAAGAAATGTGGTGGGTGCAGAAAATGTGTCGCTGGGGGTCGCCCGGCGAGGCGCCCAGGGGTTCATCTCATCAGAGAGAATGATGTGAGCAGTGCTCTCTGGAGAGCTGCAGAGATGGAATAACAACAACCAATCAGCATCAGCATCAACTCTGAGGTGTCACATTCGAACCTTGTGTTCACTGGAGTCCTCCTGTTAAAATCAAGTACAGAAAAAGGGAAGTTGGGATGGGGCGAAGCCATCTGTTTTGTCAAGGAATCAGTGAGTGCGGAGCCGAGCGGGAAATCTGGAAGACAACTAGACAACTTGGTCGACATGCGACCGCACTGATCCCCATAAATCCCTGATACACAGAAACATTTGGCAGCTGTGGGCAACGACAGCAGCACAACGGGAGACGCATCCGGGTGTAACCGTGAAATACGTAGATGATCTATGACGTGACTGGCAGCATCTATGAGCGACAAAAGGAATTCGTTCTGTCCAATTCAACGTAATCTCTATATCATCTCTTACCATCAAGATTGAATCTCGGAGCTTTAAAGATACTCAGATCCAAAGGAACAGTTTCTGAAAACAAAAGTAGCCAGTACTGATCAGAATAAATACTTAAAAACACACACTTAGCTCTGGACAGATGTGCATTAGTGTACAATACAAAAAACGATTAACAGGAATGAATACATCTGAATTCAAATAGTGGATTTTTTTTCTATTATGAAGCTTTACATCTCTCTGTCTCACTAAATTATCAGATTTTGTGCAGTTAATAGCAACAAAGTGACCAAAAAAGCTCTAGAACTTTTTGGCAGTCCAGTAAGATTAGAGAGGTTGTGAAAGCGGAAACACCCTGAATCGTTACTATTTTCTACTGGGATCAGACCCCACCCTTAACAAAACAGCCACTAAAGCCACAAAACTGCATGAAGATGCAACAAATGTGTAAAAGAGGCATGAAAAACATATCTCCATTGATTAAAAGTGTGCATTAATTAGTATCACCAAAATTCTGACCTTTCTACAATACTGTATATCAATGGTTATTTGCTGTGATTCCGGCTACTTTGCTGTAAAAACATCAAATGGAGTGCGTATCCGATAAACTCATTCCTCAGTTCGTTATGTTGGCTAGCAGGCAAGGACGTACTGTTGGACTACAGATATACACTAGTATAACACAAAAGATGACAGATGGTTTTCATTATGCACACTTCCTGCATCCATGGAGCTGAGACTCATAAAGAGGCTGCATACTCAGGCCAAATTGTCAGTCAGTTCTGTAGATGAGATGTCATGCTAGCCAGACGCAGCAGCCAGGCGGACAGCATTGCCTGAGGAGAAATCCCACTATTTAATGCGCCTCTGCAACCCAGCTGATTTACCGCTACTGTGGCCAGTCTAATAGATTTTGTTGTGGTGAATCACTCCAGGTTTCCTTAATGGAAAAGCCAAACATACTGCTCTAACACTGGGTGACAAGGGCACCTTGGGTTTGCAGATGTTCACTCGGATGACAGATGGCGCCGGCGTAGCTAAGGGAGCAACTGGAATGATGTCTCTGCCAGGCTGGTGCCCATGCATGCCCGCCCTCCCTCCTTTTTATTTCCCCTTTGTAATACCCTCATCCTGATATCTGCAAAATGACAGGCGCGTAGCTGTGTGCAAATGTCTCTACATACGTGTGAACGGCTATCTGCGTGTCCGTGTGACTCAGCACCGGAGGGTCTCGTGCTCCAGGTTGTATCAGGAGTCAGCTGTTTATAGTTGCTTTAGACTCAGCTTTTGGTTTAGCTGGCTGAAGTGGCCATAGCCGCTGGTCACCAGTCTTTACTAGCTGTCTAGCAAGCGCACAACAGGTATGAGCTTTGATATTTACACATGCCAAGCATCACATGACCACATTTGTTGCAGTGCTTTCATATATATATAAGCTCATGTAGGAGGAGGAGCTTAGAAATGACTGCATAAATCCACCAGGGGGGGCATTTTTCCATTTTCAGAGATGTTTTGTGCACCATTTCCTTGACCTTTTTCTGAGTATATAAAAAATTCCTTTGAAGGAGGTCAACACTGTCAAGAACACTGTTGGTTTTTGCTAAATGTACCGTAATTTCCGGACTATAAGCCGCTACTTTTTTCCTACACTTCGGCTTATTCTACGGTGCGGCTTATTTATGTTTTTTTTCGTGGCGCACTATCACAACTATTGTGAATCAGTCACTTTTACTAACCCTCATCAACGTGGAAAATACTAGAAGAAAAGCATATGATGCGGCTTTGAAGTTAAAAGCGATCACTCTGGCGGTTGAAGAAGGAAATCGAGCCGCCGCGTAATCTTGGCATACATTACGGTAATCAATGGTGAGAAGGTGGAGACGCCCGCCTGAAGAACTGATTGAAAAGATGACAAAAGCTCTTAGACGTAAACATTGCAGGTGGCCCGAACATGAAAACGTTCTGGAAGACTGGGTCAACACACAGAGAGCAGGGGGCCGCGGTGTTTCCGCTGTACAAATCAGACGGAAGGCAAAAGCAATCGCCACCGCCATGAAAATAAAAGATTTTAGAGGTGGGCCATCGGGGAGTTTTAGATTGTTCATTGTTTGAGTAAAAAAGCATAAACAACGTAATTTGTGTGTAGCTGATACAAACGTATATTTCAAGGTAGCTGCATTACAGACACCGTTAGAAAAAAAACAACATTTACCGGTAGAATATATTTATGTTGCTAAGTGGATTAAATTAAAAGAAAAGTTAAAAAATCCTGACGTGATAAAATTTGGATTTAAGGTCTCTGTATAAACATACAAGTGAAAAGAGTGGCTGTTGTTTCTTACCTGTTTGTCACTCGTCAGTGACTCGTCTCTTACGGTAATAAAAACATCTATCGTACTGAATGTTTTCCCTCTAATTTTTCATATTACAACATGGGATACCTGCGTCTTGTATGAGTACAAAATTGATTTTCTTTCTAAAATTAGATTATGCAGCTTATAATTAGGTGCGCTCTATAGTCCGGAAATGACGGTACTCTTAAAGTGTCTTTAAGCCAGTGAGCAAGATTATACTGTAAAAGTTTGAGCAATCACTGCTGAAGCAACTTGGCACCCAATTTAATCAGCACTTCTGGCAGGAGATCTCATAGACCACAAGTTCTTTTATAACGTGAAAATATAGATTTTTTTAGCCTTCAAACGTGAGTTCTTGTCACAATGTTCTTAAAATCTGCAGATGTTTGCTCGGAGCTCAAAAATATCAGATAAAGCCAGTCCTGCTGTTTTTATCCACACTGAACCTGAATATTTGGTTTCGACGCCTTCTGCAGCTGTTACGGCAGCACGTCTGCAACACCAGCCAAAAGCTTGGATTTGAATGCACAGCAGATCCGTTCACTTTGTTTTCCATCCTTTTTCAGTGTTCCACCAGGTTCCAGTCTCAGGAAGTTCTGTCAGGATAATACAGTAGAAGGTCACAGACAAGTTTCCTGTAATCACACTCACCACATACAAAACAAATTGACATGATTACCATGGTCCAAAGACAGGAACCAGGACATTATTGTTTTGTGAAGACAGTTTGTGAAGACAGACCCTACATAATCTGCTAACTTTAATCAACCAAAAACTGAAATCAGCCTCGTTTGCATCTGTGACATCTGGACACACGACCATGGACAAACATCACTGCTAAACTTTGAGAGAGAGTTTCTTGAGGTTGTGGGGGTGAATGTGCCACAAGTCAGAAATAATGCAGGCTGTGATGAGTTCAGGAGCTAATGACTTCAACTGAGGGTAAAGTTCTGCTCAAGTTGCAGGATGATTTTGAGTCCTGGAGCCCCAGGAAGTCATGGTGGGGGGAGAACAGGTAGAGCTGATAATTACCTCCATTCATCTTCGCCGGACCCCAGCACCGATTCATGACGGTGCATCTCAGCGCGGATGCACGTTTGATGAATCTCCCCTTAAAATGAGCCGGCCGCTGGTGGATGGAGGGCCCACGTCAGCGCCTGCGCCCTCATTCATCATCTCATTAGGACCCTAGCCTGGGCTGCTAGAGGGGAGGAGAAGCTGACGCTGTCATTGTGTACAAATGTATCCAATTTTGCCTCTTTTCTCTTTTTTTGGGGGGTTAAAGCGCAGTCTGTTCAATTCCCGAGGCTAGCTGATGATTTACAGTGGGGGGGAGGGTGCAACGTGAATGTATCAGGGGCAGACAGAGGCACGGTTGTTTACTGCCACGGGAATCCAGAGTCATTACAGATTGGGAGCAAATGCCAACTCTTTAAGCAAACCGTGTGAGTGTTATTTACAGGAACGTGCTTCCCTCCAGGTGTTGATGCGGACCTGGGATATGAAGGAGCGGGATCATTCCGCTGAAATGTTAGGGCCATTATGCGGCAGGAAATGCAGAGGCAGTCCAGGGAGTCCCTGTTTGCTCATTTTGCCGCGAAGGGAGCAGTAATAAAAGCTCCCTGGTGTTTTTATAATCTCTCCACGAACGCACAGAGAGCTTTTCAGCAGGATGCCCCGGACACCCCCACCTTTGAACACCCAGTATCTCCGAAAAACAACGACGGGTTCATTTATTTATTACTACTTCAGCCAGTTTCTCAAATTCTTTCCTTTTTTCCTATCTTAACGACACGATTGGATGCATGATATTTTACTCCTCGTCCTTTTGATGGCTTCATCTCTCCATTACGGTGCTGATTACCTGTAGCATAAGCATATATTTATATATTCACATATGTGTAAATACATAATACCAAACATTTTTGGCTGATAAATTCAAAGAATACCAGAGTATCGTTTTCTCCTTCAACGATTCTCATGAGTCTTCAAAAGTCTCATGTGGACAGATTTCTATTATCCTTTGTCATTATCATTATCCCCTGTTACAGATGATGGGTGTACAAGTATGAATTCACACATAAAAAAGGTGTGTTTCCAAAAGAAATGAGTAAAACACACCTCTCTCTCTCTCTCTCTCTCTCTCTCACTCTCTCTCTCAGCTTTAACCCTTTCACAGGGTCACAGGGAGGATGCTGGAGTCTATCCCAGCTGCATATGGGTTAAGGCAGGTTACACCCCCCTGGATGAGTCTCCAGCTCATTGCAGGACCCTGTGTGAGCATCTAAGGCTTGGCCCCTACCTCGGCAGTGTCCTGGAGGTGTCCTTGAATACCTTGAGTATTAAATACTGAACACTACTGTATATTTTAGTGTTGTGTGAGTTTTGGGGACTTTCCACAACACTCCCTTCCCCCACCCCTTCACTGTAGGACTGCTTACACAGGCAATTCTGTTCTGGGCTCAGTCCAAGTTTAACATTAGTGTGGGGGGTAAAAGGTGGGCTTTGGGCTTATAAAGCAGCCTGCAGTGAAGTGCGAGAGTGAACGCAGCTGTGCCTTACACAAGTCCACACATGACTACACTCCATTTTGCTCTGCTATGATCCGGTCAGCCCTTTTGGAACCTTGAACGGAGAAATCTGTGATGTAAATGCGCCGCGTTCACATGCTGGAAGAGGAACCTTTGGCCATCTATGAGAGATGTGGCTCCATCTTGCCAAAGGCAACATTAGTTACCTTTGGATTTTTCATTTATGTGTGACTTTGGTGAAAAGCTGTAATTTATCACCGGCGCTGCAGTGGACTTGTTTTACCATACATGCTTTTTATGTCCCTTTCTGCCGCTTAATTGTGCAGCAAAGCCACATTGTGATGTCATTACCGGGAAAGGGAGATATTTTAGGGCCCTGCTTTCTTTTATTTGGATGCTGTCTTCATCCCTTGTTCTGCAGAATCGCTGACAACACAAAATCTTAATGCCAACATTTGAAATAAAACCCTGCCACTACCGAAGGCCAACAAAAGAGTGGTGGATTTTGAATCGATTTATTATGATTTCTTTCTTGAGGCAACAAATAGTAATGCTGCGCTGGAAAATGGCTTCATGGGAAAGACAACACCGCTGCCACGACAGTTTATTTAAAATATATGTGAGAATTTTTGTTGCGGTTCATTACCGAGTTCACAGAAGCTTAAATTACAGCGCCTGCAACCACCTCCGAACACAGCACAGCTGCAGCACTGCTTCAAACCACAATAACTGTATAGACACAGCAGGGCAAAGGTCACTGGCATGAAACAAAAGCCTCATTTCTCTTTGTGATGATCTAATAATGATCTAACATTCGAGGTTTAATTAGCCATTCGTTAGATTTAAATGGATATTGAATGCTTTTTTTAAAATATGCAATAATCTCCAAGGTTTTCCACTAATTTATGTGGGATTTTTATCAAACTAGTTGCATTAATGACTACATTTGGGCTTAGTCATCTCCAAAGTGTGAAATTTAACGAGAATTCTAGACTTTTACTTCACTTTTAAGGCTTTTAAAAAAAAATTTAAATGACATTAGAAAGATCTAGCTTTTTAATTTGAACCTTCAATTCTGAGATTTCCAAGTGCTCATAACCTCTTATCCATCTAAGTCACACAAAATGTTAAATAATATAAGACACAAAGTTATTTGGACTACCAGGTCTGCTCAAAGGAATGTCTTAAATTTAAATTGGCAATCTTGGGATCTGTCTCAGACGTCCTCGGGTGCTCTCTTTTTATAGAATTTGGAGATTCTCCTATATTGTTCAGCCAGGAATATGTACTCTCAATATCACCAACATTTTCTACAGAGCGTTTTCGGCCCAAAACAGCCTCGATTAACCTCTGTTGAGTTGCTCGTCTCTTACAGACCAGATGTGGTCTTGACCACAGTGGAGACTCTTGTGCTGACTTGAGAATGCCAAAACAGCTCACAGCAGCTCCTCTTTAATATATTTGGTAAGAACTCTGTGTAAATTAAATGGAATCTGATTTAACACATCCATTTGAAGTCATCATAATTCAAGTGTGAATGTTCTATAAAACTTCCCTAAACATCCGCCATCCCTCCTACTCACACACTCAGAAATAGACCTGTCATCCTGCCACCATCCCCTTATCGTCTAACTGCTTACAAGCCTATTTGCCTGTGACTGACAGTGATGTGATCCCTAAAGCTCCGGGCTTGGCACCAGATCGCGCCTAAGCCAAATTAAGCCTCTGTCATGCCCACCCCCCACCTCCAGCAAGTGCTACCCCTACCATGGGAACCCTAAATCTTTAATGACAGTGGAGAGCTCTGCACGCTCCCATGACACACAAAAGCGGTGACATCTGTGTCTGCAAGTGCTGCACTCCAGAGCAGTCTCATCTGTTCCATCTCCGCTTTTTAAGGGAAATCAGATAGAAAAGTTGAAGGAGGGTGAATGAAGGAGGTGGTGGACATAAGGAGGTTTAAACAAAAGATTCTTTCACTCAAATGATGTTTATGTCTGTGTCCAAAGGCAATTGAATGTACAAAGGTGATAATGATGCAGTCTCAAGTCCCATTTCTTGCAGTTACAGCCCACCTGCTTGCAATAAACTTTTACTGGAAACATGCATAATCATTTAAATTTACCAGTAAAGTACTTTTTAAAATGGTTATGACTAAAATAAATATTTTTTTGCATTTTCAAGGTTCATAAACACACCCATAGGACCCCTAATTTGCTACCTTAAGATGTAAAAGAATTCTATTTCCATCTGCTTTGCCTCAAGTTTAAACAGCTTTATGGCAAACAACATTATTCATTTATTTTTTAACCATACAATGACCAATAAAGGTTTTAAAAACGTATAAGGTCACAACACAAACGCAAGTTGGTGTAATATCTGAGAGTTAAAGTATGTCATTCATATGCTATCCTTTCCCCAGCACCACTAAACTAACCTCTATCACTGCTGTAAATTTTTGGTGATCTATATCTAAGATATTTCAAAAAGCAAACCATTTGTAATAAATGTCTGAACTGAAATATCTAAGTTTTACACATAAATTGACATTAGTTATTTAGAAGTAATTTGTGCAATTAATCGATTTAAACACAGTTTAGCGGACAATTTCAATCGTTTATAGAAATAATACCTTTTGACCTTACTTTGGCTCAGGCAGTGCTGCAGCTACCAATCATTTCTTAGGGTCCTTCTCAAAAAAGATGGCGGCGTCCATGCTGTGCAAGAGAGTGGCAATGTTAACTAGGGTAATAAACGGGCTTTCGGTCTCAAAAACGGTAATTACTGTAAAGTCACCGAATGGACTTCTCTTGCAGACAGCGTCTTATAACCCTAAACCGTTAAAACTGAACATAAAAGAGCCTTACATTCCAGACAAGAACAGCGAGAAAACCCCGGAGTGGCAGAAGACGGCCCGGTACGATAGTAAGCTGTACGGAAGATACGGTTCGGCGTCAGGCATTAGTCCTGAGTCGCTTTGGCCCAGCCATAAACAGCTGGAAAGTATAATTGCGGAGGAAAATGAATGGCATCCTCCGTTAGAGGAGATGCTGAAGAATATTGAAGCTAGAGAAAAGGAGGAAACTGAGAAACGCTTAGCCAGGTAAGTAATAACGCTGAAGCTAACACCTCTGCATCCTTTATCGGACACAACAGCGCATTCCACCTGTACAACGTTCCATACATTATCTGCCCCCTTTCCCGTTGAAATATAAAGCATCACTTTAAGTTGTGTAACTTTGTATTTTCCATTATCCATTAATAACCAGTTATGCAGTTAACATTGTATGTTTTGGTCGGGCTGTCAGTATCCTTCCCAATATTCTTTTTTTTTTTACATTAATGTAGGCAATTATTTTATTCTGCAATATGGTCAATATACAATTTAAGATGTGTTTAGATTATTTTGTGCCATTGGCTTTAAATTATTTAATTTATATTTAATCCAAGAAAAAAAACAAGTGTCCATCTATTCACACAGATCTTTAACACGATTTGAAACAATCAGAATTAAAGACAAAAACGTGATTAGAATCTTATTTCCATTCAGTTTCACCTACAGGTCGACATCTTCTGATACACGTGTTGGCAGGCGGATTGTACAATTGGTGTGATTGAAACCATTAGCATTGATTTATGAAAGCAAAACATAACGTGAATTGTTATTACTAATGTGCTATTGTCATTTTAAATGCATCTATCTGCTCATTAGGTTTGACTATTCTTTTACCAGCTATATAATTTAAATAAAGTAATGTGAATGTTAATCAAAACCAAAATCCTTTGTACGATAGTATGGATGGTTTTCCAGCCACCGGCACAAATCTATTAGAGATTCAACATCTTGATGTAAACGAAAGATTCCCTTTTTTCTCTGTTAATTTGAGAACCTTCTTTTTTCCACTTCTGTTCCAGAGAGAAACTCATAGCAGATAACATGGCCAAGATGCCGAAGATGATTGCTGACTGGCGAAAGGAAAAGCACGAAAAAAAACGCAAGCTCAAAGAGGAGAAAGCCCGCCGTGCCAGGTTGTTAGCCGAGGCCAAAGAGCGCTTTGGCCACGCAGTAGACCCCCGCAGCAGCAAGTTCTTGGAAATGGTGGCTGAAATAGAGAAGGAGGAGAAGAAAAAGAAGAAACTATTGAAACGCAGACTGAGAATGGAGCAAGTGGGTGCTCCGGACACACCTCCCAGTGCCGCTTCGTAGCCTTCGCTGGAGTGAAAGACGCATCCATAAGACAGATGTGCTATTGAACAGTTTAGGACATTGACTCTGTGACCTGATAGCATTTAAACACATCTGGATTAAAGCAAAGTCCAGCTACATTTTTGTTGTCTTGTAAAACAAATCAAGATTTGTTGTTTTGTTGAGCATATGGCTGATGTATTTAAGTTGCTGGTTAATATCTGGTTTAGTTCCAGATATTTTAAGATACATGTAAGATGACAGAGTGATGCCCCCCTGTAATTGACAACAAAACACCATTATTGTGTCCATTACAATTTATTTATGCAAAAAATAATTTATATTTGAGCTTTTTCTTTTCACACTGATCCAGCTCTGCCCAAACACTGAAACCAAAGTAAATTTAAAAGAGCAGTTTGGTACCACGGCCCGGATAGTCAGAGCTCAACCCCTTTATTTACTGTGGCTTCCCATTCCTATAAATAAAAACTAAATTGCTAAAAGTTATCAGCAGATCCTTTTCATATTCATTGGTGATTCAAATTTAACCATCATACCACAGGAAACAGTCACTACATTACCTTCATTAAGTCCAAAGTTATGTTTTATATTTAAGATGAATGTCAGCATTGTGAATGTGTGGCCCCTACGGCCACAGGGTGTATAAGATAAGTCACTTACACACTGCTGATGAAAGCTCTTCAGAGCACATCAGGATCCTCCCAGCTTTGTCTTTCAATGTGTCATGCAGAGCATTAACATGCATGAAAAGAAGATCCTGAGCACAGTGAAAACTAACTGGCTCTCATAATTAAAACTGCTCAACAGCATCAACTGTGTGGGAGGAAAGTCCATCGTGAGGACACGTTCTCCTATAGATTATTGTCTTCCTCCTCACCAGGGTCAGCCTTGAGTTTCGCCAGGGCAGCGTGTATCCTGAACAACGTACGAGATTCCATCGAGTAATCTTTGTAGTTGTGTCTGCAAAGACAGAAGAGAAGATTCAGGCGTGTCGGCCTCAGGAGACTATATTTAGATGCTGTACATCGCACATAAAGCTATCAAACCTCAGGCTAGAGAAAATCCAAGGTCTTAGATCATATGTGCCTAGAGCGCCCTCTATTGGCCTTTAGAGGCACTAAGCGTGAGTACGGCACAGCTGTCTACCTTCTTAATTTAAAGACTGAATTAAGTCCAAATAAAATTAAATTAATGGGGAATAAATAATACTATCATAAATGTAGCTACTACAGGAGGAGCGTTCTTATTAATAGAAGACATAGAAAGGTAAGTCTATTAAGTTTGTTGTGCCAAAGACACATTGGAGTAAAACAAGTTATTCAGACAGAAAAACAAGAAAAAAGAAAGCACAAATATCGTTAACAGAACTTAAAAATGAATTGCGAGAAATAGCCCCAAGTTATTTGCATGCAAATTTCTGCTCTGTTTTATAGTACTATTCCATATTAGCACTCGTGACAACGTAGTAACGGTAAATAATGTAACAGTAAATAGTGCATTGAGTATGCAAACAAGTACATAATTAATGTCTAATCTTGTTTGCAGACTTTTTGTGTTGTGTCATGAGGTTTATGTCTAAGAACACAGGAAGACCAGCTGCTCATTAGGCGTCAACTAATGGAGATAAAGAAATGGACTTTTATGAGTGCGACACTCACTTCTTACTCTACATGAGCCATAATCTAAAGACAACTTATTACTAGTGATGAAATGTAAGCGCAGTCGCATACTGCGTATGTAGTGTTCCTAATCACTCTTCTTCCCTATGTTTCATGTTAAAATAAGGTTATAAAGTAAAAGGTTCAATCGCATTTTAATGCTGAATTTACAGTTATATTTGTTTGACCTTATCAGTATCATATTAAATGTTTAAGCTTTTGAATGCACACTTTATTTGGTGTCAGGGCTGAATGAAATGTACATTTAGAGACTGGAATGTAAAATATGATTTGGAATGTAAAAGGAACAAATGTTGATGCAAATGTACATAATATCTATGGAAGTCAGTTCTAATGTCCTGCGTTCCAAAACAGTGAAATCAAAAAGAGCTGGTCCGGCTGGAAAACTGAAGCTCTCACTTCTGACTCTGCATGAACTGTAATCTAAAGGTGCTTCTGCTCACAGACTTGCTGAATTCCCTGAGAAGCTTCAGGATATGAAGAGTAAACAAGAACACATCCTGCATTTGCTATGTTTAATGTGTTCCAAGTTGATGTGCCAGTTTAAAGCAGTTTATTCATTTAACTGCAACAGAAGAACAAACTCATAAAGGCTGTGAAAAGGAGTGAGGCAGAGCTCCTGGCTCACAGGTTCTCCTCCGTGTCAACGAAATCTATATTTTAACCCACTTTTTTCCCTCTATAAATGTTACAAATGTACACAGTCTTGTGAGATTTAATAAAAGAGGATGATGTTACTGGCACTGCATCACAAAGAGCTTCGCTCAAGAGTTTACTAAGACAAAATCAACTTAAACTGTGGTTTGGAACTAGAAAAGTTACCTGGTGGTTACTTACTAACTTCCAAAGCAAAAAATGAATAATAACAGACATTGCACGTGTGTGTTTGAAGGGTGGGGAGGGCTCAATTTCTGCTTAAACAGTGAATAAATGTTCATCAAACAGTGCATGAATAATGACTAAATGTTCATTCCAAGAGCCTCCAAACTGCCAGAATTTGGTAAGATATAAAGCAAGATATAAAAAGATAGATATAACATATTAACCTGAAAATGTAACTTCACTGAATGTGTAAAGAAGGCACTTACTTGGCCTTATGCAGCAGTTTGATAGCCTCGTCTCTCCTGCCTTGGTC
This sequence comes from Takifugu rubripes, assembly GCF_901000725.2. Lineage (NCBI taxonomy): Eukaryota > Metazoa > Chordata > Actinopteri > Tetraodontiformes > Tetraodontidae > Takifugu > Takifugu rubripes. Next base: position 3,176,870 of record NC_042289.1, read on the forward strand.
AACATACAGCAGACTGAGCTCCACCAGACAGTTGGGGACCAGATAGTGGTCGAACCTGATCTTCTTCTGACTAAACACATACAGATGGAAAACAGGTTTCTTCAACCCAAAAATCTACCTGTCCATCTTCTCCCACTCTTTCCCTCGATAGGTTCTCATACACACCTAAGGTCAATTTAGAGTTGCCAATATGCAAATAACAACGACTTTTACTCGGTGACCGTTGGGGGTGTACACTGGACACCGTTCACTCACACACTCATACTGAGGGTGGTTTTCCACTGCCGTTCACCTGGAAAACACTTCATGGAAGCACTCCTCGGCAGCCTGGAGGCAACCCTGGTTCTTGAAACACAGCCCCTTCAGGAGGAGAATCAAGCACTTATCGTCCACCGAGTATTCATTTTCTGCAGCAGAGTGAGAGAGCGCACGTTCAGATGAGACGCGCTCATGTTTTACTGCAGCTGTTTTAGGTGAGCGGCGTGAGCTCGTATTACCAGGCGCCGCCAATAGGGCGCGCTCTGCCGTTTCCAGCGTCTTCATCATTCCGTCAGTTAAGTCTGGTCGCTTGCTGATCACGCTGAAACCGTTCCACATATACATCATTTCCTGTGATGAACGAGTGAACACTGAGGGGACACTGAATCCATAGTGTGTGTGAGTGTGTACACGTGAGACTTTACCAGCGCCGGTACCGGCAGCCTGACTGGACTTGCAGCCTTGTAGCGCCGGGCTTTGCGGATAGCAAACTTCTCCGTAGGTGGGGACTTCCCTGCTATCTTTTGCTTGAATGCTGGAACATTTCTACGGACACAAGATACATCAAAATAAATACTGAAGGTGGCATTCATTCTGGTGACCACGCAGTCCTTACGTCACATATTAAGTCAAACCCAAAAGCCTGCACTTATTCTACTACTTACTGATTTGACCCGTATACAGTTCTGTGGTTCTCCTTTTACTCTGATTTTGAGATTTCTTGGTATATAATCAGTCAAGCTTTCACTGATTCCTCACTATTGGATGCACCGGTGCAGCACTTTATGAACGATCAAAATGTATCCGCCATCAACATCTGCATTAAAATACGACAGGCTTGTTCCCTTTTGTGGTCATTTGTATGTGCTTCATTTTAAACACTTACTTTAACTCCTTTGCAAACAGAAATATAACCCCCATAGCTCCTTAATCTACAGCTATGGGACCTTTTCTCGAGCATTTCTCGTGTGCTCAACCATCAGGGGGCTGAGAAGCAGTGGGTTCTGGGTTCAAGACCAAAGCTTGGGTGGTGTTCTGGTAGCAGGGGAGGGAACCGGGACACCTTCATAGCACTGCTGAAGTACCCTTGAGCAAGGTACCAAAACCAAAATGCTCACATAGGGACCTGTGATGAGCTGGCTACTCATCCAGGCGTGGACCCTGCCTCCACCTGTATGCAGCTGGGATAGACTCCAGTGTCCTCCTCGTGATATAGCGGTCAAAAAAAGGGGGGAAAAAAGGTCTTATCAAAGGAAGCAGGTTCAGACATTCAGAGGCTGGACACCTACAGAGCGACTCTGAGGCTTGGACCCGTTGGATGGACAGCTGGACATTTACTCCTGGCACGGGGCTGAACTTGGGGGTCGCACAGTAGCGAATGCCAGACCTCAACATTCTGGGAGTCACCTTCCAAAACTAAAGCCGTATGAAACTCACAGTTACTGACTGGTGGTCTGTTGGTATAACTATATCATCTGTCCATCTGCCATTGATTCACCTGTCAATAATCTGGGTTAACATGATGCTGGACTCTGCAGAAACACACCCGATCACCTCTGCGTCACAGGACCCGCAAACCACACACACGCGCACACGCATGCGCACACACACGCGTTAGAGCCTCAGATCAACCTGATGTGCTTGTTTTTGGATTGTAGGCCTGTCAGCATGCTACACTGACACAGAAGGGAGCTTTTTAGCAGAACCTTTTTGCTATGATGTGCAAACAGACCCCAGCACTGGTGCCACATATGTTCCATTGTGGACGACGCAGTTGTCGGAATACAGGGACCTCTGGACCGTGTGTTTGAGTGAAAATTGTGGAAAAGATCAGTATTTGCTCACCTAAAGAGCTCTACCTCGTCCTCTCCAAACGGCCTGGCCTCACTGTTAGGCAGCATGCTGAGGTAAGCAGCTTTCATGTAAACATACATGGCCTGTAAGAGACAATCAAAAGGCCCAAATTCGCTGGTTTTCTTCCAACCCGTCTCAGCCCCACCGCTGTGATGACTCCGTACCTTTGACCAGCGGCTCTCCTGGCTCAGCAGGTCTGCATAGAAGTAGGCCATTTTCCAGGCACACTTATAGGTGAAGCACCACATCAGCTCCCAGTAGCACATGTGGTGGAACTGCTTCCACGCCTGCTGGGCCTTGCAACCATCTTCAAATAGCTTCACTGCCTGGTGGAATGAGGATATTATGGAAACAGCAGTTTGATACAATTATGCGCAGTAACGCATCCTCTGCAGCCTAAGAGAAATGTTCACTTTGTTTCCAATACTCAAACTAATAATCAGTTCATGCTTCTGCAAAAGACCTCGTCAATGTTCCCTTTGATTTCTTCAGTCCTGCCCGCGAAGAAGAGGAATATTGCTCCCTAGAAGGTAAACATGAGACAGAGCTGAGCATTACATATCAGTCTGCTAACTAACCTTCATTTGCATGTTACTGGATTCAATTTGCAGTTTTGTGCGTGCGCGCGCGCGCACACACACACACACACACACACACACACACACACACACACACACACACACACACACACACACACACACACACACACACACACAGTCCCAGTTTATTCTTGGATGTGGGCAAAAGGCGGAACAGAGAGCGGGATAGTTCATTTTGGAGAATGTGATGTAACATTAGCACTGGTGATGTAACATTAGCACTGGTGACAGAGCACATGGACGGCACCACCGCAGCAGGATGACCTGGGGGGGACTCAAATGGCAAAATGTCACATCTTCATTTGGTAATTATAGGGATGCGGCAAATGGTCCTAAAACAAGTTGAAGTGATGAGACACAGAGTCTCGTGGGATGGAAAGGCCCACATTTCCCATAGTGCCCCTCATATCACAAATTGTGATTTTACAACAAAACCACGTTCCCTTTGTTTCTAACTGGAATCTTTTTTGGCTCCTGATCATAAAGGAATATTGCAGTGATAATAGTCATCTAGACAGACAGAACAGAACAGAAGAAACACAATGTTCAGGGCTAAGAAACTCCCAAAATTATTTCAGCTGTAAACATAAATGTAATCAAGCAACTGGATACAAATGTAAATGCAATCCAGTGGCTGGATGCATCTGCTCATGTCATACAGGCTATAAACCAGCAATATAGGCGTTAAGATATGGGATAAGACTTTTGCATTATGATAATGAGTGTTTTACAGCATAGAAATTAAACTAAAACTGCTCCCTTATTGGTTTGGTGACATCATTTGTTTGTATTTCTTAAAAACAAATGACTCTCTAAGGAATATTAAATATATTTTGTCCTGCGATGTACTTTAAAGTCAAAAGATGAGCGTTCCTCTGCCTTTTGGTTGTGTGGATAAAAGCCCTGCTTCCATCTTTTTTTCCCCCTTCAGGTTTTTTTCTTCCATTTTTAGAAGAAAAGCAGCCTCGTGTGCTCCTGCAGAGTCATGTTTTGCTTACTGACTGACACCCACCCGTGGATAGTGCTGCCGGAAGGGCTTCAGCAGGCTTTCGGCTTCGGTCACCTCTCCCTCACCAGTCCCTGTGGGGTAAGAGCAGCCACATTACCACAGACAAAACTTCCCGGGACTGTGAAGAACCTACCAAACACCGTAAATATCATGTAGCAATTGGATGAGATACAGGACTACCTAATATGAAGGTGAGAAAGGTGTAGTAGCAGAGGAGCAGCAGCGCACACAGCATGGAGCGCAGGTTTTTGGCTGTCGCACCTTCACGTAGAAGGCCCAGACCATACTCCTAAAATCAGGAGGACATGAGCTAAACACCCTTCCAGTTTCTGTTAATCAGCCATGCCCCTCCCCCCACCCGAGTCAAACACTTTGCGTCACACCTTGTCTCCGGAAAAGCCGGCAAATTCCAAGACTTTAAGGATCCTCGGAGGAAAGAGAGAGAGCGTCTGTAAATAAGAAAAAGCAGATGAGCTGTGTGGCGCACGCTCGGGTGTACACACAAGACATCGGTGAAAATGAGTCATGGCCCACCAGATTAAACGCCCCTATTCCAAACGATATCCCTCCCTGGAGGTGCTCATGGCTGGGTCCTTTAAGACAGTGTCGGGATTTGACCAGGGCGTGCAGCTCTCTGTGCGAGACGGTGGGAAAGCGTGCAAAACATGACTGACTTTACAACACCGACCTCCTTTCAACAAACAACCTCATCGGTTCCAAGGTAGTTTTCTCTGTCAACTGACAGGAAGTGCCAGGAAGTGCCAGGAAGTGCCAGGAAGTGCCAGGAAGTGCCTCAGGCCACCACCTCACAGGAAGTGCCTTCCTGTCACCCACATAATTTGGCACTTCCTGTCACCCACATACAATGCAGTCCTCCACTCCTTCCAACAGCAAAACAAACATTCACACCATTCCAGGAGACCCAGTGACTCACCACCATGTGATCCAGCAGACAAAGGGGAGACACCCCAACAGAAACTAGGTGAACGACCCGACCAACGACCCTGCCAACGACTCTCAGGTGACCACCCAGATCATCAGCATGCAAATGGTCCACAGGGGCTATATATTTTCAAGCTCTCTCCCCAGCGATTTCAGAACTGAAGAAGCCTTCTGGATAGAAGGCGAAACGTCTTCAAGAGAAGAAACCCAGTCCAGTTGACAGAGAAAACTACCTTGGATACAATGACCTGGATGATTGAGAATCTACACAGACATCCTCATCGGTGTAAGAGCGCTCCTTCGGATCGTGTCAGAATTCTACGCATTTCATCTAAAACCTCCAGCTGAGCCTGTTTTTTTAAACACTCCAATGAAATCAGAGTTGGTATTTCTGTTTATCGTTTTAGAACAGTTAAAACACTGCGGTGCTGTGGTCTTTTTGTGGTGTTCTAATACCGTCAGACCTGCTCTGCTTGGCAGAAGGGTCCTGGGGGGTGAGAAAGGCTGCAGAACACAACCTCAGTCACTATAGTGAGCTACATAGGGGCCCCTCAGGGAACTGCCCTGCCCCCCTTCCTATTCACACTCAGACTTCAGACACTGCTCATGGTTCTGTTTTAGAAGGCATTTAGAGCCGAGTACAGAAACCAATCGCAGCTCAATTTTTGTAAGACAAAGGAGTTGATGGTGGATTTCATGAGTTCCCCCCTAAGCTCCCCAGCATCAGAGTGGTCATGATGGAGACTGTGGACAACTCAGTACGCGGGGATCCATACTGACAATAAACTGGACTGGACAGTAAATACCAAGACACAAGACAGGGACTAGTCCCCTCGTCCTCTTGAGGAGACTCAGATCTGTCATCGTCTGCAGGATCATGCTGCAGATGTTTTACAGCTCACTGGTCTCCAGTTTGATCTTCTATGTCGGGCTGTGCTGGTCAGCTACAGCCAAAATGCTAAATAAGATCATCGGGAGAGCTGGTTCTTTCCCGGGACTCCAACTTGAGTCTTTAACAGAGGTGGATGGGCAGAGGATGCTGAGGAAACTCCTGAACAATAAGACACACTCTCCTAAAGCAGCACCTTCAGCCACAGACTGAAACTACGAGGGTGCTCCTCTGAATGCTACAGGAAGTGGCATTCCTCTCCTTCATTGACCTTTAAATGGTCAATGATACTTTCCCAGCCTCTGCATCCCATAACGGTACTATGTTCTAATGCACATGACACAATTGCATTGTGGGAATAGCAATAGGCAGCATAGTAAAGTCTGAAACCGCGGTACACCTTTAGTTTTAGTTATGGCTCTAAAAACAGAAAACCTACGTTTCCCATAATGCAACCTAACAGCAGCTTTTATACAAACGTGCACTTAGTTTCAGAGGCTTGCTCACCACATTGCACACTTCCTCACTTACTTGTAAATTAGGTAGCTGTTTCGCACTTTGATCCCACCTTTGATAAAACTCACCATGTTCTCATCCTGTCAAACACACAAAGACCTTAACAGAGAACGTAAGGACACTTTTGAAGGGCAGAACTTGGCTGTTAAATAAGAAATCTTTAATGAAGGGAACGTCTGGCGAGCAGTTATAAAATACAGACCAATGAAAGACAATAAGCAGCAATAAAGAAAAAAGTTATCATCAAGAAACATGAGCAATACTGAACCTGCAGGAAGGTGAGAGCAGCTCTCTGGAGTTGGCACTCAGCGTAACACACTTCAGCATGAAGCTGCACTGCAGACACACAAGCACACACACATTCACTTTCACCTTAAAGTATGGTCAAACACTTCCGCGGGTCTTCTCCTTGGTTTAACACAGATTAAAGCAGGTCTATCTCTACTGACGACCCCTCCACGAGAACGAGGATTTATGAATCTGAGTTTTCTACTTGAGGTGTAAAATCCACATAAAGGAAGGCAGATCAATTAATCTGACTTTTTCTTTACTCTAATCTAGGCCCCCAGCAGATTAACCGGCCTCTTTTACCACCTGAGGGGGTCCTATTTTACAGAGACTTCATCTTTAAAACCAACAAATCCGCTCCACTTTCTGGATGGATCAGGGTCTCACCTTCAGTCAGTGGTTCTGCTAACCTGTTAGCCAAACCTGGCGATTTACGTCGAAACCTGGAAAAAGAAATCAGGCTTCAATGATATAGTCTTGACATTGTTATGACCGCTCTAAAAACAAATAGAGCTGTGCACACCTTTAAGGAAAGAAGGTAAGGAGCATTTTTGGAGGTGTGTGAGGTAGCGTTAGCATAAGGAAGGTGATATATATATACTGCATATATACATATATATAAAATAAGAAACTGTGACCTGTTGCAGACCTCCTGGGCATTCTTCATTGTATTTCCTGCCCTGCTGATGTCATCGTGCTGAAAAGTCATCATGGCCTCCATTTCCAGCACTGTGGCGTAGATAAGGGCATGGTACATGCTCTCGTTCACTCTGCATAGGAACACACGGAACGTCACACAAACAGAAGTACTGTTAGGGGAGCAGCCGCTGCATGAGCTCCTCATTTCCCTGCTGGGAAAAGATAAGAGTAAATACAAGGCGCCCTTTATTCTTCCTATCGACTTTAGCGCCTCTGCTAGTCTTGCGCGCTTGAGTGTTTATTTTGCAGCGCTGACGTTCTGTTGAAACAGTCAGACCTTGGGCGTCAGCTTCAGCAAACAGCTCATATCCTGGAGAACTGAAGCTCAGAGCCACCCTCCGGTCTCAGCTAATGGGAACCCAACCAAAGCCCATATCTTGATAAGTCCACCAACAAAAATGGCAGCAAACCAGAAGGCAGCACAATAGATTACACATTCAAAACGAATAAATATGTAAACTTAAATGCTTTAACATGCTACCGATAAAACAGCAATTAGTATTGTGACCAATATTCAACAGTATTTCAATGATTAGCGTAGACGGGGACCAAATATGACTTTATTAGTCAACTAAACTAGAAAATAGTCACTTGTTGTTTACTGAAATGAGCGCTCAACACTACAATGAATGCGATTTCTATTTGGAAGACGTAGGCAGTGCACCAACGGCCACATTAGGCTTCCACGGACACAGAAAGCATGTAGCGTGTACCAGCAAGCGCTGTTCTCACCAGAGGCCCAGAGAACCAAGCATGTCAAGTGGAGCAGATGTCTGGAGGCACAGCGGCACGCAGAGCCTACATGGATCCATCAGCGCACTGACTGAGCCAGTAAACTGAGGAAATCCTCTCGGATGCAGAGCCGTTTGTTACCTTGGCCGCAGCCTCTCCAAGCTCTCGCTGAAGTGGTTGTTGAGGAAGAGATCCAGGGCCTCCATACACTCATCCAGACACTCTTTCAGGGCCATCGGCGAGGAGCTGCCACACACAAAAGGCATCGATCTGTCACTGACTGTCCACCGAAACCGCTTTGCTTTTGACCTTAGCCTCACACAGCTTCGCAGTGATTCCTGTGCAAGTTGTGTGTTTTGTTGCGAGATGTGTGGTCGCCACGCACATCTGTGGCGCCACCGTGGGCCTCAGTTGCTCTGGTCACCCATGTGGGTGCGTTCTGTGCATCCGAATGGAAGAGCAAAGCTTTTATTATATAGTTTTGATGTTTAATGGTCATTTTAATAAAGTGTTCTCTGATGCAGCAGAACAAAGGGCTCCTTGTCAGGTGTTCCTCGAACATCTCCGGACAGATGATAAAGCTAACCACTCTTCAGGTGGCCCAGCAATCGGAGCTCAAGGCAGAACTCTAAAACAAATAGGAACGGTGGTGTGATTAAGGCGGTGCTGAATTAGCTGCTCAGTGATGTCAGAGCGCTTTGTTGCAGTCCTCCACAGGCCGCTGAACACAAATGTTGCTGATTTAAAAGAAGCACCAATGTGCGAGGGCAAATAACACTTTTGTACGTGAAGGGAACATAAAATGCTTTTGGACTTTTTTAGGTTAGTCCGTCAACTGGTTGTTTCCGGTTTCTTTTTGGTCCCTGTCATGTTTTCATCCTACTCATAATTTAGTGATATGACACTGGCCAATTAGCCATCTAACTGGGTGAACAGAGGGGTAAACAGAGGGGTAAACAGAGGGGTAAACAGAGTGGTAAACAGAGGGGTACTGCGTGTCTGTGCTGATGCAGTGAGCGCGTCGTCGTGCATTCCGCAGCATCTGCTTCACTAAAGCAACCTAAACTATCTTCATCTAACCACTCAAACATCGCAAAGCCTCAGCTGTGAGTTAATGCTCTTGCAAACTTTAAGAAAAGGAGCAGTGCGAAGGTCTATTTGCTTCTCCTGTCCCAGATAAGCGTCTAGTCTATTTTCCCTTTTTTAATAATAACCATTTAATTCTTAACCGAAAGTTTATTGGCACAGACAGAAGAATAAATGTTGCTCCATACTCACTTCTGAACAGCATTTGGGTCTTTCCCATTGGACATGTCCTCTCTCGGGGCGGCGTGCGCCGACGCGACACCTGTCAGGTAAACTCGGCAGCACTCGCGGGAAACAAGCATCAATCCCGCACGAACGCCGCCACTCACGCAGGTTGGCACGCGGGCAGCTGTGGACACACTTCAAACGCCAAAATTGAGTGAAGTTTTACTCGTTTAAGGTCACGTAAAGCGCTCCGGGGCGCAAGCACGCGTTCGTCCGCGGAGGATCCAGACTCCTCCTGCGTGACGTCACCGCCACGCCTACGTGACACGAGTTCATACGCAGCTCCCGCAACTCTGCGTTTGCGGTGAAGGTGGACAGATGTTGAGGAGTGACGTTGGCACAAGTCAAAGTCAAACATGAACAGATCAATTGCCCGTAAAAGTCTTAGTGTCTCATCTTAAACGCACTTATTTATAGTCAAATTGAAGTGTACTTAAAAACAAGGGGGTTGCAGTTTCTTTTTAATAAATAATCAACACAGAAATAAAAGGAGCATTAAACCTATTATTTTCCTCTTACATAACAATGACAAGAAGATATACGTAGATACCTGCAATATGTATTAAATTGGTCTCTTAAAGGAATTGTGAATAGAAATTATTAACCATCAAGAAAGAAAAGTGTCCAAATACATAGATACTGGGGAAACAGTCACAGTTTAGTGGCGAGCTTCGCCATTAAAATATAAAAGTTAGCACATCTGGAAAGTCACCACTGTTTGTATGTGAGTCTGGCCACTTGGTGGCGCTGTTGTCAAGTCTATGTCACAAAGGAGAGCGATTTCTTTCATCTGTCCCCGGAAATGATCTTATCTGACAAACTCATTTTTCAACATCATGAAATGTTTAGTCCGGAACTGCGAGGATATCACAACAGTGAAACCAGCTCTTGAAAAGGAAAAAATAACATATTTAAAAGTAAAGAAAGGTTAACTTTTATTGTCAGAATTAACTTCTTCCCGCATTCACGAGAAATAAGTTGTTTTTTTTAATAAAGTAAAATAAATCCTAATTAGAGCAAACAATTATATTGATGAGTTTAGCTAATGTCTCTTCCTTTCTCTCGATTCTAAAGGTCTTGTGCGACTGCGCGCGCTCCAGTGGCGCAATCGGTTAGCGCGCGGTACTTATAAGGCAGTAACCTGCAGAGCGATGCCGAGGTTGTGAGTTCGAGCCTCACCTGGAGCAACGTTTTTAACCAGGACTCGACACCTTTAGAAGGCAGAAACCAACGCCTTAGAATGGTAAAGGTTTTTAGCAACGACCTTACTTCTCATTAAAAATGATGTCCCAATATTGGCCTAACTTTATGAGCTTGGATAACCTTTTATCTCCTCCACTATGAATTATTATTTACAGAACAAAACACTGCATTCTGAACTGTTGAGCATTGTTTTAGTGTTGTATTGTCAGGCTAAGTAATGTTGCAAGTTGCATTTTAATAAAATAACTTTGGTCATTTGATTTTGATAACATGCCAAATGCTATACTGCCATAATGATGAGCATCATAAATGTGTGTATGTATGTATGTATAAATAAATATATATATATATATGGGGTAGGATTTAACGTGTTGAATGACTCTTTGGCTTTTCTTTCATGTAAAGTCTTGATTTATTGCTGCATTCAGGATCGTCACATTTCTCATCGTCTGCTACAGTATTACAGTAACAATGTTAATGTTGGTACCGCTCTTGTTTTTCCATTTAATTAAGGTGATTTATGGATCTGTGACCTTTTTATTACCGTTGCTACGGAACTAACAGCTGAAGTGGAAACAGTGCCGTCTATTGGTCAAATGCTGCATTTTCAACAATAACGAGGAACATTCAGGCCTCCTAAAACAGCTCATTTCCTAATATATTGTGACTAACAACCAAAACTAATACCCCAATTAATTTGAACACCTTTAATGAGTTTGTTCGCCACCTTATATTGCTCATGTTGCGTTTGAGAGTTTGGGGAAGAATTGCTGAGGTGGCAGATTAGAGGTTATGATTCTGCTTAGTGAATACTTGGAAAGATCTGAGATGTCTTCCTATAATGAGGTTGTTCAACAAGCGTGCACACACACACACACACACACACACACACACACACACACACACACACACACACACACACACACACAGGTTTATATAACTCACTTTATATACACCCCCCCTCCCTCCCACACTGAGTCTGTGTACATATTTGTATACTCACTCACTCACTCACTCACTCACTCACTCACTCACTCACTCACTCACTCACTCACTCTCTCACCCACCTGAGCCCATCAGCATCCCTCTGATGTTTATCCAGCGTGCAGCCTTCCCAGCTGACTCCCACTGAGGAGCTTCCTCTGCACACACAGACCTCTCTGTGTGTGAAACCAGAGAGTTCAGCATTCCTCCGTCCAGGCCTCGAACTACAGACCAAATTCTTGCAGAAATAATCCCCCGTGTCCTGCTGGGAGTGTGCAAGCCTATCCCCGTTTCCAAGGTAGCTGCCTCCCTCGAGGTGGACAATCAGTGTCTTTGTGATGGCAGCAGGCAGAGGTGCCAGCAGACCCTCACTCCTGCTGCCTGAGCACACCAGTGGTGCTGCGTGGCCGTGAAACTCGTGGATTATCTTGGACAAATCGATCACCATCGCTGCTGGATTATCAGAGGGGAAATGCGATTAAATATGGCAGAATGTTACTGCTCAAACTGGATTTTCTGACTGTGATGGAATAGAAGCAGCTCTCCAGGGCAGCCAGAGAGGACCACAGAGGTAGGACACATGTCCGTCTCCCGGAATCAGAGTTTCTGAAGGTTTTGCTTATTCAAATCTGAAACAGCAGTGCCTTAAAACAAGAAGTCATGCATTGCTCTGTACCACACACTCCACATCACCACTCGCCATATCCATGAGATGCAGACCAATCGTGGGAGAAAAGAATGAACATTTATTTTCCTCAATCAGTCACTCTAACAAATTTAAAACAGTTGCTGCTATTCAAGTTTTGGGGGAAAAGGAGGGGGGGGGGGGCTCGTCACAGAGTCAGTCAGGGAATTAGGCAGGATTCAATGTTAGACCACTTAACATGCTTTATTTCAGCATTCAAAATAATTAAAAACATCTCAATTTATTATACATATACAAAATAGGTACAGATCCTTGGTGTTTCCCCCCTTTGTGGGTCTTTCATTCTGCCTCTTCACACAAACTCTTTGCTGCTGGCTCTCTTTCTGTGCATTTGTTTTGTTAAACGTTAAAGAAAAAAAAAATCTGGTTGCAATTTCGTCAAGAAAACTCACACAAAGAAACAAACAACAGGAATGTGAATGAAGGGAGTGGAGAGTAGAATTTGGGAGAAAAAGGTGACCGTCACCACTACCAAGGCCATAGAAGAAGTGTGTCTCAGCAGACACCAAGAAAATCAGCACCAAGAGGGCCCGGCAGCACCAGTGCGGCCTCAACACAGAACAGTACGGCCGCACGGTCCGACCAGGACACCTCGAAGTAATAGCACCGGGAGTTTTTGCTGTTTCTCTTCTGGCTAGTGCGGCTAAACTTCCATCACCCCTGGAAACATCACTGCAGGCTTTACAAACACCGGGTTCTCTTTTGTGCACAGCTGAAATTCCTTGCTTTTTCTGAGGTAGCCATAAGATTTTTTTGGTCAAAAAAGAGGTTTAAACCCATGTTGCTCTGCTGGTGGTTTTAATACAACTGTGGCGGAAAGTTGAACAACAAGAAAGCGACCACAACAGACAAGGACTTCAGCAGATGAGGAGGGGAGAACAACAGAGACAAACATGGCATGTCAGTTTCACCGTTTATTCATCAACACCTGAAACGTGGTACAAAGAAATTGAGTTCTGTCTGTCGGGACTGTCCTTTCATTCTTCTCGCCGCAGTGGTGTGTGAAAACACAAAAGTCAGGTGGTTTCTGAGAACTCCAGAGAGGCCTGGTGTGTCTGGTTGAAGAGGGGCAATTTGTTTTTTTTACACTTTACAGAAGCATATATTATATTCTTGTTGTCAGTGAAACAATGTCTTCTCTAGAGGATCCTTGGTGTTGGTGATGGTAGAAAAAAAAAAAAAAAAAAACCCAGAGTCAGAAACAAAAAAACTAGTGGTCCCGAACGCGACATGTCGCCGTCTTGTTGAAATGCAGGTCTTTAGGCAAAGTGGACCATTGAAACAACGGCCGAATGGAGCGAGGGGTTGGGCTTTTTCAGAACAAATGGCATTAGTGAAATGTTTTGTTTGGGGCTTCTTTTAGAGAGAGATGACTGCTAGAAAAAAATAAAACACACGCACGCACACAACAACAATTTCAAGTCCAGATTTCTCTTTTTACAAGAAGCAGACGGGTCCAACTTCAAGGCCGAACTCTTGGTCTGGAGCACCAACATCCATAGGAGCGATATCAATGATGGGCAGGCGAGATGTTTTCGATGTCTTGTAGTCGATGACTGTCTTGCCCCATGTACCGGTGTGTGACTGTTGGGAGGGAAAAGAACCAGGAGATTTAGGACTGACCCTCAAAAGATCTTCTGCTTTCTAGTGCTCCAAAACTACCGCGCTTCAAAGGGATGTTGAGATTTGGCCTCGCTGTTATTACGCTCTGCTTTATATTTGATATGTTCTGGAACAGGAAATCCCAAATCCACAAGAGCAAATTGTGGGACTTAAGCACGATTGAAGCTTAACGTTTCTATCAAGAGTTTCCTCACCGTGCAACCGTCCTCCAGGACACTGTAGGTGAAGCGGCTGTTGCCCTCTGCTCTGATCTCGATTTCGTTGGAGCCCTGGAGGAGCAGAGCCTTCTTGAGGTTTCCGGCAGAAGCGTCCATGTAGGCGACGCTGTTCTTGCAGTGGTAGGTGATGTTCTGGGAGGCCTCAGTGGACATGAGACGCAGGAAGGTCAGCTGGATGTTGACATCCTCAGGCTGAGAGCCCTCGCTGCCATATTCGAACTGGGTAGGAAAGGGGAGACACGTGGAGGTGAGTGACTGAAATGGGAGCGCAGGGAGCTACATTTGGAGGCTTCAGTTGAACGTCTTTACCTGGAAGCCGTCGTTCATAGCCTCGCCGAACCAGACGTGCTTCTTCTCCTTCATGTTCTTGCTGAGGTACCAGGTCTTCTTGGCAACCTCGCTCTGAGCGGGACGCACGCAGGTCTCTCCTGTGTCCATGTTGCAGAAGACCTTGATGGCATCTTGAGTGCAGCCCTGGTCAGGGTCAATCCAGTACTCGCCTGGAGGACACAGAAGACTAATGTAAGGGCAGATCCACTGACACCGAACGTCATCGCTTCGCCCTGAGCTTTCACTCACCGCTCTTCCAGTCTGGGTGGCACATCTTCAGGTCACGGCAGGTTCTGGCAGGGTTCTTGCGGGTACCATCGGGGCTGCGGATCTGTTCGATCTGCTGGCTCAGGCTCTTCAGAGTGCTGTCCACCTCAAGGTCGCGGTCACGGAGAACGTTAGCGTCATCAGCACGGAACATGCGGTAGGGATCGGGGGCCTTCTCCTGTGGCTGAGAGATGAAGCCAAGGTCGAATCCACCACCAGAGGCACCTGGTGCTCCAGGGGGTCCAGCAGGTCCGGGAGGACCCTGTCAGATGAGTGAGGAAAAGAGGAGAAGAAACTGAGCTACATACCAAGAATGTCACCGATTATACACGGTGACTGGAGGACAGAACAGAAGATTGATGTATTCATGGTTGAAAAGATTGAATTTACAGCAGGTCCCATTTCTCCAGAACGTCCACGGGGTCCAGGAGGTCCAGTGGGTCCGGGCAGGCCACTCATACCATCTTTACCAGGAGAACCAGCAGCACCAGAGGGGCCCTGTAAACAACACAAAGAAAGACTTTAATCATACTTCCACGCCAGACAGTCTGAGACACTCATACATGGAATTACAAAATAAGTTCTTAGAGCACAAGATTTTGACTCACTCTAGGTCCAGCGGGTCCAGCAGAACCAGCAGGTCCCTGCTCTCCAAGAGCTCCCTGTGGTTTAACAAGAATAAATGTTTGAGATGAACTGTGCGTACATTACATCTCAGTATTGGTGTAGGCTTGCAGTCACATACAGCAGGTCCAGGGGGTCCTTGTGGGCCAGTAAATCCTCTGTGTCCCTTCATGCCTCTTTCTCCAGCCTCACCACTCTCTCCCTTGTCTCCACGAAGTCCAGCAGCTCCCTATTAGGTGGCACAAATGGTTTTAAAGAATAGATCTGATTTTATTCTTTGATACAGTTACTTGGAAAATGATGGTTTTACTTACAGCAGGGCCACGAGGTCCAGCAGGGCCAGCAGGACCAGCAGGGCCACCGGGTCCCTGAAACATAAAGGAATGAGTTCAGTATAGAACAGGAATCCTAGGACCAATCTTGTACAGTGTCTTTTGACCAGTAAAGGGAAGTGACGTTTTTAAAGCGGTGCCACTCACAGTCTCTCCACGGTCACCGTTCTTTCCAGCGGGTCCAACGGGTCCAGGGGCACCAGGGGGTCCAGGGGCACCAGAAGCTCCAGCGGGGCCGGACTCTCCACGGTCTCCCTGAGATACAAACACAAAACCCATTTTATATCTTAGCTCCGTTAGCTGTGTTATTATATTGCTGTATAAAACTACAACATAACTAGCTATCTAGCTAAATTAGATGTAACTAGTCCTTACTCATTTCTGCTGTAAGGAAACAATCTGGTGCTGATGAATCGTGAGTATTTTCTTTGAACTCACCTTGGGTCCAGCGGCTCCATCACGACCAGCTGCTCCCTCGTTACCAGGGGATCCCTAAGAAATGAGAGAATGTTGGATATGTAAGCGTTAGGGGGTTTTATTCACTGACATTTAAATAAAATAGGTAGACAGCTTAACTCTATAGTCTACAGATAGAGGTGTTGTTTCATACCTCGCGTCCAGGCTCACCAGAGGGTCCAGCCAGGCCGGGGGGTCCCATGGGTCCGGGAGGTCCACGCTCACCAGCGGGACCAACTCCTCCCTGCTTTCCTGTCTCTCCCTGTGGACAAGCAAGGTCAATTCATGCATGGAATCAGTAAAAAGAACACAATATATTGGTCAAATATTACACAGTTTGTAAAAAAAATAAAAAAATAAAAGAAACCTACAGAAGGTCCTGGGGAACCAGGGAAACCTCTCTCTCCTCTCTGTCCAGGCAGACCAACAATACCACGGCCTCCACCCATACCCTGAGGTCCAGGCAGACCAGGAGCACCCTGCAAAGGGGCACAAAGAGAGAAACAATGTATTTAGAAATACTGTATATTACTATATGTTCTGTACAGTTTAACTCATTCACTAAGAAATGGGTGACTGCTGATTGGGTCAATGGTAGATTGACATGGAAGACTGTGGACTATCACACATTAGATATTTTTGAGGCCTTATTCACAACTTACAGAGGGACCATCGGCACCAGGGCTACCCTTCTCTCCGGAAGGTCCTGGGGCTCCAACAGCACCCATCTCACCAGTGCGACCAGCAGGTCCGGTATCACCACGGTTTCCTTTGGGTCCTTCTTTGCCAGCAAGTCCAGAGGGTCCGGGTGGTCCAGGGTTGCCCTTTTTGTGCAATAACACAAAGCTAATTAACCATGCTGCTAATGGTTAGCCCAGTCTCAGAACACAGAACATTAGTGCAGGACTCACAGAGGGGCCGGGAGGTCCAACTCTACCAACAGCACCAGGGAATCCAGTAGCACCCTAAGGAGATAGACACAAAACATGATGCCTCCACACCAACATCTACAGGAGAACTGAGTTGAAGTAGTTTAGTAACTTACAGGAGGTCCACTGGGTCCACGAGATCCCTTGGGGCCAGTGTTTCCAACGGGACCCTGAAAGAATATACAACAAAGTCAATCAGGGGCACCAAACTCACCATAGCTGCCTATGATTCCTGTAGTCCAGCAAGTACTGGTGCTTTTATGTCCTTTTAATATGCAAATATAGAAACCTGAGGTCCAGGGGCACCAGTGGGTCCAGCAGGTCCGGAGGGACCAGCGTCTCCCTTAGCACCATTCTCTCCAGCATCTCCCTTGGCACCAGGCTGTCCCTCAGCACCCTATGAGGAAGAGAGAGAAATACGGGGGATTCCTCAATCCGCTTCAAGAGGCAGGAAGATTACGGCTTTCTAAATAAGTGACTTACAGGAGGTCCAGCAAATCCAGCAGGTCCAGGTGGTCCACCCTCTCCGCGCTCACCCTAAAGAGGAAAAGATCGGTCCAAAATCACACATATGTCTCCCTCTTTCTGCTCCTGATTACAAACATAATCCAAACTACTCACAGGGGCTCCACGAGCTCCGGCAGGTCCAACAGCTCCAGCAGGGCCAGGCTCTCCCTTGTCTCCAGAGGCACCAGCTGGTCCAGGAAGTCCAATTGCTCCAGTCAAACCACGGGGGCCATCCTTACCGGGGGCACCATCAACACCCTTCTGTCCTTGATCACCCTAGGTTATTTAAAAAAAGAGTGTGTAAGCTCCAGTGAGAGCACACCGAGTGGTGCTACACTATCCGGAGCACGGAGAGTTTATAAAACCAAGAATATTAAGGCAAAGTGAAATGGATCTCCTTAGAAGCTGCTCTTTTGATATTAGCACCATAAGCTCACATCAGTAACAAAATTTAGGTCAGCTACTGGAAGTGCGATGCATAAAATTGCGACCACTTACTCTGTCTCCCCTAAGTCCTGGAAGACCAGCGGCACCACGCTCACCGGGCATTCCCTGCATTCCAGGAGGACCTTGAGCACCAGGGTTACCAGGAGCTCCAGAATCTCCCTAATGAGGAAGAAGTTAAATAGCAGGAATTGATAAATAAGCTGTGTAAGAGCACCAACAACGATGATTAATAATAATTTGAAAAAACTTCAATATGATCAAGTGTTACCTTAGCACCATCATTTCCGGCAGGTCCAGGGGAACCGCGGCCACCAGCGGGTCCAGCAGCGCCAGGTGCACCGCGCTCACCGGGGAAACCTCTGTCACCCTGCACACATGGATCAGCCATGTCAAAGTGGGAAACTTTGAAATCTATTAATGTGGATCACTCAATTTAAAGGCTGATCATACGTCACAAGACTATTTCAGTGAAAACAGACCTTTTTATTTGTTAAAGCACAACTTGCTGTGTACTCAAGGTGGCTATATTCTTCCTTTTTCTTTGTGCCTGACATAAGCCTAAAACAGGCTAGGCTAGGCCAAGCTAAAGGGCTACAAGGGTTCTATGTGTGGGAAGCACGTGCTGACCTGTTGGCAGTTGCTGCTAAGCTACGCATGAGAAGTTTAAGTGCAGATTTAAAATAGCAAAAGTCAGGTCTAACCTACATTTGGGAGCAAAACTAGCTTTTAATTTACTGCTAACATTTATTAGCTTTATAACAAACAAAAAAATAGCTTAACATCAGTGAACCTTGTGGGAATAAATGTTTTAACATCTCTTCTAATTAAATACACCTGCAGCAGCCTGCTGGCTAATGTAAATGATGATGATAATGATGCTGATAAGGTGATAAGTTACTTACTCTTGAACCAGCTGGTCCTGGGGCTCCAGCCTCACCTGGGACACCCTACAACAGGCAGGTCATTAATAAATTTACATACACCACATTTGTTTCATACTCAGATGATCACATTCAGTCAGTACCTGCTCTCCAGGCTTGCCAGTCTCACCAGTAGAACCCTGGGGTCCTGGAAGACCCTGGAATCCAGGTCCTCCAGCAGGTCCCTGCTCTCCTCTCTCACCTTGAACGCCCTACAAATGCACAAAGGTGGGACTGTCAGGGCGGACTGCACCGAACTGTGAACAATAGTGCATCTGCTCCACTTACAGCAGGTCCAGCGGGACCAGGAGCACCAACATCACCGTCCTTTCCAGCTGCACCCTGCGTGCCAAGACAACAGAGGGGGTTTTAGACAAGTTGGTTGGGGATTTTTAGGATTCCAAAATGCAGCAAAATGTAGAAGAGTTAAAATGGTCCTTACAGGAGCGCCAGTGGCTCCCATTGCTCCTCTCTCACCAGTCTTTCCAGCCTCACCCTACAGAACAGCACCATTTTCACATCTCAGTAACACACACAACAATGTATTGTGAAACACACAGATCCCTTGTATCTTGTGTAAGCTTTGATTCTTTACTTACAGCAGCTCCCTTGGGTCCTGGGAATCCCATGACTCCAGGCTGGCCTCTAGCTCCAACGGAACCAGGGGGTCCAGGGCGACCATCTTGACCAGGTGCACCCTGTTACAAAGGTGAATTAAAGAATTGATTCCAAAGTATGCGTGCTTTGATGAGTTTGATGAGATTGATGAGACTTACAGCAGGTCCCATTTTGCCATCGGGTCCAGGGCTGCCAGGACTGCCAGTCATACCCTTCAGATAGAGAAGGTCAGAGGTCAGAGGAGGGTTTTATGTCAGGATTAAATCGGTGAAGCTGCTGACAATTATGCAATACACAGGTCTTTTAGATTCTCACCTTAGCTCCGGGCAAGCCAGGCTCACCAGTGCGGCCACTCTCACCAGTGGCACCTTTAGGTCCACCAATGCCGGGAGCACCGCGCTCACCAGTGGCTCCCTACGATATAAAGAGTCGAGAGACACGTGTCGGTTAAGACGAAACTAAAATGAAGCATCTAAGAACGTTAAGGGGAATGGCGTTTAACTCACTTTGGGTCCAGCAGGGCCATCAGCACCAGGGAAACCACGACCACCGGGACCACCCTGGAAAGAGAATGGAGGAGAGTTCAGAATCATGATTCTTAAAACATGATTGAAATCTTACAAGACAAACTTGACCACTTGTTGCTTCAGCACAGTTCACATCTGGATATATATATATTTATATATGTGTATGTGCATCTATTGGCCTGTAGGGGGCGTTACTATTTTGGCAATATACTGTAGTTTTCTAGATCTAGGGTAGATGGCTTCCCGGCAGATATAAATAGTCAGAATGCTGGAATGGAGTCATTCCAAAAATAAATAGGCACTTTTCTATAGAGGTGCACCAGACGCTGGACTGTAAATATTGCTGTGCAAAATGTGAAAATTAGCTGAAATGCATACTCTCTCTCCGGGAGATCCACGGGCTCCAGCGGGACCAGGCTCGCCTCTGGCTCCCCTCTTGCCCTCCTCACCAGAAGGTCCTGGGGCTCCTTGAACTCCAGCGGCACCCTGGAGAGCACAGAAGGAGGCACAAGCACACACTTAAAATTGGCACAAGAAAACAAATATGTCTGCATGCTAACGTCTATGAACTTTCACTTACAGCCTCTCCCTTGGCACCAGGCTCTCCCTTGGCTCCTGGGGCACCGACATCACCCTGAGGGAAACAAAATTTCAAGCAAGCAGCAACAACTCAAACCACAACTATTGTAAATATTCATTTTAAATAAGTGATTAAATGAAATTATAATGAAACATTATTCCATGTCAGTACAAAGGTTGATAGTGCTTTACTCACAGTGTTTCCCTTAGGTCCGGGGGCACCACCAGCACCCTGAGGTCCTGGGGGTCCACGGGGTCCAGGGAATCCAGGAGCACCAGCAACTCCAGCAGCACCCTGCAGGTGGCAGCAAAGAGGAGCAACAACACAGTCACGTTCGTGCAGCTACGGCAACTGTGAGGTAGCAGCCTGACTGGTGTGTCTGCTTCTGAGTCCCAAATACAGTCAAACCTCAACATGAACTAAATATATAGATGCGAGTACAAGAAAGATACTCACGGGGTTTCCCTTAGCTCCAGCGGCTCCATCGTTTCCAGGGGCACCCTGTAGGCAGAAATAGAGTGTTAAAAACACTCTATTTTCTAACACTCTAAGCGTTATTGGCGTTGATACTCACAGAAGGTCCAGCTGGGCCAGCAGGTCCAGGGTTACCAGGTTCACCACGGGCTCCAGCGGGGCCTTCGCCTCCACGAGCACCCTGAGCTCCGGCCTCTCCCTGTGTGGAGAGAAAACAAAGCCCAGTGTTCAGTCAGGCAATCGTGTCTGAGAGAATGTTGAATGTTCACAAGCCTAAATGCGGATTATTCATCTTATATCACTGCTGACGGTACTAGTCCCTCATCCCTCAACTGAGAATTGTTTGATTCAATGTTTAAAGATTGAGGTGATTAAAAATATTGGTATTACCTTGGCTCCAGGGCCACCGGGGAATCCTGCAGGTCCAGCGGGGCCAGTGGGACCCTGAGAAAAACATTAAGAAAAGGTTAAGACTGAATAACTACAGCAAACAAGTGAGAAGTTCTTCCACAACTAGAGCTAAGCTTTGATTTGGGGATAAAACTGAAGACTTACGGGAGGTCCAGCAGCACCAGCGGCACCATCGTTACCACGAGCTCCCTGCAGCACACAGGAAAAAACGACTGATCAATTTTTGCATTGATTGACTATTTAAGAGGCTAATATCGTGGAGGGGCTCACTCACAGCAGGTCCAGGAGCACCAGCGCGGCCTCTCTCACCAGGCAGACCACGAGGTCCCTGAGACAAGGAAGAAAGGGATCAGTCATGACAACAGCGAGCCTAGCATGGAGGAGGTGGCGAAATGGTGAAGGCAGCGTCAAACTCACCATAGCACCAGGGGTTCCATTCTCACCAGGGGCTCCAGCCTCTCCCTAAACATACAAGCAAAGCGGCTGATGAGTCCCTCACCTGGATCACTGTAATTTAGAGTCATGGCTACAACTAGCCGCATGGCTACCACCACCAATGGCGGCTGCATGTCCGTGTTGCCGTTACAAACACAAGGCATTGTGGGAAATTTAAGAGAGGCATCGATAGATCACTATTCACCTTGGGTCCAGCAGGGCCGGTGTCTCCCTTAGCACCATCCAGACCACTGAATCCCTACAGACAAATGGACAGACATTATCAGTCCACGATGCGTGAAGCTCGACCGGCGGTCTGTCCATGGGGGGTAGAAGTCTTACTCTGTGTCCCTTGATGCCAGGCAGACCGGGGGTTCCTGGGAAACCACGGGCTCCCTGGGGAAAGGTGGAAAAAAAAAAGGACACAAATTATTATCACCGCTCTGATTTTGCTCCCTGGTAATTTGGAATTTCATTTCCGGCCTCACTCAGCGCACCTGTGGGCCAGCAGGTCCACGCTCACCACCACGACCTGGTTTGCCAGACTCGCCCTGAGAGAAAGAGAGAGAGAGCGGAATGATAAAAACAGCGTTCTGTCTAATCTGAGCCACAGAAAGGAAGTGGGAGAGGATTAACTCACATCCTCGCCATTCTTTCCAGGAGGGCCTGGGGGGCCACGGGGACCCATGGCTCCCTGCAGAGAGAAACAACACATCAGTAAGGTGAGTGCAGGTTACAAACTATCCGTGCGTATGTTTTCTGCTGTGGCTAGAACAGTGTTGATATTTTGCAGATTGATTATACTCACAGCAGATCCGGCCTCACCAGGCTCACCAGGGGGGCCAGTGAATCCCTGAGGTCCCTGTTAGAAAGGACAAAAAAAACATGGTCACTTTTACACTTACACTGGACGACTATATCCAGAACTACAACTACATAAGTGTAAGAGCCCTTTATAGATTAAGATTAACGTGTGAGCTGCACACATGCTACGCAGATTTCCTTTGAAAGGTGTCCAGCTCCCTTTGTAGCTCTGACATATAAATGTTTGGGGTTTTTTTGGTGTGACAAACACAACTACATGAGGAGGTTAAATGTGCTCACACAACAAATAATCTGATTCGTGTTTATGTGACCATTCACCTCAGAATGGGGACAAAAAGGGGGACAAAAATGGGAAGAAATGTACTTACACTAGCACCAGCAGGTCCAGGGGGTCCACGAGGTCCCATTGGGCCCTGTCAATGAAAGAGGGACAAGGTCAGTCACCATACAGCCATGGCTGACATGCAGATGACAGATTGGTGTGTGTGTGTGTGTCATACCATGGGTCCAGGCACAGCCATGGCAGGAGATGATTTGTCATCATAGCCATGAGACATCTGAGGGGAGAAATTCTGGGGGAAAGCAAGGAAAGGTTTTTTTTTTTAATCCAGCTGTGACACACTACTGACTGAAAATATCAGACATAAAATATCAGATTCTTTGACTCTGGACAGTAAATGAGATTTCACTTATACGAAGTTGTACGGCAACCATTTCCTTCTCCATAAAATTGCTAATGAAAATATTCCAACGGCTCTCTAAACCCCTTCAAAAGGTGCCTCAAATAGCTTTAGATCTCTAAACACTAAACATTTGCACGATTTTCAAAGCAGGACATTTTGTGTTTGTCCTTACGTGTGGTGATATCACCTCAAATTTCATTAAATGATGATGCGTATTGAAAATGCTGCAGTGAACGGATGCAATTTAGCATCAGCATCACTGTTGTTTTCTTCAAAGTAGAATTTGGTCTTTTTATTTTTTAAAGATAAGCTGTTTTGATTCCTAGTTTGCTAGTAGGGATGCAGGAATACCACTGCTTTCAGAACAGCAGTCCTATGACACGACTGATAAAACAACTTATGTTGTGGTAATGTTTGTTTACACAAAACAGGAAAGATAGACGTGTCGGATCAATTTAGCTAAAGTAGCGTCTGAAACAACCAAACTGACTTTTCAGTGCTGGAATATTCAACAACATTATCATCAACAAACAGAAAAGGTGGTTTGTGTAGCTGCTAAATTATGTTTTGTAGTGATAGAACAATAATTCATTTAGCCACTCTGATTGTTTTGGCCTCTGTCTGAGCCTATATAACCTTCAGAACCACTAACAACACAAAACTCTGCCAAAATGTAGTCACTTTGGTTGTAAGAGAAGAAATTTCTAGCTCCTCATAAACAGCTGGAAAGGTCTTATTTATCTATGAGCTCAGTAATACACCTAAAACTGGTTACTTGGATAAATAAATGAATAAAAAAAATGCATTAACAAAACCACTTACTCCACCAAGGCCAGGGGGTCCAGGAGGTCCAGGAGGGCCAACAGATCCAGGCTGACCGGGCATACCATCCCTACCAGGGAGGCCGGCAGGACCCTGCAAAGGAAGGTAGGAAAGATCCAAGAGTTAGGTTCAGAACATCAACATCTGATGATGTGCAGACATAAAATGTTTCAAACAGATCTAAATATTGTATTTGTTTGTGCATCTGACAGGCTCAAGAGTTATGAAAACTATTAAATATTGATCATATTGATGAGCTAAATCATGTGACATGGATACAGGAAGTAGGTAAGAACTGTTGATGGCATTAAAAAACTCTGTTCTGCAATGAATGACATGATTTTAAGCAACTTGAGTAGAGCTCACAATAGCATCTACGTTGCTAACATAAACATGCAGAGATAAAATGTGCACAGTTATGGCATAAAGTAGGGAAGAAGATACATCCATATGTCTATAGGCCCGATCCAGTGCCTGAAATGTGATTTTTAAAAAGTTTCTACTTCATAATCTGCTTCAGTTTTCATTTCTGTGATTCTACCAAATACTTTCCACCATTCAGTAAAGGATAGGCCCGCTCCAAAAAGATCACTTTCTGAGTTTCATCTATTTTGATTTTTAAAAAAACCAAAATAAGCATGTAATTTGGTTTATGGTTTCTTGATGGTAAGAAGACTTTCTGTACACACTTATTAAGATTTCAAACCAGACTATCAATTGTTTAGTGCACATTTTGCTCTGCTGTGGGTAAGTTATCATCTTGTATTTTTTAAAATAACTATACACACACATAAAAGCTTGAATTAAATGTATTTTTTTTAAATGCTTGATGCTTCAGTGTAACCGAGTAAAACAGGCAGTTATTTATCGGTACAAGCATCAATGACAGGGTGATGACCTACCCTGTCTCCCCTGGGTCCACGCTGTCCTGTTGGTCCCTGTAGAGAACAAAAATGTTTGATTGATATTGTCACCGTATGATACAATTATACAGTTAATGATAAATCTAAACGAGTAGATCCAGGATTAGCCTTACGTAACCAATAAAAACAGCCATCATTAATGATCAGTCTACAGAAGTGGTAACAAATTATCGGAAAAATTAACTATGATTAATTAAATTAATAGTTGATTTAAAAAAAGATATATATTTACCTCAACCTGAGGCTCTTGGAAGCCTACAGAGAGACAAGACAAGCACATATATTGATCATTGAAAAAATAAAAACATGTACACAGCATTTCCTGTGGGCATATGTGTGGGTGCAGTGGGTGCTTGTAACCCTTCCACACTTTACTGAATGTAAATTCAAAATGAAAAGTAGGGAAAAGGGTTTTTTTGATTGCTAGTGGCTGTTACATTTTTAGGTTATTTTAATTGGACTCTGACAACTGGAGCAACGAGGGGTGTGGAAATACCGTCGTCGGGGCAGATGGGGCAGCACTCATCTTCGGGAATAATTGGGTTGGGGCAGTCTGTTGTGTCCTCGCAGATGACCTCGTCGCACATGACTGTGCCGCTGTCGCACACACAGATCTGGCATGGCTCTGGTTTCCATACGTGCCGGTCCTCAAACACCTGGCCGTCTAAGGTGCAGCTACCGCCAATACCTTTAGGGGGCGACAGATACAAACTTAGGGGGGCAGGCAGCAAATTAATCACAGAAGAAAGATCAATTATTGCTTTGTAAACTCAAATGTAAGATGAGAAACCAATTGAATACAAAAATGAGTAGGCTATTATATCACACAAAATAAAAGTAAAGTTAAAGTGTCGTAGAAGTTGTTAAATAGTGTCAATAATTGAGTTTGTTTTACCACTCTAACTTGATACTCAGCGAGTTTAGCATTAGGCTAAAGCTAACGCTTTCCCTTCCGGTCAGATGTGAGAATGCCAGATTAGACAAGAAAGTCTCAAGAAAAAGGCCCGTCCTCGTCACATTTCCCTTCTCTGGTCTGACCTCACAGTCAGACTTTCCAAGCTGCCTCCAGAGGACCCCTCCAACAAATCTAAACGCTGCGTTGAGGCTCCTTTTAGGGGGGAAGTATAAATCTCCCAGCGTGCCACAGTGCTGAGCTCAGAAGGAAAAGCAGTCTGGAGGTTTGGCAGCAGTCGGTGGAACCGCAAGGCCGCATGTGTTTGTAATTAGCGGATGCAAAAAAAGGAGGGGAAAGTGGAAACAAGGGTGGGGGTTTGGGGAAGAAGGGAGGCGATGTGTGGGACGTGGCGTCCAGATGTGCGTGCAGTTCTGCTGATCGGTCGGTGGGTGGCGCTGTGGGACTGCCCAGAGGGCCAAAACCGCATCTGACACACAGACAGGCTGAGCAGACAGACAGTTGGCTGCTTTCCAGGCGGGAGGCACATCTGGAAAAACTGAGATTTGGCTTGTTCCTGCCTCCAGAGCTGACTGTCTTTGTTTTTTGGGACAAGAGGAAAACATTTGTGGCCTTTGTGCTCTAAAGCCTTATTCTCTTCTGCCGAGAGCAAAGAAGGCTGAAAAGGAGGAATGTTTCCAGCTGACATGACTACGCCTGCTCGCCTCCCACTTGTCTCCATCTTGCTCACCTGGCCAACTCACCACTTGGCTCCAGGCACTTCTACCAATCAGGCCCATCAAAGGATCAGTGCCTATCCGATGTGCAGATCTCTTATATTTTACACACCATTTCTCCAGTCAAACCTACAATCCCTGCAGCTTTTATTACATGTTCAAGATTGGGTTAGGCACAGTTATGATTTCCCAAGTTTAATGGCAAGATTAGGCCTTTTTTTCCCTCCAATTAGTGCTTTATTTCCTTAAAACACTTGAGCTCTTTAAGGTGCAAAATGTTTGAAAACACGCATGGACTGGCTGTACTGGAGAAGAGCCATAAAAACCTGAAGTGACTGCATGCATCAGGGAGGTTGGGGGTGCAGCAGGCATTCATAAGAGAGACAGAGAGAGCGAGACAGGGGCCTTCCTAAGATGCCCACTACGCACTACGAGACCATCTATCTATCTATGTATTTATCATTTTCTCCCAAGACAAAAGAGGTGCACACATCAGAGTTTCTACTCCTAGTTCAAACTTTTTCCTTGCTAAGAGCTCAGCTGCCATCCACCCAAGGAGAGAGAAGATCCACTTTCAAAACCCAGCAGGCGGACAATAATTTAAAAAAAAAAAAAAGTCGGGAAGATCCAGTAAACAGTGAAGAAACTTACGGTCATCCTCGCCCTGCGCCCTGACCAGGAGCACTGCTGCGCTGAGCAGCAGCGCCAGCCGCAAATCCACAAAGCTGAACATGTCTAGATGCCACTAGACATGTAGACTCTTTGAGGCAAGAGAGGAAAAAGGTGTTTTCTTGTTCTGCTACACTCCAATCATACACGGGTGTGTGGGGCAGGGTCCGCTTGTCTGTTCACAGTCCTCCTGACCCCAGCAGAAAACTCCCTACTGCCTACACTCACTTTCCACCAGGGTTTTTATATCAGAGGCTGAAGAACTGGGAGGTACTGGGGACTGGACCTACTGGGGACGCACCCTCATTAACCAGCTGCTGCCGCTCACGTTTAGGGAAGACAAGAATGGACCCCTCCTTCAAAGGCAAAAAAAACATGAGAAAATGAAGAAAAGAACAGGCTGGAGGTCCCTCCTTCCATAATTTCACAGTGGAAGGGTTGGAGTTTGGAGGGACCGGGAGGGGGCTGAGCGAGAAGGAAACCTGATCCTGAAGAACATCAGAGGGTCTGACGAGGATCTCCTCCTCCAACAATACGTGTGTAATCCAGATTTTATTTCTGGTTCTGGTCTACTTCCCGGGTAGAACGCTCATTTCAATTGAAATGTAGACTGCTCGTCTGCTTTTCGATGCAGGTTTTCAGGCCTACACACACACACACACACACACACACACACACACACACACACTCATATCTCCACCTGTTACAGCTTCAGTCTTGGTTTGGTGTGTTACACTAAACTTTCGGGCCTGTGGTGAACGTGGCTGGAGGCTCGGAAGTGCTGAGGTTTGCTTGTGTGCTGAGCTTATCTTGTGTTGGGTTCTGTTCACAGCATTTGGCTTCAGGTGTGTGTGTGTGTGTGTGTGTGTGTGGTCGGGAGTGGGGGGCTTTATGCTAATCATTGTCATATTTAGGTAGCACCAATAAAATGTTGGCTTGACATTAGGAAGGAAATAGGAAATTCTAAGGATTCTCAAAGATGGAACACAGATGCTACTATTTCCTATCAAATAATGTGTCAAGGAAATATAAAAGCCAATTCCAAAGGTGGTCTTTTGGTAGAAGGTTGTCCATCTTAAGTATAACTGATAATAGGAAACAAGTCTGACATGACAAACACCTACTAAAGTCACTTTTGAGGGATAATGGAGGAAATCAAAAGATACATTCTGGTTCAACAGCTTTGAACCATTCCCGTGGAGACCAGAGGGAAACTAACCCCACACTAGAGAGGTAGATAAACTAGATCTATTGATAGGACATCAGTCAGGACCTGGATTAATGGCTGCAGGAACATGGACAGAATTCTGTTGGCTAACACATGCTAGCTTTAGAGTGTGAATGAAATGGCTCTAAGCTTGCTAATGAGCATCTTTGTGCCCACTGGAAGAAAAGGCCCCAAGTGTGTCTACAGACATTTTATTAAACCGACCCCTCCATGAAAATAGACGATGGAAATAAAGAAGCAGGAATTGTATTTGTCGGTATGTTTAAAAAGTGATGAGTCAACCAGATGTTCTTTAACGCGAGTGACATTCCCTTGGAATTCTTCGATTGTGGGGTCTGCACACATTATGATTGTTATTGGCTCTAAATAATAAAAGCCCTTTTTTACAGGTGCACCCCCTCCTCCAAGTCCAAATAAAGGATTATATAGGCAGTTCTGTCCCCACAGAGCAAAAGGCTCTTCGCAGCGCCATCAAGGCTGCAGGTGAGCTGTAATTAAGCAGAAAGTAGACATTATGGAGCAGAGGTGCTGCAGGGAGACGCAGAGCAGCAGCTTTCTGCCATCTGATCCTCCAGCAGCAGACACGTTGCACAGTCTGACGCTGGCCAAGCAGGCCTCTAATTCACTCCTCCTCTCTATCCGTCTGTCTGAGTGTTTCTCTGTCATTCTCTCTCTCTCTCTCTCTGTCACACACACACACACACACACACGGAGTGAGGATACCTTCACATTATCCAAGTGTCTGCCTGTTCCTGGTTTTTTTTCTTTTTTTTGGAATGCTATTTGACACAGAAAGAAGAAGAAACGACGGAAAGCGCCACCTCATCATTCCCCCACTCTGCCTTAAATCTCCAATGAGAACTGCACACACACACACACACACACACACACGCGCGCACACACACACACACACATTCAGGTGCATTCTTTCTGAAATCTAAATTCCACTTGTCGATTTAACCACATGATCCCTCACTAAGGTAAGAATTCGGGTCAGCATTGCTTATCAAAGTCGTTTCATACTGCAGATCCAAGTTTGGAAGTTTGGACCGCTTTTTTCATCTAATTCTGCCATACCATTGAGCCATCATCATCAGTCACATGTCTTTTTCCTCTTCCTGCTACTGATAAAGTTAAACAACATAAAAGTGATAAATCTGCAGATATGAGGCCTCGTTCAATCCTCCTGACGGCTGAAACCTCGATTATATTTCAGAGGGGAACTGAATATACTTCCCTTATTTGTAAATATCAGCCATGAAAATGGGTGTTAAACTGTTTTCCAGAGATTCTTTTTTTTTTTTTTTTTTTTTTTTACATTGCAATCATTGAAGTTCCTGGAGGTGAAAACAGTTGGAATAAATAGATGCATAAAAACAGCTTTGTCCACATTTTGGTCTAATGTGTCTTCTGTTCATAAAGCCTGAAACAAAGGTTGTTTTCATGGAAGTGATGCCCTTAATTAAAGAGTTTAGAATCGTGTACATTGTCTCTTTCATTCAACACATCTAGACAAAGAGCCTGGTTCCATAAAGTCTCTCGACACCGTCAGTAAATAGGCGTTAATTGGCTGCTACAGTATTTCTGGGTAACTATCTCTGGCACTTTTTCAGACGTAGGTTTTGCCCCTAGAGACTGAAGCAGCCAAGACACGCCACATACCTACAAGTTAAATGTAATTAAAATGTACATCACAATGCCATATAGCTCCAGACTCTGTCATTTGGTGATTTGTAGAGCAGATATGTAATTTTCAGTGTTTAATTGGCAGCAGAGAGTCGGAGAGTAAAGATATGGAACTACATGAGGAGGAAGAGCCTGAAATGAAATGAATGACTGATAAAAAAGACACATGTGGTGTGTGTATGTATGTGCCTGTGTATGTGTGTGCACTTGTACGCCAAATAGTTCTAAATATATATTCTACTATAAATAGTCCTTTATATATTTGAGAATAAAGACTGAAAACAAGAACATTGAGGGAACATCTAGGGGCTAGTTTGAAACTTTCCTCATGCATATTTTCTGTAGATGCTAGCATTAGCTGCAACTGTTGCCTTTCGCATAGGTTGGCGTTGGTTTAATTAGAGGTGTCTTTACTAAATATAAACAAGCGGATCCCCCCATATTAACCTGGTCCTGGTTCTTCTTGTTAAATTGGAGGTTTTCTTACCAGGTGTTGCGGTGCTACAGACAATTTTGATTGCAACAGACACCGTCTTAATAAAGATGCTTTGAGTTAAATTAATATTACTTTTATTTCGACGAGTTTAAGCTAGTTCTGTTTGGCGTAATGATGCACATTCAGGCAGAAAGGCAAACCTAAGTGAATGAGCTGTGGATTTGGATGGACAAATTTTACAGTGACCTCTACCATCCATCCATCCTGAAAGCTTCTGCTAGTGTCTGAGCACAGATTACAGTCATCAGTGCGATGCTTTGAATATTTTCCCATGGTGGTGCGTCGTCTTCCATTGGGAGTAATGGGCAAATAACGCGCTCCTCCAACGGTTGTTGTTATTGCTACTTCTGCTTCTTAATATCACTATCTCTGTCACATGACACTCATCAGTTGTTCTGCAACTACGATGACCTCTCGACAACACAACTTTCTCAGCAAAAACAGTTTTTTTCCAGACATCCGGGACCAGGTCACATCACGGAACATATAGAAACACACCAGTGACGATTAACCATCATATTGGTCTCCCGGATGACAAATGATGGGTCCAGACAAATTACAATTTATGATTGTTTGAAGCAGTGTTTACAGTGGAACTTGCTGGATACCTTGAGAACAAGGCTTGGCTCTGGTGCTCTGAAATGACATGTCTGACTCTAGCTCCCCTTCAACAAAAATGGATCCCCTTGGTTCTTCTCATAAGCCCTTTATTACATAAAACTTAGCACGCTCTTTAGACATTGTAGACATATCAATTGGCCAAACAAAGGGCTTATTTCGAAGGCCTTATGCGGTAATTAGTTGGAGGCCACCAGCATGTGTGAGTTGTTCTGCAGGAGGATTGAACAGAGGTCTGAAACACCCCTAAATGCTCTGATGCAACTCCAGCCATGCTAACGGGTGCAGGACCGGGGCTCGTGTTAGAATTCGAGAAATGCAAAGCTTTTTGAAATGATGGGTTGAAGAGCTCAGGCTAATAACAGTAATCGCTCCGCTCGGCCTAATAACACTGATCAGGACTTAACAAGTTTTAAAGGCCGCGCCACCATCTGCATCCACCGTAGAGCCGTGCCACAAGGTGTTCGGGCTGACGACCCTTTTGCCGATACTTGTTGGGATAATGGTAACTTCCCTCGGAAACATATAAAAATTTCAGTGATCAGTTTTGTGTAAACTTACACAACAGCCAATGCTGCAGTAAAACCAGACTCTGAAGTATCCTTGTTTTCTTAAAAAAAGGAAATAAATCAACCTGCCATGTATGTATTTACACCTGAGGGTTGACCTTATCCCTCACTTAAAAGGGCCATATTACGGACATGGACTTGGGATTTGCTGCAGATTTTCACGGAAGAGTCTGAAGACTCTCAAGAAGCCACAATGCTCCTGACTACATTTCATCAT
This sequence comes from Takifugu rubripes, assembly GCF_901000725.2. Lineage (NCBI taxonomy): Eukaryota > Metazoa > Chordata > Actinopteri > Tetraodontiformes > Tetraodontidae > Takifugu > Takifugu rubripes. The sequence continues at coordinate 3,208,923 of NC_042289.1, forward strand.
CAGAGGTGGGGAGTGAGAATATGAAAACAAAAAAGAATATGTGTGCTGTAATTGGATATATATTAAAGGCAACATACATCCAAAATAATAATAGAACCCATGTAGCAATAATCTCTCTCATTGCTCTCAAACAACACAAACTACAAGCACAATTCTGCTGTCACAAACTCCAATTCAGCGTCTGTAGCGCTGCTTTCATTCAAGCAGGTGACCAGCTGCTGTCAATCTGGGTATTTATGACAGAGGTGGGGGGTGAGATTGGAGTTTTTTATGTATTTTCCAGATGCCCCGCGACCTGCTCTTCCTCACTCTGGGCCGTGACTGCCGTTAGAAACAGAAGAGGAGGAAGGTGGAAGACTGTTGGGAGGAGCAAGAAAGCTGACAGCAAGCAGTGGGGTGGAGGAATGGAAGACGACTTGTGGAAAGGAGGAAATACGGCAGTAAATCACAGCTACACACAGCCTGTTTTAACAGAAAAGGCCTCACATGTCAGGGGTATCATAAAGGCCCACCGCCAATCTGCTGTAATTAAAAGTGTAATTTTATCTCCACCTATCAGGCAGACTAGAGTGGAGGTGGAAACGAGGGGTAATTCTACATTTGAGAGTTTATTATCACAGACTCCATTCAGCCCTATTTTGGAAAAGTTTAATTATCTGTGGGAAAAATCGTCTTGTTTCTTTCCTGCCTCGTCCGGTGTGTAGATTGTACAGCCATATGTCCTTTAAAGTGTAGTTTTATGCTTATAATTTGGGATTTAGTTTCCTTTATTCAAATTAAAATTATAACCTGGTGCTAAACCTTTCTGGTGCACATGATGCTCAAACCACGATAAGGATTTATTTATTTAAACATAAGTTCCTTCCTTCCTTATCTGTAGAGCAGATAACTGCAATACTGAACGGTTAACAGGAAACTCAGGACTCTTTGTTTGTCACAAATTCAACAGCTGATTACGTTTTGTTTCTGTCACGCGTGTGACCGGAAGTCGAGCCACAACAATCCTGAGATGCAGCGAATCATCAAGAATATCACACTAGTTGGCATCTCTCATGCTAATGTTAACATGCTAATGTAAAGCTGGAAGGCTTCTTTTGCACCTAAAGCGTGGTGAAGAGCAGAGGACAAGTTTGGATGAAGGTGAGAGGAAGGAGAGAAGACAACAGAAAGACAAAAGAGAGGATTAAAGAGATTCATGAGCAGATGGAGGAGAAAAAGGGTGTGTGTGTGTGTGTGTCCTGGATGGAAGGAAGTTATCCAAGCAGCCATAAATAGAAGCAGTCATTACTTGACGCTGTATTCTGACTGTATTTCTGCCTCTGCGATTGTCTGACTGTCCCTTTGCTGTCCGACTGTCTGTCTGGTTTGAATGCACATTGTGGTCAGTTACAAGAGAGACTGACTCCAGGGTGGAACTGCCATTACTGTAACCACACACACACACACACACACACACACACACACACACACACACACACACACACACACACACACACACACACACACAGGGTTGCTTAAACTGACTCCACGATTCACAATGTTTCCAATTTCCAGCAGAAAAGTGGAATCAAGTGGAATTCCATAACTGTGCACTCATTCTGATGCACAGGAGGAGATGAAAATGTACGCAAACATATCAGGACTCAAACAACAACAGCTGAGGAGCTGTTGAAGTGGCAGCTAAGTTAAAAGCGGTAGTTGTCTTGCAGCGAATGAAGGTGAATTTCCTCCATTTTAAATCTGCTAAACTGTACTGTAGCAACTTCTTTGATCTACTGTTGTAAAAACTGAACACACAGCTGTCTGTCATCACACACAGCAAGACTGTGTGTGCGTGTGTGTGTGTGAGAGGATGAAAAGGGCTTGCCTTCTTGCTTGCTTTCTCATTATTGCCTTTCAGAGACTCAGCAGTGTGTGTGTGCGTGTGTGTGTCTGCGTGTGTGTGTGTGTGTGTGTGCGGGTTTAGGTGTTATGAGCTCTTTATAAACGGAAGCTATTTGCTGTTTGAAGTTATGGCTACTGGCAAAGACCCGAGGAGTGCAGAGTTGGGGTTTTAATGCAAAGCTTGCATGTGCATGTGTTGCATGTGCGATACGTCTGTAGGTTCCTGAAGAGGACCCTTCCTCTAATAATCATTTACTACAGTAAGAATGGCAGGTTCCCACCTAATAATCATAGGTGCCAGCTGTGCATATGTGTGTGTGTGTGTGAGCGAGAGAGAGCTGTGAACTTTAATAGCATTTGATGACGTGACTATTCTCTGTACCTTAAATAACTTAATGTATGTGTCTAGTAAGCTTGTTATTTTAAAGGAGGCTCCGTTAAGGTTGGACCAGCAAATCACTTTTCTACAAAACACTACCAGAATAAGTCTTTTTCTTGCTGAAAACTCTAATCCAACATGGACACTTTTGTCACAATTGCTCTTCTGGCTCCTTAAAGGTTTCAACAAATGTCAAGCTAACCTCATGGGTTTTTCTTGGTTTGGGGAAATTCACTAAAAACGCATTTTATATTTACTGCTGACGCTGGTGATGAACTCTAGGCTCCTGTCGTAGGGCTGGAGCAGGTTAGCTGACATCAATGTTGTCCTACATCCCATTTACATCACAGGAGGGGCCACCTGAGTTACAGCAAAAAGAGTCAGGACATTTCACCATTCCATCACAAGACACACAGACACACACACACACACACACACACACACACACACACACGCATCCACCATACACAGTTTACTGTCATAACTCAAGGGCGGCAATACGACCAGCCTTTCTGACCTTCCAGTCAGACAACTCTTCCACTTTGATTTCCACTTGCCCTCTTTTCTGCCTGGGAATACAGAAAACCTAGCTGGATTGTGGCCCTTGAGGACCACGATGTGGTTATAAGGGTGTGCAAATGTATCTGTGGCTTTTGTTCTTTGTGTGCGTTTCTGTATCTGTGAAATGCAGAAGTAAATGTTCAATTAATGGCACTCTGCTGCCACCTGTAATTAAAACCAGGCACTGGAGGCATGGCTGTGGCAGAGGGAGTCAGAATCAGTGTAATCTGAAAGAACATTAGGAAGGAATTTCCGGGTCGATCCTGAGAGATCCTGTGACCGATAGAGAGAGAGTTTGGTTGACAACCGTCACAGGCACATTCTCTTTCTCCCTTTGTGCAAAAATAAACTGTTAATTGAAGGCCTTGCTCTGGTTTGGAGAGCACATAAGATAGTTGGAGGAGGATGCTTCGCTGTAGAGCAGAAAGGGAGGGAGAAGGAAGCCACGTCCACACATCTGACACACTCTCTCTCCCTCCCTCCGCTCTGCAACTTCTTCAGTCTGTCTCTCTCTCGCTCTCGCTCTCTGTCATTGAGGTCAAACTGAACTCTGGGCTGCTTCCCCCAAAATACAGAAAGTAAAGAAAAACGTCCTACAGTGCATCTCTACCATGTCTCACAGAGGTAGTGCGCCCAAGAGCTACTGTGGGCGATGCACATTGTCATCTAGGTCTGTATGAATTCTGTGAGGTAAATGTTGGTTGTTAATCCATAAGGATTAATGCAGGCTATAGGCAGAGCTCAAAAGTTGTGATCTAAAGGCCACCAGCAGGAAGAAATTAATTACAAATGATGTTTTTTTGGTTTTTGTGCTGAATGGATATTATCCTCCATGTTTATATGGGCTTTTCTTTAGCTGTTACAACACCGCTGTTAGCATTTCTAAAGTAGCTAACATACTATGATAAAGAACTTGCTACTAAAGAGCCACTGAGCTTCTAGCATGGCTTTAGACCTTTGGTGGTCTTTGACTGCTGTCAGACTCAGAAGTGAGAAAAGGAAAGTCATTATTTGTAATTCGCAATGCATTTTCTAAAGTGCAAAAAATGCAAGAACGAAAGGAAGAGGTAGAGGATGGGCTGGATTAAATGGAAGAGAGGAGGGGGTAGCTGGGAGTGAACAAATGGAAAAGCAGACATGAGTGACTCAGCCAGAGAGAGAGAGAGAAAGGGAGAGAGAGATAAAGAGAGAGGGAGAGAGAGAGGGAGGGAGGGAGGAATGTTTAAAGCACATGTCTCTCTGTTGCTCGTACTTTCTCTGTTTCTCAACATGTAAAGAATATAAAACCCATCCCCCTCTCTCCACACACACACACACACACACACAGACACACACACTCAGCAGCAGCAGACAGACCGGGGATGGAAACTCTGAGCTGTGTACAGCTGGCAGACAGTGCACAGAGAAATGATCTTCACAAGGAAAATATCCAGCGCCTCTCACTCTGTGCAGAATCAGAATAAACTTGCATTGCATCCGAGATTTGAATCTAAAAAGACACCGTCCAGCTAGATTAGTGTTGATTTTCTCATCCTCAAAAGGTGAGAGGAGCAGATATTGGGAAAAGTTTCATGTACTGTATATGAGCTTGTGCCTGCCCCTGCGTGTGCGCGCGTGTGTGTGTTAATGACGTATTATAACCTCCAGCTTTCCCTCTATTTCCTGTGCAGTAAATCCAACGCCTCCAGTCTCCCGTCACACCTGCGTGTGCACGCATGTGTGCATTAGCGCCACATGTTGTGCATAGGCGCCATTTACGTACAATTAAAAAAGCAATCCTGCTGGGTGCTGACTGGAGAGGTGATGCTTAGATGCCTCGGTTAGTTCAAACAGGCCTGCATAGCAAAAACAGCACCGCTGGTTACACAATTAGCAAAATACTGAAGAGGATGGAATGATGTTGCAGGCTGTATGGTTAACCATGCATATTATAGGCTAGAACAGTGTTTCCCTTTAAATGTTTTCTTAGGAAAGCGGTGTTAAAGCTCAGAACTACACGTCTACCTGTACCTGAGTGAAGGACAAGCCTTTGTTGTAAAGGGCAAACAGCAACAACAGCTAATTCACCAAGAACTTCATCCCATTCTTTCCATTTTAAGAGCTACATTTAACATTTAACATGCCAGTTTTAATGTAACATTCATTTAGTGTTGCTATAAATTTCCCCGCTCTTGTCCGTGCTTCCATCTTGCTATTTACCATCGACTGGCTGTAAATAGGCAAGTGATGCGATGTGTAACATGTATCTGCAGGATCCATTGGTGTTTACTAATGAACATGTATATCACCCATCTTTATCAAAAGAACCTTCATTTTGGAATGATTATTGATTATGCATACAGAAGGAAATATGATTGTACAAATATGATAATTATCGTCATACCTCCGGCATCTATGATATACAGTTTGAGCATTTAAAGGGTTAGACGATTATAAGCTGTAATAATTCACATACATCTCTCTACTTTTAGTTAGAATCTGTGAAAGTAATATTTATCTTCTTACCCTTTCAGGGTCATGGGGAGGGTCCACCCCTCACAGGGCCGTATAGGAGCATTTATGGGTTTGGTACATTGCTCAAGGGGACCTCAGCAGTGCTCTGAAGGTGTTATGGCACCTTCCCCTACTACCAGAACACCTTCCATGTTTTGTCCACACTGGGACTTGAACCCTGAACCCTCCTCTTCTTAGCCCAGCTCCCAACAGACTGATCTGCCACCACCCAGAAGATGCTTTACAAATTAATACAAATTTTCTTAAAAAGTTAGAATATCTGTACAAACATCATAGATGCTTCAACAGCTTCTCTGAAAACATTATCATGTCTGCTTGATCACAAACAAATGTTGTCTGTTCAGCATTTTAGCATCCTGCTCTCTTAACCTGATCAGAGACACTGGATCACTGAATGGATCCAGTCAGTGTTGGTACAGATGTGTGAGGACACAACCCATAGCCGCCTCCTGCATCACCATTAGGTGTGATCAGTTTCATGGCTGTTTGTGTGTCAGTGACTGTTTTACATCATCAGGACCTCAGAGGTTGTGACCCAGAAGGAACCTCCTGATCCACATGGAAGGTAAAAGACAACTGAGGTTTACTGCGGATCACCAGGGCCAACAAAATGATTCCTTGTCAACAGAGCTGATGGTAACCTCAGAAGACAAGATAGAATAACAAGAGTGACAGACAAACTCACATGCACACGCAGCCATTCCACATTTCTGAGTGAGGGGGCGGAGCTAAAAGCATTCCCTCAACCCAGCTCAAATAACACCTCCAGATTCAGAGAAAGGCTCCGCTCCTGCTTTTCTTTCCCTTTCTATCACAGAAAAACTCCAAAAGCCTTTGAATTTATTCTATATTCAGACACTTTGTAGTTCTATCTTTGTGAGGACTCATTGCAAGTGAATGCCTATCTCTGAACCCTAAACTTAATGCAAGTCCAGAAGTAAACCTTAAAGAAAGGTCTGTGATGACCAGCCAGGCCTCGCTTCCCCAAAAATGTCCCCAGGACAGACAGACAGACAGACAGACAGACAGACAGACAGACAGACAGACAGACAGACAGACAGACAGAATATAAAGCTCAGTGCTTTCAGAGCTTGTGGGGTCCTGACTGGAGGTGAAGGGATGTTACCCCTGAGGAGGCTGCGTGTGTTCACATGTGCGTCTACAAGCTTCCACAAGAGAGCAAATAGGTCCCACTGACAGACCCCACTGCTCATCCCTTGCTTCAGATCAAAGGTCAGTAGTTTTACTGGGTTGGGGGGGGCAATGGTCCCAGCCTGACATGACAACAGTCTTACTAGCTGCTTCTGATCCAGGCTCTGCTTTCAGAGGTGGTTCATACTGAGTGAGATCTTTTTCCTTTTTCTTCTTAAGCTTTGCTCTCTTTCTACTTCCTGAAACATTTTTAACCCAACGGTGATTCAACCCTAACATGTGAAGCCCTGGCACTTCAATCCCGCCTCCCGTTGGTCCAACATGTGTTTTGTCCATCACTGCCCAACATTGGCTCTCATTGGCTGGAAGGTCAGTGACCCCGGCAGCCTGTGAAAAGACGCAGTTAAGTCCTCACAATCACTGTAATCCTAAGAAATGTCATCTCCACCACACATCAAAAGCTGTCCACAATTCCCACAGTCCTTCTGTGTGGGACGTTACATAGAATTCCTTCTGAAGTTGGAGTTTATGGTGGAGCTGCAGGTTTGTTAACCTCTTAACAGGCGGGCTCTGATTTTACACCAGACACATTTACCATGTTGTCGATGTGTAAATGCACGCTCTACCTGATCCTCTGCAAAGCTTAGAGCTTTCAAGATGTTTGAATTCATTGTCCAAATAACTGAGTATTCATTTTACATGGTATTCCAGGTATTCTCCTAATTAGGTGATAAACAAGGAATCTAATTTTATCTTCACAGAAATACTGACGCATTAAGGACAGCGAACAAACATGTCAAGCAAATTTATCTGGACCACATGGATGTTAAAATCTTAAAAATGGGCTCCATTTCAGGTTCTGTCTGGTGATAAAGGTACATTTTCAAATACACAGGATAGAAATATACTAGATGTTTTGGTTTTATTGTAGTCTTGGCATAGCTCTGCATTGTATATGGGAGCTGATTTTGGATGTCTTTTCCATCAGTTGGTCACCATTTAATGTTTCCTCTAGACACCTAAACTAACTGAAACTTTGGGAGACATATGGAGACACAATGTCATAATTCTGGCAGGTGCTGGGGCTATCACTGCGATGGGAGATACAGAATGGTCAGCTGCTTTTATATATGGAGCTTTTATGGCCAGCACAAGAGCTGAGAGGGAGTTTGTGGAGGCTGTTTGTGGAGAACTGAAGAGATAAGGCGGGGTAATAGGCATGTGAATGAAGCCATCACGTTTTTTATCCGTTTGGGCTTTCCAACTCCTCTCCCCCTGCATCTTTTCTCCCTAACATACATCTGGCAGTGAAACCAGATGTATGTGCATGGCTTTAGGTCCACGGGACGTTTGCCACACAAAAGACTCTCCTTTGCCTCCTTTCTTCACCTCTCATCCCACCCTGTCTGCTAACCTCTTCTGACCTCTAGCTTTTTGTGCACGTAAACTGGAGAACGGGAAAGACCTCAAACTGGCCATCCTCGACGTGGCAGGGTGACGTTGCGAAAAAAAAAACACCCAGAGGCTTGCTGAGAGACAGCCAAGCAGAGGAGGAAAAAAGCGATGGAGACGGAGTGGGAGTGGGAGGAGGCAGTTTTATTTTCCTCTCTGTTGATTTAAACGTGTGGAAAAAAGCTTGGAGGACCTGGGAACGCAGCAAACCAAAGCCGACCCACCTCTACTTGGACTGAAAGTTCTCTTTCTCTCTGACACAGATAACATAAAGATGATCATAAAAGACAGTAAAGGAATGATTGACAGGCCACTGTTGCATTGAAAAACCACAGGCAAGAATGATTCATGTAAGCAAATAGTTTATTATAGAAATGGGGCCATCCTTTGTTACCAGGAAAGGCGAGGCATAATAAAGATACAGAGTTTGTTCATCTTTATGGGATGAACTGATGATGAAAAGTAGCAATTTAGGCAAAAAACTGAAGACTGAAGAAAATGTGGTAAGAAGATAAGTTCCCCCCTCCCTCTCTCCCTTCCTCTCTCGCTCTCTCTCTCTCTCCGTGGCAGTTTTTAATCTAACCAATATGTGTGTTTGACACACGAGGGGCGGAGACAGAGTAAGAGAGAGAGCATTTGCATTCTTTTCCATTGAGGTCAACGTTAGAGCATATGACCAAACTCTCATCTCCCTGGTTCTCTCTCTGCCTCTCTCTTTTCTCTCTCTCTCTGGCTGAGTGTGTTCACACAGACGAGAATTAACTCAGTTGCTCGATCCTCTTGAATTCAGCCCTGACTCCTGTCCTCCACTTCCACATCAGCACTGTCCCACAGTTATGACATCACAGCCAGATGTTTTGCACACAGACTGGGGTGCAGATTAGTCTCTGAGTCTTCAGCCCTGTTCCTGTGACTTAAGGGACAGTTTACAGTTTATTTTATTTCGACTCTGTTCTTTGTAACTCCTACAATCCCTGCCCCCTCCCTTTATTTTCATCCTCCATGTTCTTCCAACTTTTATATTCCTCTCCCTCTGCCCTCCCCACACCCAAACGCTCTGACTTTCCTCCAAATCCTCCCTCTTTTAATCTCTCCTTTCATTCCTGCCTCCATTTTTATCAAATGCTACGCGGTTCCTTTCTTTCCTCTCCATCAATGTTTCCATTTACTCTCCCCAACCTCTCAGCCAGCCTTCACCATCTATTTCTTCTTTTGTTAATATTTAGCCTCAACTTTCCACGTCCCCTCCCTCCTTTCAACGCTGTCATGCTGTCGGTCACCTTCTGCTTCTCCCACCATTTCTTCTTCTCATCTCTGGTGCAGACTAGCCGGGACAAAAGCGCGGCCCTTTTGTGACACTTTGTGAATATTTGCAACTACACTGCTGATGTCATTAATCGGCACTTCTGCATTAAATCCAGAACAGCCCGAATAAACTGAATGGTCCAAACCACTTTTAATGGCTGTGTGTTCCACATCAGGACAAGAGGTTTGGCTACTAGGTAGCATAGCCTAAAGATCAAATGTGTTCATCCATATTTCTACTATATAAAAATCATTTTTTTAAAAAATGCAGCTTAATTAATGTCAAATACTCTTTAGATGAAACCTAACATACACTGCTTTCTTTGGGGCAGCTCCCATCCCCAAATATTTCTGTTTACAGCCAGAAATGTGTTCGTTGACAAGCTCGCACTACTCACATAATAAGACTGCTTTCACAAATAAAGACAGTTAAGCGCAGTAAGAATAAACGCGCATTCGCCAAAGTAGCACATTTTTCAGACGTGCTGCAAGTCCAAACTGAACAGTGTCTCATTCGGATACTTAGAAGATGAATTGAAACTGCAAAGAAAAGGGCAAAAGGAGAGTTTGTGCCGTGGACTTCAGTCCTATTTATATCACAAGCCTGTAATTTTGCAGTATGTGGCCAGTGTGGATGGAGCACGAAGAGTTAAACTCTATGAAAAAAACCCCACTCTCTTCTGGTTTCTCTCACACTCTTACCACTCCCTAAAGTGAGTTATAGTCTGCTGCATGTGTGTGTGTGTGTGTGTGTGCGCGCATTGGGATACTTGATAGAATCAGCTGAGGTTCTTGCCACGTTCTTGCTGTTTTGGTGTGTTGGTTGATGATATATTTCCTCACTTTCTCCTCACTTTACCCAAGCATCCATCCTTTTCTCTCACCTTGTCGTATGGGAGTGTTTTCTATTCTTTTCTATCCGTCCATTTCTCTTTCTCCTGTGGTTGAGGCTTTCTCCAACGTGACAATGTCACGCACTATCTCCATTGTGCATAATAACGAAGCAATCAGCTAACACAGCGACAGGAGATTTTTGTTGAAACAGTTTTAGCATGACACATTCTGTCGATTTTTTTAGGTTGTCTTTTTTAAAAAGGGTTTTGTTAGGCTCCAGTTTAGACTGTGGAGCTATTGGGGGATTATAGAAGGCTGAGCTTGCAGAGGGGAATAAAAGATGGACAAGTTCTTTCTTCTATCTGTCAAAAAGGGAGTCTCACAATGAGGATGAGTTATACAGCCCTCAGACTAGAAATGACAGAAGTTGATCATTTAAAAAATAAATTAAAATCTGCATGAACGTAATAAAGGACAGCTGATTTTAGAGATGTTTGGGAGGCCAAAGAGGCCAGAATAAGATGGTTTGGACCTGTCCAGAGGGGGACGGACCTACCAGACAAGAGAAAGATGAGGAAGTAAGTTGGTGAGAGAGAAGAGGATGCTGATGTAGGGGGAGATGGAGACATTTGATTCTCTGTGGTGACTCCTGAAGGGAACAGCTGAAAGTAGAAGAAGAATACAAACGGATGATTAGCAAGCAACTTAAGGTGACCTTATGCCCTTAGTGTGGTGACTACAGTTCATCCCACAGTGTTACTGCGGCCATGTTCAACAAACGGATCTGATGCTGTACAAATAAATGGGATTAAATCTAAGACTATGCTATTAAAAGCAATGATGGCAAAAAAAAAACCACACATACCATTTACCATTTACAACTATAGCAGTTTGCTTATGTTGTAAATGGTTTGATTCTATTAATTCTGGAGGCCACCACCGTACTATCCGTGCATTGCTGCAGAGCAACAGTAGGTGTCTGGCTGAAAGAAAAACGCCCTTTTTTTGTATGTATGTTCTTAAATTTCAACAGGCTGACCGTCCATCAGAGACTATTTTCCATTCAAAAAATAATTACACTTCTTTCTACACATTCCTTCCCTGTCCTGTTAAAACAACTTAAATTACACGTTCCTCCACATCCACTAAAGAACCCGCGCTAGCCTCTACCACCTGTGTGTGCTGAAGCAGGTGTTTCCCATGATGCTATTTGGTCTGTAATGTGACATTATGGAAGCAGAAAATGTGAAGTTTCATGATCGCCTGACCCCCCCCCCCCACTGTTATTTTCTTATGATTAGAGGTTTACCTACTGGAAATGGTGTAAAGGTGTGTCCAGGTGCACGTTTATGTTTATCTGTGCACTTTTGACCATGTGAATTCATGCAAGAATTGATCTTTTTTCCAATTTTACCTTTTTTGAAGGTTTGGAATAAATTACAAAAAATTGTGTGCACTGGATCTCAGGAGGGAGGAGGAGGGACATGAATAGTAATATATAATCACGCCTCGACATTTTCCTCCATCCACTGCAGCGTCCAGGCCACGCAGACCACTAAAAATACACATTTAATTATAGTCTTTCTTTCTTTCTTTCTTTCTTTCTTTCTTTCTTTCTTTCTTTCTTTCTTTCTTTCTTTCTTTCTTTCTTTCTTTCTTTCTTTCTTTCTTTCTTTCTTTGTCAAGCAGTGTCAACGTTAATGAGGTTTTGGTCATCTTTAATGATTAAAGTGATGAGTTTCTTTACAAATGTTGAAAGCAACAACTGCTCCTTGGTAGCTGGATGAACACTATTTCAGATCTGATGTATCTTCAGGCCAGAAATGTTCACATATTAAAGCTGACTTTTTCAGATGCTAACATCAATCACGGGCAAATATGCATGGACACTAGAACTCGTGCATTTACTGTGTTAAATTCCATTCCTAGTAAATAAAGAGATTTATTTTATATACAAGTTTGTATATTGTTGCCCTAAAGTGTGTTGTAAATCTTAAAAAGCTCCAGGATGGGTACTGCAGGTATCCGTCGCCACGTCTGATCATTTTCTACACCCTCCGGTCGGCTCCTCACATACTTTGTGTTTGGCAGCAGGTGTGATGAGGCCTTTAAAAGGCTCCAAGCTTTTCATTTAAAGGCACACTGTGGAAGAATGAGGCACTCTGTGTATTTAAGGAGCTATTTACCAAGCTGCTATTGGCATTACTGTCATTAGTTGTCTTCTATTAAAGCAAATTTTTCTTAAAAAACACAGTTGTGTTCAAACAGATGTCATATGTTTTGTTACTAGTGAATTTTCTTCAGTGTCCAGACATGGTATTCACATTAATCACCATTCTGATAGAAACAAACAAAAACAATATTTTATTAACATTTTATTTTTAGGATTTACTATAATTCCAAGCTCTGCTAGTCAAGATGAAGCTGTGCCATCTGTGCATTGAGAAGTAATATAGTAGTATAGTAGTATAGTGATAGTGTAATAATATCGTATAGTAATATTTTGGTTTTTCAATTTCTTTTTAAGTGCAGTTTAACGACAAAAAAGAGTCTCTGCACCAGCTGACCTCAACAAATAATGGGCACAGGAACGCAAAGAAGGATCCTTTTGATTCCTTCGGTGTGTGTTCTTTTCATCAAGGAGTAGTGGCCCCCGTTCTTCAACACCATGGGCATTTCTAATGTACCCTAATGTGTGATGATGAGCAATAATTTATGGAAGATGTTAAAGTCCAGTTAAATGTGAAGGAATCACACAATATTAATACTCCCTTTAGGATGTAAAGTACCCTTTACTATAAATGTAGACTGATGCTAATTTATGATTTTGAAATAGGGGCTTTCACTATTCTGTGTGTGTGTGTGTGTGTGTGTGTGTGTGTGTGTGTGATGTGTGCATGTGTGTGATTTTGCATGTGTCCCTGGCAGCTACAGGTTTTTACACGTCTTAAGATCAAGGAGGAGAGGCGGTGGATATGGTGGGATACCTGGTGTGTTTACTGCTTCCTTAAAAACCAGAAGCTGTTACTGGGCTGTTAGTGTGTGTTTGTGTAAAATCAGCAAGATACGGAACGAGGCCTGGATTCAATCAACCGGCATCAACACTTTATCATCTTTTTGTCCAGGATCAACAGGATCATATTCTGTTGCGTGGTTATAAGGGGGGAGTGAACCTAAGCAAATGAACACAATAAATATATTTAAAGCCAGGTGACTCTGTCTACCTGTGTTCCGCTTCTTAATCATAGCTCTTATGTGCAATCCTATATTTAGGGCTTTATTTTCATTTCTTTGGTGGCATCAAACCAGCTTCTGAGAAACACTGCTTGAGGAGCCAGCTGCAGGTTTTAGAACCTGTAAGGTCAGCAGCTACCTGGCTGCCGTGCTGGCACATCTCCACGCTCCTAAATTTGTTTATGGTGTAGTTTTAATTTGGCTCCCCTCTGGCGGTTTCCAGTACGACATCGGGGGGCCGCAGGTCACCTCTTCCTCTCCTT